>NC_072791.1:184583205-184889560 GCF_028583425.1 Eublepharis macularius
GCCCTGGTTTCAGCATCTGCATTATTGTGTTACCAAAAGGCCATAGCAAAAATACAAAAGAAAATCAAATGTCCTTCAAGATATTCTTTTTCCTTTACTGTACTACCCCTGAGGGCTGATGAGGAGAATCAAAAATCAAAGGAACATAAATATTGTTTTGAGACCTAGCTGGTTGGGGACACAGGGGAAAGGACAGAAGAGATAACTCTTAAAACGCCAACTCAGCAGTATAATATAATTTATTGTTAAAGAAGTTTTATGCATGTTTTGGGAAATGTCTCTTTGTTTAGCATGATTCAACTCTATAAAATAAATCTTCCTTCTTTGGTCTTCTGAAATTCCTTGTTGTGGCATCTTTGGCACCTTGGAGCTATGCATGTTGCAAGCCAAGAGTAGAAATCTTTGCTATCTAATGCACGAACCACTCATGAGTAGGTGGGAATGCATTTTATTACTTTTTTTCCTAATGAGAACTTGTGAGGGATGACCTGTGGCATGTCTATTTCACCACCTTTGTCCTGACAAACTTCTACAGTCACCTGGAGTTTGCTCTTCCTATATATTCTTGTGTAGCTCCTGGTCATAAAGAAAAGAAGAATTCACATTGGTACGTGTTTTCAAAAAACATTCACGTTACATATGGCATTTTGAGATTGATGCTCTTGATTGGTGTTGCCAAGAAGAATTTAGCAAGTAAGCCTGCACGACTGCAAATGTATTTTTCTGCTACTAACACAATTATGCTATCAGTCATAAAAGTCTAGAGCATTTGATAGGAAGAAACAGTTATTAATGGAGGGTTTTAATCAATGGTAATGAAGTGAAGAAACTATTTTCCATTTTTGAGCAATTGTGGGAAATATATCTGGCAGCAAAGAGAGACAGAATATTGCAAGGAGTTATTAATTCTCTGTAAGATGACCTGTTATCAAGGTCACACAACAGACTTGTACAAGAGCAGTCTGTTGCTGGTGGGATATTACTCAAGAAGTGTAGCATCATTATTCTCTAATTGTTAAGGCAAAAAATGTTAAAGTTCATGAAACTCACCTAGGTGTTGGAAATAAATGCAGAACAGAACTGTTGTCTGTTGATGGAGTATTAACAGGTATGCCCTCTTGTTTTGTAAATACTATGAATTACAGAAATGTCCATTGTAAACAATCCCTGACCTTAATACAGAATTTGTGAACCTGTAGTCAGAAGCTAATACAGCATTTTCTGAACATTCTAGATATTGTTATTTATTAGTTCAGGATGATTTGCACCATTCTTTGAAATAAAAATTACACAGTATTTGTGCTAACAGGCCATTCTTCCAATTAAGGTTATATCTTCAAGACACAGTATACATCAGAGAGCGGTAACAGATAATAGACCATAATTTTGTTGTCAGCAAAGGATTGTGCTTCATTTTATGAATTTAAGCACTTTTTTCTGGTCCCAAATATCCCCAAGCCAACCAGTTAATGTTATAAACATTATAAAGTGGATCGTGTGCAAAGCTGAGGAAACAAAGAGAATTTGTTTATTATTACTAAACTATGTGGCATAGTCTTTGCAGTAAAGCCAGACTCTTACAGATATACTTTTTACCGTACAATACTTAATAACATACAATACTGCCTACATTTAATCGTTTAATTATTTGAGTGAACTTTGCAGTGGTCACCAAGCTGCTGACCTGGTGTGCGTACTTCCTCCATGCATAAGTATAGTATGGAAGAGATGGCAATCACATGGAAGCAGGAGGAAGGGCCAGTACGCGCATGGCCATTTCCCCTATTCCACCACATGGAATGGTCATGTACTAAGGGCTAGTTGCATCACATGATCGGGCTAACTTGAATAAGTGAAGCTGTGAATTGTGCATCCGAATATGGTGAGAATCTACTGTATTACAGAAGCATGTCTGGATAAGGATGAATAATGTGAAAGTATTGGAATGACCAAGTACAAGGGTGCTATTTTGAATGTTGCAACTTGAGCTGCTGTTTTTGCAGGATGGTCCAGTAGGAATATAGGAACTGTGGGGGTTGCTTGCATGGTACTTCTGCTCTAGAAACAATGAGAGCTTCTCTGTTCACAGATTACATTCATATCAGCAGCACTCAACTTGTTCATGTTTGCCTGTAAAATTTGAAGCATGAAATCTTGTTTTAATTTGCATGCTCACTGACAGGGTTTATTAGTTTTTATGACTGGGTTGATCACTTTTTCTGTTGACTCTGTTTTCAGATTCATGTTATGAAAACAGTGGGTTAGAAATAGACATTACTTGTTCCTTTACATTACATTGTTGCCATCATACTAATTTTCCTGCCTCTGGTTATTAGCTAGTTAAATTGTTCCAAGTGTATTGTTATCTGCAGAGTTTAGTGTCCTGTTAGTTTAGCTTTATCTCTTGTTATCTCTGGCCCACTGACCTGCTTAGCTGCAAGTCAATATCTTGACTCTTAAAAGAGCAAAATTACAACGGCTTTCTACAAAGTTATTTAAACCCCAATGAAACAATGCTCTGTTCTTCAGCTGAACTTAGATAATACAGGGCATTTAAAACTCTGACCTAGTACTGAGATAACCATACTCAGGACTGAGAAACTGTTCTACAACATATGTAGTGTCCAGATAAAGAAAAGTAGAATTCCTTTGTCTCCTGGTTGTACATTTCATGCCACTCAATCAGAATGTATGTTGCCCTGTCAGTACCAACTATCTAGAATAACTGAGACAGTTGAGGATAGTTGGAGAATACACAATGCTCAAGAACTTTATTTATTTAATAATTTACATGCTGCTTTCTACTTTACAGTAAGACAAAACTGCCAAATGTAATTAAGCAACCAAATAAAAACCACAGATGAAAAGGTTAAACAAATGAGAGCAAGCCAGAGGATCTTATGCGCCATTCCTCTCAGTTCCAGCCTTCCTCCCTCTGCCATGAATTCCCATCCCCGTCTAGCTTTAACCATAATTAAGTATTACACTGGCACCAGTTTAACAATAGTTAATGTTAACCAAGCTTTATTTAGTATGATTTTCGAATCAAACTCAAAGCAGTGTCAAATCCTGATTAAGAGCTGACAGTGATTAATACTAATCAAAAGTCATATCATTGCCAGTATAATATGATGCAATCCTAACCAGAGTCCATTGAAGCCAAAGGACTTGTGAGGGTGTAATTCTTCTTAGGGCTGCACTGTTGATCCTGTGTATGGCTGGTCAAGTATACATTGGTGGGAAGAAGAATATGTAATCGTATAACTGCTCCTCTTCTCTAAATTGTGGCTAAGAAATGTCCAGTGTTATTGTCTCAGTCTCCCCACAGTCTTTTGAAAGAGGTAAACAAAAAACAAAACAAAACATTGTTTATTGGATGTTCCATCTTGTTGCTTGTATTACACTGTGTAAACTGACTTGAGTCTCAATGAGAAAGGCAGACAATAAATAACATAAATAAATAAATAAATAAATAGCACCAGTCCTGTGGAGGTGTTTGTCCAAAACTTAACTATTACTTCCTGTAGGGTTGCCAACCAGTAGGAGACTTACCTCATGAGAGGGCCCCTCACTGGCAATGTGAAAATGTCACCAGTGATGCATTGATGTCACTCACTGTGCGCCCAGAAGTGATGTCATCACATTGTCATGGATGTTCTAGCATTGGGGTAAAACTGTAGAGTTTAACCATATAGTTTTGCCCAGATGCTAGACTGACCCTGGCAACATGCTGATATCACATCTTGATGCACAGGGAGTGACGGCAGCATATCAGGATGCTGCCTATAGCACCCATTTTCCTCCCACCAGCCAACTGAGCAGTAGCAAATGATAAGCTTGGTTTCTTGTCTTCTAGTGTTTTTTATTTCACACACAAAATGGGAACAGAGCTGTAACATAAGGTTGCTAGACATGATGGTTGTTGTGGGTTTTCCGGGCTGTATTGCCGTGGTCTTGGCATTGTAGTTCCTGACGTTTCGCCAGCAGCTGTAGCTGGCATCTTCAGAGGTGTAGCACACTGAGAGATCTCCGTCTTTTGGTGCTACACCTCTGAAGATGCCAGCCACAGCTGCTGGCGAAACATCAGGAACTACAATGCCAAGACCACGGCAATACAGCCCGGAAAACCCACAACAACCATCGTTCTCCGGCTGTGAAAGCCTTCGACAATACATTGCTAGACATGGTCTGGCAAATGGTGGGAGATGGAGAAGGCAGGGACTAACAGTTGGGGGCACAGCCAGCATCCCAGTGCAGCAATGTCACTTCTGGCACAACTGTGTGTGATGCGCTAGCATTTCTCCAAAACTTTATGGTTTAATCATAGAGTTCTGTGAGAATACTAGAGTGTAATCTGACATGATGACATCACTTCTGAGTCACACTAGAAGCATCATCATCATCCTGGAGGAACTGTAATTATGCCTCCACATTTTGCTGGGAAATTTCCTCCTGACACACAGCTGAGCAGCAGCCAGTAACAAGAGCAGAGAGCTGGACTGAGACTCTACTGAGAGACTGGCAACCCTATGTAACATCTCTTTTTTTCATACCAAGGATTGATGCCTGAGGTCCCACCATTACATAGTACTGAAGGCATCTGCTGTATTCATTTACTCTGCAGTGGCCTGGCCTACCCTGTTTTAAAAACCAAGGTTTTCTTTTTGATTTGAGATAGAATCTTATACATTTTCAGAGGGGGAAACACTGGAAGCACAAGGCTTAAAAATATGTGCATGTTTTTAATTTTTAAAAAAAAATAGAAATGAAAACTTCATTTTTCAAACCCTGTTGTTGTAGTAGCAACAAAAGCAGCCTCCTATCAGATTATGCTGCATGGAGGTGTTTTCTGTTAATCAGAGCAACAGAAACAGCCTGCCTGTTAAAACAGCCTAATGTAGGATAACTGTTCTTGTTGCACTAACCAACAAAGACAGCTGTTTGCGTATTTCATTGCATGGAGAGATTTTCTGTTAGAACACATGCAGGCTGTGACCGCAGTCACTTCTCCTGACTGGATATTAACTACAAAATGGGGCAGGGAGAAGTCAAATATTTCAGGGCATAGACTATATTATCCGTTGCCAACTCTGGGCTGGGAAATTCTTGGAGATTTGGGGGTGTATCCTGGGGAGGGTGGAGTTTGGGGAGGGAAGGAACCTCAGTAAGGTATAATGAACAGAGTCCACCTTTTAAAGCTGCCACTTTCTAAAGCTGACACATTTATATACTTCTCCTCTGGAATAATTGGCTGCACTTTTATCCTTTACCCACCCACCTCCATTTTATGCATTTTAATTGGTTGCTTCCATAGAACAGTTTTAAATAGTAATGCCCTCTCTGTGAATGTGCATGTCAGGATGCCTGGCATATTCTCAGTAAGCCACTTCACTGCATGAGTACAAGGTCTTTAATGATAAATTGCCCGTTCATACCTCTACAACGTTCTTGACAGGAATGGTGGTTACATGCAGGTATCAAGCAGATAGACTTCAACCCCTCCCCTCTTTCTCCTAGCTAACCTAGTGAGAGAACCAGACAAGCAGAAAGATAAGCTATGTTATTTATGTGGATTCATGTGTTTCTCAAGGCCAGAGATTCTCAGGGAGAGCAGCTCTCCCAGGGAAGAGAGATTAAGCAGAACAAACAATTCCTCAGTTTCTCACCCTCAGCCACAGCATCAAGGCTGATAGGTTCCCACCCTCCAGGTTCCTAACCTCCCCAGCCACAGCATCCAGTTTGACAAGTGATCCTAACACCTGACGTTGCAATGGATTTACTTGTGCGGCCCACTTTTAGCTTGACTCTCTGTCATATAATTAAATGTTGCAATCCACTTGGTTTGATTTGCCATGTCTTTCTAGACATGGGAGAGGTTCCTTTACACACAATTCACGTGTAACTGTTCTTCGTTTGACATTTCCCCTCAGGATTCTTCTGTTGCAAGGAGCTGATCTCTGCAGTCAAGTCGTCAACTGTAATTCCAGGTATCCAGGCCCTACCTGGACGTTGGCAACCCTATATTCCACAGCAAGCATTTATATAATTTAACAAGCTGTCTTAGCTGCAATTAGTGAAATATATTAGGTATATGACTAGCTCCACTGCTTTCAGTGAAACTAAGGTATGAGGGATTTGGGCCAATTACCTTTGCAAAGGTACCACATTGAATATATACCAGATGTTTTCCACAGCTGTTGTACAGAACAATATAGAACAGTGTCTTCGCACAATAGGTATTTTAAACACTAAAACTAGCTGCTTATGGACTTGGGCTTGCCTTTTGCGGGTGGCTACTGAATGTTAAGGCAAGCTTTGCTCACTGCTACAGTTGAGAGCAATTTTAAAATGTAAGTTAAAGAGATTTCCTCCTTTATAAGTACTGCAACCAAACAAGAACAAATGAAAGGACAAGGAGCCACACTTTCTGAGATGGTATTGCTACTGGTGGTCTTTTCCAAGCCTTACAACTACGGAACATCAAAGAGACCTTCAGTCTAAATTGCAGGAAATGAAACATGCCTAATAACTGAGAATTAAACAGCCCTTTAAAGTGCTGGATGGTTTACTGTACCTTTTGTGCAAGCCAGACGGCTTTAGTGATGTAAGGGCTTACCTTGGTTCAATTGTTCTAAGGGTTATTGATGTTGGGAAGTAAACATTTCGAAGGGAGGAATCCAACACCATTTACCACTTTCATGTTTGGAAAGTGAAGGATGTGCTTAAATTTTTTTCCCATTGAAATAAACAGGGTGTTAGAATGTTTATGTCTGTGTTCAGCCCAATGTTTTTGGCTTTGCTTGTCATAAGAAAAATGCCTTTCTGAAGTTGGCCTTGTTCTTGCCCTATATCCTGTCCATGATGCTAGCTTATAAATCCCAAAAGTTTCCACCTATGCATGCCACATATGTGTTATAAGTGGCTTTCATAACCCAGTTCTGAGAGCCGGTGTGGTATAGTGAGTAGATTCTTGGACTAGAACTGTAGAGAATTCTGTTGAAATTCCTGCTTGGCTATGAACCTTGCTGCCTGACCTCTGGTCAAGTGACTTACTCTCAGCCAAATCTACCTTGCAGGGTTGTTTCAAGTATAAAGCTGAAGATGGATGAACCATGTCTGTCACCTTGAGCTTCTTGGAGGAAGGGTGTGGGGTATAAATACACTGAATGAATAAATAAGCTGATGGAAACTGAAAGACTGAAACTGTATTCCAAAATTAATGATTTTTAAAAAATCAGATGAGTGTGAATAGTAGCACAAATCAATTTATGGCCAGCATGTAGAGAGCAGGAAACAGAGAGCTGTTTCCGAAAGCGTGTTGAGTGTCTTGGCATGTCATAAATCTAATGCCTTTTTGTGCCCTTGCTTGGCGATAGACAATTGCCTATCACCACCTGGTGTGTAAATTAGAGCCACTGAATTCTTCCCATTTGCACAAAATCAAAGGGATTTATTGATTTATGGCTATAATGTAGCCTCCCCTTTGCATGTTCATGCTTTAGTTTCATAGGAATGGAATTCTTGCTGATTTAATCTCAGGACTTTCGGCTGTGTGGGTTTTGATGACTTTCTTTATAACATGATTTTTTCCCCAAAGCAGTAATAATGAAGAGTTTTGTCAGCAGATCTATTATATGCCTCTCCCAGCTTTCAGAAGTGAATGCCATAACTCACCCATAACAATTTGCCCTAGGCTGATGCTTGGCATAAAACATTTTAGGACCACAGAGGGATTTTGTGAATGATTATACAGGTACACGCACAGTTTGTTGCGTCTTCATTCACGCAAGACAAAAATCACCCCAATTTCTGCAGAGCTTATTTACATTACTTGTGCTTGTTATGGACTGTGTAATATCAGAAAGTTGTCAAAACGCAAATGGGCTTTGAGTTCTTTAACAAATATGCCCTCACAAAAACATTTCCGTGATTATTCGCTGAAATAAAGAATGAAGAGGCAAAGCATGTAACACATGTAGAAACGATGATAATTCAAAACACAGAACCAAGCAGGATGGAGACTGGAGGCTGTGAAGGAGGCACTGCACTGGGGCAACAGCACTGAGGGAGGAGAGGAAAAGGAGCTGTTAAGGCAGACCAAAAGTGGAGGCTTGAAAAGAGTGGATAATATCCCACCTAGACAGAGAGTCTAGAGACAAGCAGCATTTGCTAGCTTAGTGCTGGAGTAATTCCTAGGGCTCACCAAGATGTCCAAGACATTTATTTCTGTTACAGCATAACACGCCAAGAATCTTTTGTGCGTGTGATGTGGTGTCAAGTCATAGCCAACTTATGGCACCCCCTGCTGGGTTTTTCAAGGCAAAGATCCAGAGGAGTTAGCCGTGTTAGTCTGTGGTAGCAAAACTTGATTCTCGAAAGCTTATGCTACAATAAAATTGGTTAGTCTTAAAGGTGCTACTGGACTCTTTTTATTTTTCAAGGCAAAGAGACTATCAGAGGTGATTTGCCACTGCCTGATTCTGCATAGTGACCCTCGTCTTTCTTGTGGTCTCCCATCCAAGTTACTAACCAAGACTAGCCTGAAATTGGGCCGGCCTGGGCTATTTCAGTTCTGCAAAAACTCCTGGAATCTTTACTCTGAGACTAATGGGACCTCTACTATCAGCTTTTACTGTTTTGACCACGTAGCCACTCCTGTCCTGAGTATGTCCTTTAGACATTTGCTTGGCAAAGTCTTCCCAATAAAAGGTCGCATTTGCTGGTAGGATTGCCAATCTCCAGGTGGTGGTTGGAGATCTCCAGAAATTACAACTGATCTCCAGGCTACAGAAATCAGTTCCCCTGAAGAAAATGGCTACTTTGAAGGGTGGACTCTATGACATTATATCCTGCTGAGGTCCTTCCCCTCCCAAACTCCCTCCCTCCCCAGGCTTGTCTGCAAAATCCCCAGGAATTTCCCCACCTTGAGCAGACAACCCTATTTGCTAGTGGCAGGCATTACTGTCCACTTTTTAAAAATAACAATAGCGTATGTTAATTTACAATGTACAAAACAATGGGAAGCTGGAAACGAATACCTTTTAAAATATATAGTAGAGCCCCCCTTTATGATTTTTTTTGCTCCTGATTTATATCTGGATGAAAGGTATGCAGGAGCATAAAACTCCAGGGAAATTTTGTCATCGTGAATGTGCTTCATACCAGATTGTGGGAAATACACGCCCACCTATTCACACACATTTTACCCCTAGGCTGTTCTACTGTACTCTGCAATTTTCAGATATGAAACAAGTTGCTCTTTTGGGGGCAGTTCTTATTAACCCCGCCTCCAGAGACTTTCGTCTACTTTTTTCATCTTATCAGTCACATTTAGTATCATGAATACTGGTATGGCTTGGACTGGGTTAATGGAATATTGGCAGAACTGTGTGTTCTGAAGCAGGAAAACTGAATTATGTGAGGGAAATGCTTCAAACATATCTTCTTGCTTATGCCTTGCTGTTTCTGAACTGTCAGTCCTTATGCAGATGACCGAGGAAGGGCTAGATATGATGGAGACCCTAGCAGGAAACAATGGGACATGAACTGATCCTAAGTCCCCTGCCCCCAAACTCTCTTCCTCTCCTTCCCTTCAAATCTTTTCCAAAATTAGGGGCCATAGAAAGCATGTATATAGATGTCTTGGGTGAATATTTGGCAATTAATGCCTAGCCATCACGTGTTAAAATTAATTTGTGGACAGGTTGGATTGGCCACAGAGGAGCCACATAATCTGCGCTCTTCTCTTGAGTTTTTGCCTTCTCTGACCCCAAACCTCCATGTTCTTCACTTAAATTCAGATCAATCACTTATCTTTTTCTTTACTTCTACCTATCCATTATGATATCTGGGGAGAATAAGGTATAAAGTTTGAGCTAGTGGGCTGGATGGGTCATGAGAAATATCATTATCAAATACTCCCCAAGCAAGCAACTGGTACACAGTGCAACAATTAATCTGTGAAGGAGGCTTATTTCATTATACATTCATTTGAATCCCAAGTCTACCATGGAAGCTTGTTGGGTGGCCTTGGGCCATTCACACACTCTTAGCTTAACCTACTTCATAGGGTTGTTGTGAGGATAAAATAGAGGAGGGGAGAATTATGTAAATCACGTTGGGTGGCCATTGGGAAAAAGGTAAAATATAAATGTTATATAGGCAGGGGATTTGCAGGGACTTGTAGAGGGCATCTCATTTTCCCCTCCCCTACTATTTCTTCTTTCCCTTCCCTGAAACCACCCATAGCCTTTCCCATTTTCCTGCCTTCTTCTCTTCTTCCAACTCACTAACCAACTTGCTGTTATCCTCACAATTATCTTCAGTTTTCCCTCCTTCTCCTCCCTTGGCAGCCTCTACCCAGGAAAGCTATGGCCCAGGTGGCACAGTGAAGAACCAAAGAAATTCAGGCCTGGGTCTCCCGGATCCTAGTCTGAAACTCTAACCACTACACCACAATGGCTTTCATGGGATGGCTGCTCTTGAACAGTAGCAAGTAGCTGGGCTTGGGTGAGTCATGCAAGTAGCATGGTAGCAAGTCACCCAGTGGTTGCTGCTGTGCCTGGCCCTGATGATGTCTTCTCTCAAAGTCCAAAACTGCCCTGGAAAGATCCCTGCCTCCTCCCCCTGTCTTTTACTGAAAGAAACTAAGGCTTGAACACTGGCAATACTGTTGTGGTTGCCTAGCAACCTCTGCAATGGCAACTGGGATCTCCTTTCTTAAAGATATAGGCACTGCTGCTATTATTTGGGGAGGAGTTAGCCTTCCAGTGTATTTTTTTAATTTCAGATTTTTCTGTAAAACGGGCTATTGTCAGTTTTGTAGGAACAGCTTTTTTTTTTTTTTTGCTTGTGTCCATGGCTCCAATCTCCAGATTTAAGTATCCCCAGATGGGATCGTGTAGAGAATTAGATATATTTATGTTAATTATGTTAATATATCAGTTATATCCAGTTTTTTTTCTGGGAAAAGAGGTGGCGGAACTCTCAAGAGGAAAATGAGGAAGACACGCATGGGATTCTTTGAAATCATATTATTTTCAAAAAGAGTCCAGTAGCACCTTTAAGACTAACTAATTTTATTGTAGCATAAGCTTTCGAGAATCAAGTTCTCTTCGTCAGATGCATGATACAGAGACTGGTCAAATACAGAAGAGGAGGGAGGAGAAGAGGAGGAGAGAGAAGAGGCAATGGGGGGGAGGGGGAGGGAGCAACCAAAACATTCCTTTGCTAGTATATGTAAACATCTCCTTTTAGTGTGTGTATCAGTTGGCTTCAAAGGAGTTTGCCCTGTTAGTTTGTAGCAGCCATTATTTTCAAGCACTATTGCCGAGTATTTTCAAGAGGTGTCGGAACTCTGTTCCCCTGTGTTCCCCCTGAAAAAAAGCCCTGGTTATATCCTATGTTAACTACATGGTTAAAGTGTTAGGTGGCCCTCCTTAAGAAGGTTTGGGTATCAGAGGCAGGACAAAAGAAACAGGCTTGGAGAGAGAAATGCTTGGGAATGGGGGAGGTGAGGAAAATGGATCAAACGAATGAAATGGAAGGAAAACATCTCTCTGAAGTGCTAGTGTGTCATCTAAAGCACAGGTATTATTAAAATTCTAAAGGGATCTGGGAAAAGAAGAGTTGCATTCTCTGTCCATTAGCGTAGTGTGTGCTTTTATTATAGTTAGGGAAATGGATTTTCCTCTTGATCTCACAAACTTTTATTTAATTTTTCAATGTAATTAATGAAGAATATGAATTTGAGAAGTTGACTAAGGAAGGCCTACTTAAAACTGAAGTATGACTTCAGAGAATCTCATTTTGAAAATTCTCACTGAAGTTATGCTTCAGTATGAATCTACAGGTAAAGCAGACTGAGATGTTATAATTCCTGAGGTGGTAAAGTGGAATCTGATTTAGATAAAGGCTGATTTAATTAAAACTAACTGTAAAAAAATTTAAAAAAATGTTTTTCATTCATTCAGGCCTTCATTGTCACTGATATTTTAGCCTTTATTGAGAACCTGCATTGTATAGTGGCCTAGACTGTCAGAATAGGATCTGGGGGGACAGAGATTTGAATCCCTTCTCTGCAATGGAAATTCTCTGGATGGTCTTGGCTTTGGGCGTTCTCAGAGTAACCTACCTACACAGAGCTATTGTTATGAGGATAAAACAGAAAAGGAAGGAAGAACAACTTTGTGAGCCCCTTTGGGTCCCCACTGGAGATAAAAGCTGGGTATAAATATCTAAACCAATGTTCTAATGGATTTGGCAAGCATTTTCATAAATAAACTAACTGGCCCTCTTTAGTCAAGTAGTGAAATACAAGTGATCTGCAAACTTTTAATGTAAAATGATACGGATCAATGAAATGCCTTGCTTCCAGGGTATATCTCACTTCATTCCCTCTGTATTTGATATGAAGGTTTATTTCATCATACATTCATTCCCATGGTGACATAGTGTTGTGTGTTTTCTTCTACTGGTACTGGAATATGTATTTTGTTCGGTCCAATGAAGATGAAAGGAATCATGGGTAACATATTGAAAACAAATTGTTTAGCCAAACAAATTGTTGAATTGCTTGCTCTATATCCCCTCAGGGTAATACCAGCTGCTTCTGAAGCATATTTTTGGCAGAGTTGATGGTCAATTGTTTATAAGACTCAAATGAGACTGTATTTTTCTTTTTTTTTTTAAATTTTTTATTGGGTTAGAACATTAATATTTTTACATTACATTGCATTCAATTTTCCCCTAATTTTTCGTTTCTAACCCCCTCCCTTTCCCCCCCTTTTGTTGACTTCCAACAGCTTTCCCACCCTCTGTCCCTTTTCCCTTACTTCTATTAATTTCCTCTGTCTAAAACAAATCTATATTCTCCATTATATTAAGCAGTACATCTTTAACTCTTTTACTTATTATACATCCAAACTATACTTCTTTAGATAAACAATTTATCCCATTTTCCAATTTTGAATATTTCTATATATCATAAACCATAAAAATTTCCCACATTTAAATCAAACAATTTGATTTGTTCTCTATATATTAATCGTTTCTTCTTTTTATAGTATTTCTATATAACTCATCACATAGTCAGTCGTTTTAACTCTTCTATACATTCAGTTTGGTGCATATAAGTCTTATCAAGTAAAAAAAAAATATATATATTGTTAATTACTCAATCCTCATGTTTAAACCGTTAATTATTCTCTATCAATATTCTATCAATTAACCTTTACATATCTATATATATATCTCAATCAATTAATTAATCTAACTGCTTATAAATTCACATTTCTCTTCCTCCCCCGGTAAAGTCACCCCTCTCTTTTATACTTTTATTGTATTTCAGTAGTTCTCAAACTGCCACAGTTTTCCTCCCACCTCCCACTTCTTCTCCAGATATTGTTTCAGCTTCTCCCAGTCTGTGTTAAACTGCCCTGAGTCCAGATCTCTCAGTTTTCTTGTCATCTTGTCCATTTCAGCCATATACAGCAATTTGTAGATCCAATCTTCAATAGTTGGCACTTCTTGTAATGAGACTGTATTTTTCATAGTCAGTAACTCAATTTATATTTTAATTACAAATAGCTGCTGAAACTTTTTGGACTGCTACAATTTTTCATTTGCAAGAAATGAAATCTTCCAGGAACAACTAGTAAAAAAGTCTATCCATGCATTTGTTCAATTGGCACTTTAGTAGCAGATAGTTTCATAGGCTGTTCCACACCATTTAGCAAGTGAAAATGATTTGATTAATGAAGCTATGGATGGTGGACAAAAATCTGCTAGAAATAACCAGAGTGGTTCCTTTTTTTGGTATTGGCAGAGTAAAGCTTTGAGAAATGAGATTTGATTTGTCCAGGGGATTTATTAACTTGACTGTTTTTTTAATATGTAATCTGATTGAAATACTTTAGATTAGGACCTCTGTATGTACAGATATTTACAGGCATGCATTTCTCATTAGTGTATTTATGGTGGTGAACAGTTGGGTTGCAAGTCCACACTGGAAAATTCCTGGAGATTTAGTGGTAGACCCTGGGTTAGAGTTAGAGAGGGAAGGTACCTCAGCGGGGTATACTGTCATATAGTCCACCCTAAAAAATGAGCCATTGTCTCCAGGGGAACTGTTTGCTGTAGTCAGGAAATCAGTTGTAATTCCAGAAGATCTCCAGCCCCCCCCCCCCCCGCCCCAGAGGTTGGCAGCCTGAGTGAACATAAAGTTTGTAATATAAATATCTGGAATATCATCCTTGGGACATAACACTGCTTGATTTTAAACACTCCAGTTTTGAAGACTTCAGTTCAAGCAATATTTTGAAAAGAACAGTTACTGTGCATGGTTTTGGGATTAACCAAACTGAATATTGCATTCAAGTACTTGTGCATAAAATTTGGATCATACTCACATGTATAGAAACCTATATCCTAGCATTACTGAGGCCATATTCATGTAATCTCTGGCTGTAATACTTCTCAATCAGCATGTGCTGAAATAGCTGGGTAAATGCTGGTGCCGTAACTTAAATACCGCCCAGATCAGTTTTGGCGTGCTGCCAGAAATATAGTTTTTTAAAGCCTTCACTATTGCATGCCAATACAGGCTGAATTAAGTACATGGAATGTGCTGCACAGCTGTGTCACCACAGGCTGATTGGTTAAGGGTCAGCACAAGCTGACTGAAAACAGTGTATACTGCAAACTAACTCGTCTGATCCACCCTTCTATTGTTTCGGAATATGACCATGTCATTTGGCACATTTTCACATTGTGCATAGCATTATGTAGGGAGGGAAATGGAGAATTCTTTGCAGGGTAACGACCTTTGTGGGAGAGAATTTGGTTCTTTTCTAATCCACAATGTGACTATTTTATATTGGACATGACTAGAGTCTCTTGTTGCAAATAATCAGGGAAATATAACTAGTGTAATTACTGCAATGCAGCTGGCTCCAAACTATCTTTGTGAGAGTTGGAGCTCAGTTATTTATTTGTAACACATCTTGACACATACAGTAGGAGTGGCCATTTATGTAGGGTTGCCAACTCTGGATGGGAAATGCTTGGAGACTTGAGGGTAGAGCTTGAGGAGGGCAGCGTTTGGGGAGGGATCTCAGCAGGGTATAATGTCATATAGTCTGCCCTCCAAAGCCTCCATTTTCTCCAGAGGAACTGATCTCTGTAGTCTGGAGATCAATTGTAAAACCAAGTGATCTATAGGCACCACCTGGAGGCTGGCAGATAGTTCAAATTCAACTCCTAGATAAATTAATGTAGAATTTTTCTTTTTCTCAGTACTTTCCCTCACTGGGATACAATAGCTACTGACAAAAGAAAGGAGTGTTTGGGGAAATGTCATCTGGAGTCCCAGAGATCACAACCTAGAGGGAAAGCTGTTTATGCAACAGAAAGGGGACTGAAAGTCATCCATAGGGAGGCAAGATTTGAGGAGATCCAAAGTTTGTTTTGGGGTGCAGCTTCCCCCCTTTTCTGCTTGTGCATTTGTCCTGGGGGCACCCTACTTTGAAGCAGTTAACTCAATAAGTGGTGTTTGTAGCAGGACCCAGTTCCACATAGAGAGCAAATTAGAAATGGGCACGGACCAGAAAAAAACAAACCATGTGGTTCGTGGTTCGTCACGTTTCACATTTCACAAACCACAAACTTTAACAAACTTGCCCCAGTTCACGAACCAGTTCATTTTTGGTTTGTGAAAACATCACTTCTGGGTCAGCAGAAGGTCACTTCTGGGTCAGCAGAAAGTCTGCAGAAAGCCCAAACCCCGTTGCCTAGGAAACGGATTGGTTGGCACCAGGCTGTCTGCAGTGACAAACCAAAAAATGAACCAAATGAACCAGCCTAAAGTTCGTGGTGGTTTGTCAGAAATGAGCTCCGATGAACCGCTGGTTCGTGACCCAAGAACCAGCCTGGTTCGTGATGAACTTTGGTTCGTATTTCAGTTCATGCCCATCTCTAGGGCTGAGTCCCCTGAACATGGAGGTGTATGATAGATGCTCCTCTAGACTTTAGTTTGAGGTGCAAAGCTTTTCAATTTTCCCCAATTTTTGTATTTGGATTTGCAAATAAGGAACCAGGAACTGGGAACCAACTTCAGCTTTGTCAGAAACATGGCCTCACAAAATAGCAATTACTTTTAGTTGAGTGAAACAGCTATGATAAAGAGGGATGTGCCATGTTGTTACTTATCATGTGAATCAAATCCTGTTCGTGGCAAAGCTGGACCATAATAAGCATATCGATAACTAACAATGTAAACTACTTTGGGAACAATCACCAAAGAAATAGCTACGGTCATCTATAGTATCAAAAAAATTTGGAAATTTTGCAACATCTTAAAGATTCTTATCCTAGAATAAACGTTTGTACACTAAACTTCTATAAGAAGTGCATGCAATAAAACGTATGTTAGGATAAAAACTTGACTCAGACTCTTGTTTACTTCTCAGAAGCCATTCAGTAAGCAAGACAACGACTTGTTTGCAGGAGACCCATATTAGAAAACAGGATGCAAAATATTTAAAATCTGGAAAATTGGGCAAAGAATTTGTAGCGGCCTCTAACAAGAAAAAAAGAGGAGTGGTGTTGTACATAAAAGAGGAGCTGCAGCCAAAATTTGTTATGAGAGATGTGGAAGCTAGATTTGTAGCGGTGGAATGTAATTGGAATTTAAAGAGAGTGTTGGTAGTCGGACTTTATGCACCTAACGGTGCAAAAGAAAGCTTCTTTGAGGATTTAAGGAAGCATTTAGACGATCTTGTATATGACCAGATAATTCTTGCTGGAGATTTTAATGGAGTGACAGATTTGGAATTAGACAAAAAGACTACAACAGCACAAAAGAAAAGAGGACTATTGCCAAAGCTTTTTTTTGAGTTGATTCAACAAGAGACTCTCGAAGATGTATGGAGGAGAGAATATCCTAAAACCAAACAGTTTACTTTTTATTCTGCAAGGCATCTTACATTATCAAGAATTGATATGATCTGGGCCTCAAAGGACTTAGCGTTATGGACTAAGGAGGTAGAAATAATGCCGATGGTAGGCTCAGATCACAATCCAATTATGTGGAAATTTGGAAAAAGGAGAAAAAGGAAAGCCTGGAGAATAAATGAGGACTTGCTACAGGAAAGTGAAAATATGGAAATATTGAGAAGAGAGACAAAGTTTTTTATACAATATAACGTGAATAAAGAAGTACCAACCAGTAAAGTTTGGGACGCGTACAAGGCGGTTGTAAGGGGCATACTAATGGACTTAAATGGCAGAGCAAGGAAAAAGAAAGAGGAGAAAAGACAAGAGATTGAGGAGAAAATAAAGGCCAAAGAAATACAGTTAAAAAAGAGACCAGGGAAAAAGAAAATACATCAGGAAATTAAAATTCTTCAAGAACAGTTAACAGCAATGAGTAATAAAGAATTGGAGTGGAACCTTAAAAGACTGAATCAAAAAGCTTTTGAGGGGGCTAATAAACCTGGGAAATATTTGGCATGGCAATTGAAGAAGAAAAGGGAAAAGAAAATAATAAATAAAATCTGTGAAGAAAATAAAACGTACCTGGAGCAGACTACCATTAGTAGAGCCTTTTATAAATTTTATGCTAAGCTGTATAATAAAAAAGAAGTAACCAAAGAATCAATAGCATCATATTTGGAGAAAACCAAACTTCCAGAGATCTCGGAAGCTTGGAGAAATAAGTTGAATAGTGAAGTAACTGATGAGGAAATAAGTAAGGCAATACAATCCGCAAATCTAGGAAAGGCGCCAGGGCCAGATGGACTTACGGCTAAATTTTATAAGACAATGGCCAACGAACTGGCACCATTCCTAAAAGAGGTGATGAACGGAGTTTTTAGGGATCAAAGAATTCCAGAGACTTGGAGCGAAGCGAATATATCATTGATCCCAAAAGAGGGCCAAGATCTGACTAACGTGAAAAATTACAGACCTATATCACTACTTAACAATGATTATAAAATTTTTACGAAGATATTGGCGGAGAGACTGAAGGGGTGGCTCTCGGAAGTCATAGAGGAGGAACAAGCAGGCTTTTTGCCAGACAGACAAATAAGAGACAATTTAAGGACAGTGATCAATGCTATTGAATATTATGACAAGCGTTGTGACAAAGAGGTTGGCTTCTTCTTTGTAGACGCTGAAAAAGCGTTTGACAATTTAAACTGGGATTTTTTGTTTGCCACTATGGAAAAGCTACAATTGGGAGAAAGATTCATCAGAGCAATTAAAGAAATTTATAGAGACCAGACTGCAGCAATTGTAGTGAATGATGAACTGACCAAGAAATTGACGATTAGTAAAGGAACAAGACAAGGTTGCCCGTTATCTCCATTGTTGTTCATTTTAGTATTGGAGATTCTGATGATACAAATACGACAAGACGAGGAAATACGAGGAATAAAAATAAAGGACTATTCATACAAGGTTAGAGCATTTGCAGATGACATAATGTTAATTGTAGAAGATCCATTGGAGAACATGCCAAAAGTGATAGATAAGATCAAGGAGTTTGGTGACTTGGCAGGTTTCTTCATTAACAAAAAGAAGTCAAAGATATTATGTAAAAACATGACTAAGCAGAAACAACAATTGTTAATGGAAACAACGGACTGTGAAGTAACTAGTAAGGTGAAATATTTGGGAGTTGAGCTGACTGCAAAAAATATAGATTTGTTCAAGAATAATTATGAAAAATTATGGACTCAGATAGAGAGAGACTTGATCAAATGGAATAGACTGAATTTGTCATGGTTGGGCAGGATTGCAGCAGTTAAGATGAATGTGTTACCAAGAGTAATGTTTTTGCTACAGACAATACCAATCATCAGAGACTCTAAACAATTTGAAAAATGGCAGAGGAAAATATCAGATTTTGTTTGGGCAGGCAAGAAGCCTCGAGTGAAAGTAAAAGTTCTACAAGATGCAAAGGAAAGAGGCGGAATGCAACTGCCCAACCTGAGACTTTACCATGATGCAATCTGCCTAGTTTGGTTAAAAGAGTGGATGACATTAAAGAATAAGAAACTATTAGCCCTAGAGGGATATAAAAAAATATTTGGATGGCACGCATACCTATGGTATGACAAAGTAAAGGTCAACTCGATGTTCCTGCATCATTTTGTAAGGAGAAGTTTATATACAATCTGGAAGAAGTACAGAATTTACCTACAAGAAGGAACCCCTTTGTGGGTGGTTCCATACGAGGTGATAGATCCGAGAGCTGTTGATAATGAACAACAATGTTTAACGTACAAAGAAATAACTAAAACTGAAGTGTCTAAACTTAGAATAAAGACGCAAGAGGAACTATCACCGAACTACGATTGGTTCCAGTATAGACAGATCAGAGACTTGTATAACTCGGACTCTGTAAAGGGAGGTATACGAACAGAGAATTCGGAACTAGAGCAGACCCTTTTTAAAGAGGACAAGAAAAGAATATCCAAGGTATACCAAGTACTGTTGAAATGGTATACCGAGGATGAGACAGTTAAAACACAAATGGTGAAATGGGCTATAAATTTTAATAAAGAAATAACAATGGAGGCATGGGAATACTTGTGGAAAACTACAATGAAGACAACGACATGTATTAATATTAAAGAGAACATTTTCAAAATGATCTATCGTTGGTACATGACACCAAAGAAGATTGCGCTAGGAAACTTGAACACTTCTAATAAATGCTGGAAATGTAGAAAACATGAGGGCTCCCTCTATCATATGTGGTGGTCGTGTGAGGTAGCTAGGCAGTTCTGGGGGGAAATAATAAGAGAAATGAGTGAAATTTTACAGTTTCAAATAAATAAGAACCCAGAACTCCTGCTGCTAAACTTGGGAATGGAGGGAATCCCAGCCCACCATAGGACGTTGATATTTTATATGACTGCAGCAGCTAGACTTTTGTATGCGCAGAAATGGAAAGTACAAGAAATGCCAACTATTGAAGATTGGATCTACAAATTGCTGTATATGGCTGAAATGGACAAGATGACAAGAAAACTGAGAGATCTGGACTCAGGGCAGTTTAACACAGACTGGGAGAAGCTGAAACAATATCTGGAGAAGAAGTGGGAGGTGGGAGGAAAACTGTGGCAGTTTGAGAACTACTGAAGTATAATAAAAGTATAAAAGAGAGGGGTGACTTTACCGGGGGGGGAAGAGAAATGTGAATTTATAAGCAGTTAGATTAATTAATTGATTGAGATATATATAGATATGTAAAGGTTAATTGATAGAATATTGATAGAGAATAATTAACGGTTTAAACATGAGGATTGAGTAATTAACAATATTTTTTTTTTTTACTTGATAAGACTTATATGCACCAAACTGAATGTATAGAAGAGTTAAAATGATTGACTATGTGATGAGTTATATAGAAATACTATAAAAAGAAGAAATGATTAATATATAGAGAACAAATCAAATTGTTTGATTTAAATGTGGGAAATTTTTATGGTTTATGATATATAGAAATATTCAAAATTGGAAAATGGGATAAATTGTTTATCTAAAGAAGTATAGTTTGGATGTATAGTAAGTAAAAGAGTTAAAGATGTACTGCTTAATATAATGGAGAATATATATTTGTTTTAGATAGAGGAAATTAATAGAAGTAAGGGAAAAGGGACAGAGGGTGGGAAAGCTGTTGGAAGTCAAAAAAGGGGGGGAAAGGGAGGGGGTTAGAAACGAAAAATTAGGGGATAATTGAATGCAATGTAATGTAAAAATATTAATGTTCTAACCCAATAAAAAATTTTACAGTAAGCAAGACAACAATAACTGTGTCTTAATATTGCATCAGGTATTTGGGCTATAGGAACAGTTCAAGAGGTAGCTAAACATCTGTATATTTATCATTTAGTTACAGTAATGTCAAAGGATGATTTCTATGTGTAAAGCATCTGTCACAGGTTCCCTGCATGTTATAATCTCAAGTGCAGTACTTGGCAGTGGAGACAGGTCACATGTGCAGCTATATGTCATCATAGGACGAGACATTGGCTGATATACCTGCCTGGTTCTAATCTTGAATTCTTCCTCCCTGCTTCCACCTCCACATGGAAGGTTTAGCAATTCTTAGTTACTGGGTTAAAAGGCCCACTATGTACTCATCTAATCATACGCTCTTAAAAAAAAAAGAACCCCATTGAACTAGGTGAGAGTACTCCAAGTGTGCTGTTTGAGGATCCCAGCCAAAAGAAACATTGAAGTGAGTTCAGTGACCAGGTGTATGAAAGTAGACACTGATATCATATTGTCAAGTAGTTTGATTTCAGTGTGGGAGTCTTTCATTCAGCTTATTGAAGACAGCTGGTGAGTTATGGTCAGTGCCTTAAAAATCTAGGGAGCTTCCTACTTGAGAGATAAATATATTCCAAATTGTACAATAGTTGACCCCTGAGAAAGATCGAACAGGTAGAAGTATCTTAAGACTTAGACGCATTGGAATTGCTGCATACTGATCCCTGATTAGGGATCCCATTCCCCCTGCTTTCACCCTCCACCCCCACTTATCTGGCCGGTGGGGGAGTCGATGTCACTGATGTCATTGCACTGCCCCAAGAGCACTCCTGCGCTTTGCAACAGGCCAATTGAGGCCCAAATCAGCCTGCTAAGAAGTGCAGGAACACTCCTGCACCTGTGTGGGACCGCACATGTTGAATACACATGGCTGTGTGCTCAGCCGTGGGACCGCACATGCTGAATACAACATTAAGAGAGGGAGAAGGGGGTAAGAGCCAGGTCTTGCTCCCCTCCTGCTGGAAGGGTAAGGGGACCTGGCAACCCTATTCCTGATAGATCTCCGTTCCTGCTCTGATGAAGGGAATTTGACTCTAAATGTTTATACCCTGGAAATCTTGTTGGTCTTTAAGATGCTACTCAACCTGAATCCTGCTTTCCTTATGCAGACCAAAATGGCTACCCACTTGAAACTGACGTAAGAAGAATCCATAGTGCATCTTCCAGCCATGTGGCCATGAGTTTATTGCATTACCTGGACAACATGTACAAAATACACTACCATGTCCTTTGAACCATGAGGGTAATAAAAGAATCCAACAAAACAATAAAACTTTAGATTAGTGTTCTATTTGGTGTTCCTGTTTGTAAAATGAATAGATAATGCATACTCAGTACAAATTCGACTTGACTGCAAGCTGTTTGTGCTAAAGCAACAAGGTTTAGAAAGGAAGAGCATGAATAGTACTGCAGGTGCGGTTTTGTGTTTTATTTACTGAGTTACTTGGCTGAACAGGGGATTTACAACAAGTTAGCCTCTTCACACTTTATTTGTAGAAATAACACTTGCTTCCCTGGGGCAGATAAGCCATGTGATGAAGGCTTTCAGTGTGCCGCCCTCACAGAGCAAATACAAAAATGAGCTTAGTTCAACTCTGATAAATTCATTGAGAGGCCAGGTTCTTTCTGTTCCCTCTCAAAATAGTTTGTATAGTACTTGAAGACAGGCCTGTCATAGTCCACCTTTCTTGTTACCTGGGGCTGCCTTGCTTCCAGGTGGGCCTTGAAAGGAATCTGTGATTTCCTCATAACTAGCAGAAACCACCATAACGCTATGGTCAGGTCCAAGTCACTTTCTGTGTCTTTTGATAGCTCTGAATTGTTAACGTATGCAAGGTGGACAGCTATTTTCCAGTTCAGAAGTTTTTATTTCCTTATTAACAGCTTTCTTGTATTACCCCTAATTCCATGCTAAACCCTGCTGTGTACACAGGTGTACTAGCTAAAGGAGGTTTATTTTTTAGGATCATATGGATGATAAAGCCTGTGTGTGCCTGTGTGTTTGGCCCCCTCTGCATTAGATAGGGAGATGAGGTGCTACCTTAGTTGGGTTACTAGCTGCCAGGAGAAAAAAATATGCTGTCCCTTCATCCGAGGCTAATTTATCCAGTGTAGGGTTGCCAACCTCCAGGAGGGGCCTGGTGAGCTCCTCGAATCAGATCAGACTGCAGAGATCAGTTGTCCTGGAGGGAAATGACTGGTTTGGAAGGTACACTCTGTGGCATTATGCCCTGCTGAGGTCCTTCCCAAACCCCTCCCTCCCCAAGCCCCACCCCCATATCTCTAAGAATTTCCCAACCCAGAGTTTGCAACCCTATACGTGACAAAGAACACCAACAGCATGAACAGGCTGAGGTTGATTGTGTAGCTGAGCAGATCCACTCCTCTGCTTCCAGTCCTCTCACTCTCTTCTGTTGGTTTGAGATGTTTGTTTGCAGTTAGCACTGTTCTAGCTGAATAACAGTATCTTCCCTAACAAGTTAGGCATAAGCGGGAAAGTTTCTGTGGTCATGTATGCTGCTATTAATATACGTAGTCTCATCACTGAGTATTTATACATTAGCATATTCTGAAACACTGTGAGTTTTTTGCAAGACTGTTAAGCAAAAAGGTGGCTGATCCCCAACCAGAGTAAAACTAATTTTGAGGGAGAGATTTGGGACCTGCTGATCTAATGCCATGCCATCTAGTGGTGACTCTGAAAAGTGATCCTATGCATTCTGTTCAATATCTGGCACTTAACTTTGCGTTGGCACAAGTTCCAGTAATGCCAATGGTATTCTTGCATACAATTTTAGCAGAGTTTGTGTGTGTCAGTTTGTGCACACCTTATCACTTTTAAATTATAGTGCTGCTTACTTGAAGAAAGAAGCACAGGTAGGAATTATCTGAATGGTGTATTACTAACTAGCAAACTGCTTTACTATAATATTTGCTTGTTTTCACCAAACCTGTGGGTGGATATCTCTGTGGATTAAGCTTACCCACCATTCCAAGCAGTGGTGACTATACCCATGATATAGCTGACTTTATCCTTGTTTCCAGCTCCCTTAAATCCCACTCCTCATCTTGGTCAGTGAATCTCAACAAAAACTCTTTCATACTCATCCTTAGAGATGGTTGCTTTGAGTCATGGGGGCTCTTGATTTTTTTAGAGAGAAATAGCACCTGTGCTCAAGGATTTTTATTTCTCTCCACCAGCACTTGAAGATCTGTATGTGGATTTCCAGTATCTTCAAGGCGGGTAAAGGGATTCATTGCGGTGGTGGTGTTGGCTGTGATAAGCGATGCAAACTAGGTAAGTAGATAAATTTTCATTGGAGCAGCTACCTTAGGTGATACATCAAATGCATAGCATTGTTGGATGCAGAATAAAAAGAACTAGGAATCTTAACTTTCTTAGATTCTCCTGCTGGGCAAAATGCTATAATTAGAATCAACTGGAGAGTTTCCATGGGATGGAAGTTGTGTAACGGGGACCCCTGGAGCTGCATTTGGGGGAACATAATTTGGACTTCAGCAGGTTGGTAGGAGGTAATTACGTCACACTTCATGGGTGAAAACCCTCCCATTGATGGAAATGCTCTGGTGAATCCAAGCCCTATAAGTTTCAGGATTAGATCCCTTTTTTAACTTTTAAAAATGCCACAGGGCCCCAGTCAATCTGTGGACCGTGGCATTGGGAGATGAGTTTCCTGTCTCCTCCCTGTGCCATTTTCAAAAGCCCAAAGGGCTGTGTAGCTGTTTCAAGAAAATTGTGGGGGGAGGGGGAATGCAGCCCTTGATTCCCCCCATGCCATAGTCCCTAGCAGAATCCGGCCCCTGCACCATTTTTAAATATAAAAAAATCAGATCTAAATGGTGCCACAGCCCTATGGCAAACTAGATGATGCAGTAGCATCTTGTTTGGCCCATAATTAAGTCTGAATTTGCCATTAAATGTTATGCAAATAGGGAAGTACTCTTTCTATATAAGATGTCACATGTTCCCCTTAAATAAGTATAGCTCTGTAGGGAGTAGACAGGGGGTAGCTTGGATTAACAAAAGCTTTGTTATTGTGTCCCATGTGTTGGTATCTTTTGCTAAAAATTCTTCAATGGAACTTAAAACTTGAGAAGGCTGTATAAGGGAAGACGTACATCTGAAAACAAATGGTGCGGTATAGTTCAACACCGCTGCTGAATCCAATGTAGGGTAACACTATGAATATATGGTTCATGTAATCCACAGTTGGTTGGATCAGTTGCCTAATAGGGGTGTGCAAAACAAAATGAACAAGCTGGACATACACCTGGAAATTGTTGTTTCATTAAAGCAGCATCTGGAATGGAGAACAAATCCGGGAAAACAAATTATAATGACACGTTCACCAAAAAAGTTTGTATGCTTTGCTTTGTTTCGGTTCTTGCTTTGCAGTGGTGGTGGCAGCAAGCAGGCACTAGGCCCACTCAGCAGCATCTTGTTTTCCTTAATGTAATTCACCAATTGGATCTCAGGGGAGACAGCCTTTATGTTATTAATTAACTCTGTTGGTGGAAAGGGGGAACAAGCATCTTGTTTTTCTCATTACTGTCCAGGCAGTGGCATTGACTCCTTGCCAGTTGTGTCTTTGCAAGGGGAAACCTCTCTCTGCTTATCAGCTTTGGAAATGTTTGGAAAGGTAAACGTGCAGACTTCAATCATAGGCTGCCATTATAAAGACATTTCCAAGGGAATAAACATTATTGAATAACATGGGACTTGCATCTGAATAGACCTGTTTAAGATGGCTCCCCTGCAATCTTTTGGTCCATTCGCCTACTCTGCTTTTCAAAAACAATCCTGCCTGCCCATTCAAAAGGGAAACTTGTGGAAAAAACACAGCTCTGTTTCAGCTGTGGGGGGAGTTCAGACAGTGTGATGGAGTTTAATGGCAATTAATATGAGAACACCCCCTCATTGAGGGAACAAAACTTCAGAGCACAAGGAAACATGGCACCAGCAGGCAACAGCAAGATGCATTCATTAGCACTACAGAAAAAGAAGATAATGAACATAAAGCAGGATTGTTTTTAATGCTGCCACCACCGCACTACCCCTTTACCAGCCAGTTTCCTGCCACAGTGTGCACTTGCTGACACTCACCTTCTTCAGGGTCTGTTGTTGTGTGTGTAGTGTAGTATAACTGAGGAAAAACTTGGTGGAGCGATGATTTAGAGGGAGGACTGTGTTCTGTGCAATTCTGGTCCCATTAAATGCTGGAACAGCTGCCCCAAAGAGCCTGGAATCTCTCATTGCAAAGAACAGGACCAAGACTCATGATAATGGAGAAAAATGGATTAGCACTGAGACGGCAACACCCAATAGTAAACTAATTTGCCAGTTATATGTGTTTATAAAGTCTCATACCGTTCAGCTTTATTTAAAAAGTGCTTGGAATCTGGTATACAAATTGTATAAATCTGCACTCTGCTATGGATGCATATGCCAGGTCACATTTACCTCCTTTTTGTAGTGACAGTCAGGCCTGTAGAAGGTAGTTTTTATTCACTTATTAAATTGCCTATGTGTGGGGTAGTGATTTGGTTTACTTTACTGATTCTGAGCAGGAAAACAGAATATTGCAGTCAAACTACATTAATTCAAGATAAAAAAGATTAATTCAAGATAAAAAAGATGCACTTGTGTATGGAATTTAAGAGTCCACTACAATGCCAACTTTACAAGAATGCCGTGCGATCCAAAGCATCCCTCTAAATAGCTGCCTCAGACTTATAAACAGCCGTCCCAGCCTGGTAATGCAAATAGCTGTCTTGGGCAGATAGGCAAGATTTAAATTTTGTAAGTAAGTAAATAAATCCAGTGGGCTTAGAAGGGTGTCACCCTGTTTAAGATCATATTGATAATAAATTTAACTATAGATATTGGCCCACTGAAAATGACAAAAAAATTGTATCACTTTCTTTCCAAATGGTTTAGTTTTACCCTGGAGCTCTTAGTCTTGGTATTCATGTTCCTTCTCACTCCCTCTGACCTGTCCTGATTTTCATTCTTGTAGACAGGTTTTCGCTGTAATATGCAGTAACCATGCCATACGGCACGTCATGACTAGGCCAGTAGAAGGCAGTAGCTGCTTAGCTTTCTAGAGCTGGTGTCTTGGTTAATCTGCATACCATTATCGCCATCACCAACTGTACCAGTAACGAGTAAATGTATTGTGAAGTTTATGCCATGCACAATCACCTTTCCAGTTCTCTGTGCTTCTTGTATCATCTTCAGGTGTAAGAGCATTAAGCTTTGATGTGCAGTAACAGCATGCCTTTACTCTGTCACATGTTGGCTGTAGCTTTGGTTCAGATCTTCATTGTCTCAGGCCACTGGATCCTGGCCAAGAACATAAACTTCTATAATGTGAGACTTCCAGTAGATCGTAAGTAGCCAATTACAGTTTTATTAGCTGTATCAGTAAAAAAAGTATTACTACTTCTGCTACTACTATTATAAAAATCCATATTACACTATAAATATCCTGAAATCATACAGTCAAAATTTCATGTACAGTCATACAACGTGCTTGTATAATGCCGGTAAAATGAGTTTTGAAGTCCTGCAGCACCTTTCTATTTTAAGTCTTTTTAAAAAAGGAACTATAATATACTGAATAGCAAAACATTAATTTGACTGTCTTCAAGGGTGGTTAATTATTAGGTGGAACACTTGATTAATGGTCTAAAAGGCGCACCTGCATGTTCATCTGATTAAGTTATCACATCATCTTATTGCACTCCATTTGTGTTTTCAAGCACTTTTGTTGTGCAAGCATTAAGTGGAAGTTTTACATCAGTAACTGAACACTGCAATTTTTTAGTTGTCACCGTGCTGTTTGGGTGTGAAGCCCTGAGACGCAAGGGATAAATGTACTTTGCACTCATGACATAGCTGCACTGCTGAACTGTAGGTTGGTGCTGATCAGACATTTTAAGCTGCCCTGCTTAATTGACATTGGTAACATTAGCGTAGTGTTAATGTTCTGAAAATTGTGCTGGTTAATGAGAGGAAAGCTTCCCGCATCACCTTCCAATGCTGCAAACAAGATAGGAGGATGGGCATCTGCCAAATGCCTGCCCTTATTTGCTGCACCATATTCAAATGATGTTTACATTTGGTTGAATCTGATAGGCTGCCTGCTGTCTGAGGTCAAAACATTCAGGCTAGTTTCCCCATTGTTAGTGGTCAAAAATTAGACCAAGAGGATTAATTTGGCACTTAATGAAGGTTCCACAGTTTTCCCCCCTATAGCATAGGGCCTAATGGAATGGGAGGAGGAGGGGACTTAATGTTATAATAAATAGGCAAGTGAGAGACAGAAACAATTTAACCTTTTCTCCATTTTTTTTGTTTAAATTTTAAAGCTACTCCATTCCCAAGCAGCTTCAAGTGTTTTACTTGTGAGAACGTTGTGGACAATTACAATTGTAACAGATGGGCTGAAGATAAATGGTGTCCTCAGAGTAAGTGTATGGGGAACAGGAAAATAATGAAAAGTATTTGGCTTGGCCTTTCCTACTAACGCCACCGTATTGTAGATCTCATAATACCATTAACATTCCAATGCACCGATAAGTTTAGGGTGTGCAGCTGTTTTCCTGGAATTATTTTAGAAAAGTATTGAATATGAGATGAATGTTAGAAGCAGCAGCTTTGATGCATTTTCAAAAAAAAAAACACCACACATTGCAGTGTTGAGCATAATTGACTCCTAGAGCTGGCTCTAGCATCCTTTGTATGTTAGAGCAGTAGTGAAGAAACCGCTGATCAGTCATTCCAAACCTGTGTCAGGTTTCTGCCACATTTGGAGGCCCTGCTCTACATGGCTTGAGCTTAATAGCCAGGGACCTTCCTACATGACTGTCACTCAATCTCAGCAGGGCAATGATTGTGTAGGAAGGGCCCACATGGCTTGCCCTCTTTATGTGAAACTGAAGCCACAGATCACTATCGTATGCAAAGGGCACTTCCTTCCATGGAGGAAAAGTGGGATAAAATGTACTAAATAAATAAATTAAAAGTAATGATGGGTAATAGGAAGGTATTAAAGTTCACTGTGGACTCTTGTTCTTCCCAACTACTGATGTTCCCTGCTCATGGCATTGAGAGGTAGACTTTTCCATGTGTCTTTTCTGCATGGGCAAGGTGCCGTCTAAAACCATGGTGGCATGGAACTATATCATATTGAGAAAAACTGCACTGAATGGGATAAGGAGGAGTATGTTAATAGGCTGACAGGTAGGGAAAAACAGGATGAAGAAATGTACATCGTAGATCTGGAACAGACAAGATGCCTGACGCATGGAGGACATGCGTCGGTTTCCTGCAGGGTTCCTTGGGAAGTGTAGTGAGAAAGAGCCTTTGCCAGGGAGAATCCCTTTTCCCCATGGCAGAAGTTCTTTCTCTAGGTATCTTGTCTAGTCCATCTAGCTGAGCTACAGCCATTGCTGCTTCCCTTTCTCC
This sequence comes from Eublepharis macularius, assembly GCF_028583425.1. Lineage (NCBI taxonomy): Eukaryota > Metazoa > Chordata > Lepidosauria > Squamata > Eublepharidae > Eublepharis > Eublepharis macularius. The sequence goes on from NC_072791.1 coordinate 184,612,538, forward strand.
GCCTTGAGCAACTGAGGCTGTGCTGGAAGGGCTCGGCTGCTCCTTTCAGGGGAGAAAGGGGAGCTGGCGGCAGTGAGAGGGAGCTCTCTGTCTTCTCTCTGGCAGAAGTTCTTTCTAACAACACTTCCCGTGGACCCTTGTGGGAAACTGATGCATGTTTTCCATTTGTCCAGCATCTTGTCTGTTTCTGCTCTCACTTTTCCTCCCTGGAACTGCACAGAAAATGGCAAAGATCATCCTGGAGACCCCTGAGGGTCGTTGGATTGGTGGTCAAACATCTGCTTTGCATGCAGATGGTCCCTAGTTTGCTTCTCTACATCTCCAGTTAAAAGAATTGGATAGTAGGCGATGAGAAAGACTTCTACCTGAGACCCTGGAGAACCACTGCCAGGCCGAGTACTGGTCAAAACTCAAAAGTCTGACCTTGGTTTAAGGCCTTTTTAGGTGTTTGTCCAAGCTGAAACTCTGATTGTGGGGCAGGAGAGGCGAATACATTATTTATGCATAGCTCCAGATCCAGGCATGACTGGGAATTAGTTTTACTTGGTTTAAATTGTTTAAATCTGATGCCAGTATGGGTGAGCACAGGGGATAGCGGAAAATGGAAGCAGAAACAGGCATGATGCTTTCAGAAGGTCAAACTAGGCATGCAGATTTTTAAAGAGTTGGGCCTGGGTTCCCCAGACCAAATTTGGGTTCCCGCAGCCCCACAGCAACCGTGGGGAATGGCTGTTAAAAAATAGACCCCCCCCCCTCAAAAATAAAGGAGTTCCCAGACGGCCTTATAATGCACAGGGGGGAGAAAGGGTTCCTGCCTCCCCCCTCAAGCCATTTTCCAAAATAGCAAGCAGGGGAGGGGTCTCTGTTTTTGCTGCTCGATGTGTATTCTAAGGACACAGAGAAAAACAGGGAAATACCCTCCCCCTGTGCTATTTTGACACAGGAAACAGCTTGGGGAAGGAAAGGCAGGAGTTGGATGGTTGTTGGGGGTTTTCCGGGCTGTATTGCCGTGGTCTTGGCATTGTAGTTCCTGACGTTTCGCCAGCAGCTGTGGCTGGCATCTTCAGAGGTGTAGCACCAAAAGACAGAGATCTCTCAGTGTCACAGTGTGGAAAAGATGTAGGTCATTTGTATCTACTCAGGAGGGGTGGGGTTGAGCTGAGTCATTCTGTAAGAGTTTCCCAGGGTGTGGAATGCTAATGGCGGGAGGCTTCACTGTATCCTGAGGAGGTTCTTTTGCATATGGATTGTGTCAAGCACCAATCCATATGCAAAAGAACCTCCTCAGGATACAGTGAAGCCTCCCGCCATTAGCATTCCACACCCTGGGAAACTCTTACAGAATGACTCAGCTCAACCCCACCCCTCCTGAGTAGATACAAATGACCTACATCTTTTCCACACTGTGACACTGAGAGATCTCTGTCTTTTGGTGCTACACCTCTGAAGATGCCAGCCACAGCTGCTGGCGAAACGTCAGGAACTACAATGCCAAGACCACGGCAATACAGCCCGGAAAACCCCCAACAACCATCGTTCTCCGGCCGTGAAAGCCTTCGACAATACAAAGGCAGGAGTTCTTCTTTCCCCAGCAGTGGGGTTCTGAGGCTGTTTGGGCTTTCCTTTTACTTTTTAAGAGCCATTCTCCAAAGTTGCTGTGTGGCTGCAAGGAATCTGAGTTGAGTCTGGGGAACCTGGACCCAACTCTTTAAAATCCTACACATCTAGTTTGACCCTAAATCTTTTGTCTTCTGTGGTTATCTTCAGACTGGATATTGGTCATGAATGTGCGCAGTAACTTTTTTTGGCTACTGAGCATTCAAATAAGAAAGGGTGGGTATCAAAGTCTGCCACGCACACAAAAATATAGCTCTTCGTCTTTACTTTTTCAAACCAAGAAGGTGACTTTGAGGGCTCTTGTACCTGTAGAAGAATGGATATTTTAAAAATTCCAGTTCAGTCTGTACTTTTAGATCACAAGCCTGATATTTCACTGAAGCAACCCTGATTTTGATTTTTGTGTTGTTTTCTTCCTTAGACACACAGTATTGTTTGACAGTCCATCACTTCAACAGCCATGGAAGAAGCTCCTCTGTCACCAAAAAATGTGCTGCCAAGGAAGAATGCCGTTTTGTTGGTTGTCGCCATCACAGGGAAACTGGTCATATGGTGAGTGTAAATCTTTGCTGTATGGGAAATCATTTTGGCCTTTCTCCCAATAGGAAACAGAGGCAGTACCTTTAAAAAGGCAACAGTGATCTGTCTAAATAGTGGTGATATGGCTGAGATTTTTCTTTGCCTACATTGTGCTTAATAGCATGGCAGGAGTAGTCGTGTGTATATGTATAAAAGTCTGGTTTCCTAAGAGAGCTACTGAAATTTGGAAGTCTTGTTATCCTGGAGGAAGGAAGTGGAGTAAGGAAGATATAGGCCACTAGGACTACCATCAAGACACTAATAGTGCATTCCTACATAGAGTTACTCCAGGCTAAGTGCTCTGAATTTAACACATAGAATTGCACTGTGAATTGAAACAGCCTTCCACTATGATTTTCTTGACAAGTTTAAGATATCTACTGGGTCATGTGTCAAATATGATGATGGGCCAAAGGCAACTCAGTGACTGAGCAAACATACAGTTTGATGTGCCTGGCATTAGACATAGGCAGCCTAGATTTTCTGCAGTCTCAAATGCAACTTGAGCTACAAGCAAAACTGTGTATATTCCCTAATTGTCGGCAAGTGTTTGGGCGCACAGTTAAGCATCCGGAGGATCCCAGCTTTCTTTCTATTTTAAAAAAGGAAGTTTCTAGTCCTTACTATCTATAGGTTACTATATTTACTAAAAAGGAAGATGACCCTCCCAAAAGAGATTATACATAAAGTCAGTTGACCCTGAATTTAAAACAATCCCTCCTTTAAAAGCTTGCAGAATAAACAATTTTTACATAGTAATCAAGATGCAATAAACAATATAGATTATAGAAAAAAATGATAACTTTCACTGTTTGCACCATTTTGCATTGTAACTGTTCACAGCTTCTATCAGGTCATGCTGTTTCAAATTTAGAAAGGCAAAAGACTGGCTTTTTTAACCCTCCTCACCAAAGAGTCCAACTATTAAGCAAAGGCTCAGATAATTTTACCAGCAGGCAGTGATATCCTGAACAGAATTACACCCTTCTAGATCCACTGAAATCAATTGACTTAGAAGGGTGAAACTCTCCTTACTCCCCTCAAGTTCAAAATGCTTGCCATAGGCTAGGCAATCACATTTTCCCAACAGAAGTTGCTGTATCTCCAATCCAGAAGGGACGTTTAAAATTAATATGTGGATCAACATATTTTGGCCTATGTATTATAAATACCTTGAAGTCAAAACAACATGTATTTATAGAGAGCTGAATTGCTGAGAAAGGTTGCCAGGTGTGTGTAGCCACCTGCTGTGCTGGGAATCAGTGTGGTCTAGTAGAGAGAATGTTGTGAGCATTGGTCTAAATATCCACTCAGTTATGAAACTCACTAGGTGCCTTAAAGATGAATCCTAAGCAGAGTTACAGTCTTAAGTTCATTGTAGGCAGGTCACTCATGCCTACTTTCAGTCCCAGAGCTGTAATATTAGTCATTTTATATGACACTTATTTGGAGATGAAATGATAAGTTTTATAATCCAGTCGACAGCCAGAATAGTTGTGGATTCTGCACATAAATGAGAGTTCTCCCTGAATTCATAGGATGTTATTATTCTGTTGCTGGCAATGTGTGTACTGACCTCTGGACTATGCCTAAGAATTGGGAAGTGCATGTAGTATTAAAAGAGTTGTATAAAAGATCAAGCAGTTTTAAAAAATGTATACAACAAAATTGTCCCTTGTTAATAATTTAAGAGTTCTATTTAAATCAGGGCTTTTATAAATAGCAACCACAATATGCTGTAATTTAACCACATTTAACCACAGCAGTTCCAGAGGGTGGTGCAGTTCAAAAAGAACATTTGTGCAGTTTAAAAATTTCAGATCTTTTGCATTGGTGCTGTCAAATTCCCAGTTCTTAAGATTTTTTCCCCTGTCTCTAGGCTTCTAAATTTTATGGAATGGGACTCTGTGTATGCATACAGGTGTGTTCTGGCAGTGCTCTGTTTGAATTCAAATTACAATCACATACCTCCAGATGAAATGTCCTTTTTTAAAAGCCCCAATAAAAATAAACATGTCATCCTTGTAACTAATGCTAGCATTGAAGTTGCTGCCAAGATACCTGTAATTGATCAATGATTTATATTAATTAATTAACAGTACCTTCTGGAGCAGAGTTACGTCCTTCTGAGCCAATATGCTTAGAAAGGTTTAACCCTGAGAAGCCAAGAATCACTGGAAAAGGCAATAATGCTAAGAAAGGTGGAAAGCAGCAATAAAGAGGAAGACTCCAAATAAGATGGCTCAACTCAATAAAGAAAGCCACAGCCTCTAGTTTGCAAGATCTGAGCAAGGCTGTGAATGATAGGATGTTTTGAGGTTGTTAATTCATAAGGTCGCCACAAGTTGGAAGCAACTTGATAGCACATAACACACACACAGCTCTGCTTATGATAGCACTGTAAAACCTATTTTATTAAAGGAATGTCCTTAATAAATCTGGAAGCAACTATTTAGCTCAATACTCTTTATACATAAAGTATGTGGCAGGCACTCTTTCGGAGGCACTCCCTCTTCTCTCTTGCAATAGAGCAAACGTCTCTTTATGTTCCAGAGTATGCAGGTTTCGTCTGCCATCCCTCCCCTGCTGCATAACAATTAGAAGTTGCAGGTTCTCCACAATGCTCTTGTGCAGGATGTCTGATTCACATCTGTACTACAGCACGCATGGAGCAGGGGCTTCCGTTCCCTCTCATGCCATTTTTCTGACCTGACATGGGAGGTGCTATTGGCTTCATGGGGGAAACCTATATGAACCTTGGAATATATGTGGATTTCCCCAGTGGGCTAAATAGGGATCCCCTGGGCCCACTTTGTGTTGGAAAGACAGTGCCAGGGTGGAGGCTGAAGCCCCTTCTCCATGCATGCTGCAATCCAGATCTGAATGGCAGCAAGTTAGGGACTCTGGTCGCAGCCTGTGTACTCTACATAAACTGGCCATGTCTGCTTTGAGATGTGTGCGACCACATAAAAATCAGAAATCAGGAGAGGGTGCTTTTTCTCTTTGGAACTTAAACAGTTTTAAACGATTTAAACCAAGTAAAACTGATCTGATTTAGTCGCTATGTTTTTTCAAACTAAGTGACAGACGAACTTCCATGTAATAACACGGCCTTTTAAAATTGACAGGAATGCATCTCCTGCTGCGAAGGAATGATCTGCAATGTAGACCTGCCAACAAACCACACTAATGCTGTGTTTGCAGTTGTGCATGCGCGGAGGACATCTGGTGGCAGCAGCAGAAGGGCTGTTAGTATGCTGTTGTCGTTCTCAGTCATCACAACCTACCTGTTGTGATCAGCCTTTTTGGATCAGCTGCAGGGAAGATGTATGAAGACTGGCTGAGATAGTGAGAAAGAAGAGACTCCCTCCCATATTTGTATGTGTGGGTGGGGAGGATCGTGTAATGGTGCTGTGTTTTAAAGACTGCTACCCCTTTAGTGAAGATGCTTGCAAATGGTTGTGGAAAATGTTCAAAAGCTTTGGCTAAATGTTTTTATTGATGGGGCCCATTCATCAGAATTCTCCAGCTGGTGAATGTTACTACACTGTGCAAAATGCACAGACTCTTTCACTAGAAAATTCTTAAGTATTAAACCAATGGTTCCCATTTACGGTTTCTTCTGAGACGCAGAGAGAAGTCACGTCCTCCTTATCTTCTTCCATTCTGCTGTTACGATTCCTCCTAATCTTGGTGTTACGAGTGAACAGCCAGTCTGATGAATCTCTGTAAAAGAGATGGAACGGGATGGTGTATTATCAACATGTCATCTTTATTGGGACTACTGCAATCACTAAAAATGTTAATTACATTATTATTTCTCTTGGACAAATCTGTTTGTCACAAGTAAAGGAATCTGACAGCTGTAAACATTATTAGAGATTTACACATTTGCAACCCCAGCCGGAAGGAAGAGACAGACACAGGCTTGGAATTAAAGGGCCGTTTATTAAATGACCATAAAGATAAAGCACGGCAAGAGCTAACTAAGCGGTACAGGTCAAGCCTGTATAAGCATGGTATTTGTTTCATTCAACAGCATTTCTCTTTTACAACATCTATTATTCCATTTAGAGGATGGATCCAGCCAGCTTTTTTACTCAATCTCACCCAGTGCCCCTTCTTATTACAGTTGTTGTCCCACATGACTTTGTTTAGCTCTTCTCTTTTCAGCTATTGTCAGTTTTTCCAAAGTATTATTGCTGTCACATGTACAGCAATAGCAATACAGAGGTTTGTTTAAAAAGAGACAAAATTATATGCCAAGCTAACTCAAAATCCCCAATCCATATTTTCCCTCCTGTAAAGTAATTGTTTTCACAGCATCCTGGCTTTGTTTAAAAATCAGGTCGAACCATACAGCTAAACCACTATATAGAACTACTTTTGCAAGCCACTGTTTTCTATGTATTGTCGAAGGCTTTCACGGCCGGAGAACGATGGTTGTTATGGGTTTTCCGGGCTGTATTGCCGTGGTCTTGGCATTGTAGTTCCTGACGTTTCGCCAGCAGCTGTGGCTGGCATCTTCAGAGGTGTAGCACCAAAAGACACTGAGAGATCTTTGTCTTTTGGTGTTACACCTCTGAAGATGCCAGCCACAGCTGCTGGCGAAACGTCAGGAACTACAATGCCAAGACCACGGCAATACAGCCCGGAAAACCCACAACAACCACCACTGTTTTCTGCCTGCCAGCTTGGCCTCATCTCTCGGTGTCTTCAGAGGTGGAGCCAGTTTGTCAGTTCAAACCTTAAGATAGTGTATAAATCATGGTTAGTCAGTGAGAATATCATTGTTAAGATTTCTCAATCATGGATTTCCATTTCTTAATCGACCGTAGTGTGTAAAAAGAAGGTATTCTAATAATGGCTCACACTCAAGGAACTTTAGGGTCCTTTCTTCTGCACAACTTAACAAGTCATCCAGGAACAGACTGGCCATTTAAATTTAGGGGAAGTGCCTAGTTGGCCACTGCCCTATAGGGCTGCTGGCAACCAGGAATAAGCAGAGCCAAGCCCCACTAGCCCTGCCTGCTCTGCAGGGAACACTCAGTTTAGATCTGGCCCATGGCACTGACAATGAATGTGGGCTAATTTTACTGCAGGAGTAGTAAAGTTAGCCGTTTTCACGTCTTAACCGTCATGCAAAATCGCACAAAACTCACGGAATGACAGCGTCTTCGTGACACAATTTCCCATCATGATTCCATTTTGTGGCATGATTTCTGACATCATTCCACCTCGAAACGGAGTCATGATGGGATATTGTGCCATGAAGATGCTGTCGTTACGTGAGTTTTGTGCGACTTTGTGCAACAGTTAAGATGTGTGAAAATGGCCAATGAGTGAGCTATCCATTTTTGGTCTGTTGGCCTGTTCTGAACTGAGTTGCTTGCAGTGCCATAGGGACTACTCCATCTGTCTCACTTGTGCACCATGTTAACATCCCAGTCAACCCCTGAAATCACCCTAAATACGTTAGGAGCAGCCACGGACTCAGCATAGGGAGCTATATGCAGGGAGGAGAAAAAAAGGAAACCTTTGTGTGTGCACAGAAGCACTTGAGGTCCATTGGCCTCAAGCCACAGTAATTTATTCATAACATTTCCAGGCAATCCATGAAAGCAGTTTAATGCATGGGGTGGTTATAACTCAGGAAAAGTATATTATGCTATTCTTTGTCAATTGTTTCCCATGTGTTTAACTTGTCTAGATCTTATTCACCATGACCTCATATCCGAGTAAATTATTGGGAATATTATAGAGTGTGAACAAAAGAGAAACTCAGGGGCATGTGGGTCATTCATTATTACTGTACAATTGTTCCTGGTGCAGATTTTATACCTTGCCATTCTTCATTTTTTTGCTATTGTTTCTTACTCGTTGGACAGAAACAAAATTATTCAGTAATCCTGTAGATTTTCATTTTTTTAAAATGCCTGTCCAATATCCACATGCCCAGAACTGGTTTAGAAGGTTAAAACTTGGAACTTTGGAAGCCTGGGCTCAAATCCCTGCTTAGTCATGAAACTAAAGCAAACTGCAGTCTTAGGCTCCTTTCTCTCTTAAAATGGAATTAACAGTGATCTAACTTGCATGGCTGTTGTAAGGATGAGAAAAGAAAACCGCTAGAATGGGATTCAGTATTTGTCCAGATCATTCCCCTGTGAACATGCAAGAGGATTCCCATACTTCTTTGCACTCATCCATGCACATGCACAAGGGAAGGGCTGGTTCATGAAAGAGTTCGTGAATGAACTGTATTTTAAATAATAACAAAATATTCCAATCAGGAAAGATTATGTCTAGATAAAACTATTGTTTAGACTACATAGTCCTGGGGGTTTTCAAAGCAGTGGGCAATGGTGCTTGCACATATAGTAACATCTGTGTTAAAAAAAAATGCTGAACTCATTTTCTTTCTTGCTTTGTTATTCCACTAGGGTCACGGCTGTCTTAAAAAATTGTGCTTTTCAACCATGATTATCCATTCTTGGCCTCTGCCCAAGGGCGAATTTTATTCAACTGTAATTTAAATCATGTGTGAGAGAGAAGATCAACCTTGTGAGCATTCTTTGTGGTCCTTTTCACATAAATTCTAATTTTTATTGCAGTTATTTGCAATTATTGACATTCTTTTTTAATAAGATGATTTCTGGCATTAAAGGATTTATTGTAATTAATATTGCAAAGTTTAAGATTGTTCTTATAATAGGGATCTCTGTACAATATGGAATTATGGCAAGACTTCTGCAGAAGTTAACTTTTTAAAAAATAGGTCAACAGGTCATGAACAACCTATAGCACTATTTTTTCCCCATTTGTCTGATGTCCCTCTATAGTTAGCCCTCTGCCTGTGCAGTGTTAGCCAGCCATAATGTCAGCAGGCTTCTATTCCCTTTTGGTTGTTCAGTACCTCGCAAGTACTGTGCTCCTAAATACATTTTAACAACTCTTATTCTTTAAATGAAAACATAGCTTGGTTTAGATAGAGCTTCCAACTTCCAGATTGTGCCTGGAGATCTCCTGGAATTATAAATGATTTCCAGATGACAGAGATCAGTTCTCTTGGAGAAAATGTCTGCTTTGGAGGGTGGATTCTATGGCATTATACCATGCTGAGACATATCTTCTATCAGGATGTTGTTGCAATATAGTTCTTCTTCATAATAATAGCTGTGTGCTTATATACCACCCTTCTGGACAGATTAGTGCCACACTCAGAGCTGTGAACAAAGTCAGTGTTATTATCCCCACAATATAGCTGGGGAGTTGAGGCTGAGAGTTAAGCTACAAGTGACGCCTGACACAGGTTGGACACTTGTCAGCTTCCGTCAAGTTTTGATGGGAAATGTAGGCAGTCTGGTCTTGCTGCTTGGCTCTCCATTTAATTGAAGTTTACAGAGCGGTAGTCTATGAGAGGGAGAACATGCAGTTGGGAGGGGAGTGCAGGCATTGGGCTCTCGCTGGGTGCCCCCCTTCCCCTCCACTGTGTGTGTGTGGGGGGGGGGGTTCTATAAACTTCAATTAAATGGAGAGCCAAGCTGTAAGGCCAGGATGCCTACATTTCCCATCAAAACTTGAGGGAAGCTGACAAGTGTCCAACCTGTGTCGGGCATCACTTGTAGCTTGGCTCCGAGAGAAGTGACTTGCTCAAGGCCACCTGCTGAGCTCATGGCAGTCATGGGATTTGTGCTGATTCATAGCGCAACTACTTAACCACTCTGCTCCAGCAGCTCTCATATATGTGCAATAAAAGTAAGAAAGGTTGAGGCTACACTTGCTGTAAATGCAGATGCTGCTTCCCACATGTGCAGCATCTCTTTTCTTCATGTAAAGCCACCTGAACAAAATCCTTAAGCAATGAAAACCAAACAGCAACTGGAGAAAGACTTTGGCCTGTGCACGCTGTCATGTAGCGAATTCTGCCTCTCATCCTTTAGATTCCTCAAAGACTTGCATATCCTGGTAGGGAGAGTCCCGAATTGCTTAATTAATTACGGGCCTTCTGTGTCGTGGACCTAGGTGGTGCTATGAACACAGTGCACCCATGTATTTTATATGCATAATCTTTTGAGGAACGCTTGGTGTGCCTGTCAGTCATGTGCCTTCCATCGTGCTCCTCCAGCATCTTTGAAAGGATTAGGCTTTTGAAAGACGTGGCCTCAATTCCCTCTGATCCCACCTGTGCCACTCCTTGCCTTTGTCATCCCTATATTGCAGGGAGCAGCATAATTGAACCCTTAAGGAGATTAACAGTACAAAGATTTGGATGATATTCATTGGAGTTAGGGAGGGAGTTTTAATACCCTGAAGCCAAGTTAAGTGTGATATGATTGATATAACAGATTAGTTAAAGCCTTTGTGTAGGACACTACCCATTTTAGCTCAAGGCAGCACTTGAAGGTAGAAAGAGTAATGAAGTGGAAAGTTAATGAAAGGATATAATTAAATATAAAAATAACAAGTGCTAATAATTAAGACAAGAGTAACTCCAATTATAAGTGCAGTAAACTTCTGGGGGGGAAATGAGAGAAAGCTCCCCCCCACTCATTTTTCTCAGATGAAATGTAAAATTGAAAATCTGCCTATGGGGTCGTTAACAGTGTGGGGAGGGAAAGGTGAGAAATCTCATGATATATTAAGTAATAATATATTTGTAATCTAATCCTAACTCTCCAGGTTGGTCTGTGTTATGGCCTCTGTATTGTAACAAAATAGCTCCTTATTTAATAGATTTTCCCAAGTCTTAATATGTTTTTGAAGATGCACTGCATAAAGTTGGGCCAAGTAATTTGTCTACTTCTCTTGATTTCCAGCAGCGTGTTCCAATGCACAGTTCTGAAGAATAAACAATATAATCTGTGTTTATTTAAAATTTCACTTTAGTCAGTTGTTTGAAATGATTGATTTGTAGAAAGTTAGTGTAATGGCAAATGTCATACAATTGCAATGCAGGTAAGTATTCTGAGATAGGCTTGTAGTGCCCTCTTTCCTAAATACGCCATTGTTTTCTCACTTGGTCAGATCAAGATGCAACTAGTCAAGAATCCTGAGAAACCCAGCAGGATTGCTCCACCCAAAACTGGCAATGGTCCACCAATAGATTGTGGTCTGCTCTCTGTCAACTGTTGTAGTTCAGTATACTAAATTTTCACATTGAACTGGCACAGTTATCTCAAACTTAAGTGTCAGCAGAAAGGTTTTTTTAAAATCTCCAAATACTAACAAAAGGGGGAGAAAATGTTTTGAATGTTAGGATATATTTGTGCAATGGATACAATCTGTATTATTGCTGGATAGGGTTTCAAAGGTCAGGATGCAGGGTTCCTTTGTTTCTCTTTGCAGTGTTCATTTTGTGCTTATCGCTGGTATTTCAGCTCATCGCCCTTCAGTTTAGTTTCCATTATGAATGACAAGAGATAAGAGGGTGATCCAGTTTGAAAATGAGTGTACTTTGGGAGAGTTCAGGGTGGTTGTGGAAAGTGGGACAGTTCTTGGTACAGCTACAAGATTCCATTAAATCTCATGGCTGTAACAAAGAACAAATAAGCAAACATTAACGTTGAAACAGCAAGAATGCCACAAAAGCTGTTCTTGGGGACTGAAAGCCACTGTTTCCTCTGCTCTTCTTATAATCTCTTGATCCCTTAGAGATAATGATGGAAAGTTTCTCAGATGAGCTAAAACACACCTCATGCTTATTGGGGACCAGCTGCAGTTTGATTGCAACCGCATAGTGGGAGGGCAGCATAAGTTTCTCCCCAGCAAATAGATAATGTTCCTTGTGACTTTTTGGGTCATTTGGTCCAAGCTTTTGGCTAGAACTTTGCAGAATTTTCTGGTCTGCATTTTAGCACTATTTTTGTCTCCTGTGACTTTTTTAAAAAAGTTATTTTTTTAAAAAAAGATCTTTTTGCAGTTTACATTATATTACATTTTTCACTTGCTGTGTCTCATCTTAATGTCATTTATTTTCTACTTTTTTGTTGTTTTATTGCTTTTAGCTTGCTGCTGTTTATGTTAATGTTTATACTAATCGCTTGTGCTGTCTCATGCTTTTTGCAGCTGCTGTATTGCTGTTTATTGGTCTTTCATATTTTAAATGTTGGTATTTGTAAACTGTGTGTTGAACTAATTTTGTATGTCACCTCAGAAACTTTGAGTTGAGAATGTGACCTAGATGTAAATAGATGGTTGGATCCCATCAGCTTTTTCACATAAACTCACCCAATTCCCTTCCTTAGTACAGCCGCTCTTCCACATGCTTTGTTTTTGTCCATGCAGGTCTCATGAACCCATGATGGTAATGAAAGGAGATTCCCACCTCTATTTCTCACTAGTGGAAAAGCTAGTTGTATCCAACTTAGTATAAATGAATGGTCATCCAAGGCCTCCATATAAATGGAAAGGTATAGGTGGCTCTGTTGGTAGAAATTGCACAAAACATAATCAGCTCCACTGGGCATTTGCAAGGAGTTTCTGGCTCACAAAGGAGATTATCTCCATGGGACAGAGCTGGCCCCCAAGGGAATATATGGATCAGGGTTTAAGTTGCCTGAGGGAAAGGTAGGCACACATCCAAGGAGTTCTTAGGGCTACCCCACAATTATGGAACCCCCTTGTAGAGATGAGTTTAAACACCTTTTAGGCCTGGTTCCTATCTTACTGGAATGCCATATGAACCACTTTCCTCTCCCTCAGTCACATATTCATCTACTAAAGTTCGTAGAGATGAACCACGTCTTCAGCGTACCCCGATTTCTCAGTCTACTCAGTCTCTCCACACGATACATCTTAAACAAGGATGCTCAAGTAACTTACTTTCTGTGTGGTCTTATATTCAAGTGTCTCCCTAGCAGTGCTTGTGTATCCACAGTGGGAGAACAAGTGGAAAATCTTTCACTTGAGTGTCCCCATGTAAGATGTCTAGTGTAGAGAGATGCAATATTGCAGGGAAATTGGAAGAGTGTTGAGTGTGCTGCTCTTTAGACTGAACCTGATGAACATCAAGACTTTTTAATCTCTAGAGTCCTTCTTTCTCTCTCATACCACCCAACAGGCATTTAAAATCAATTAAACCATCTCCAAACCTATGTTTGGTTGTAATCCCTGTCCATCTCTTCGGTTACACAGAGAGGAATATGGACGACAAGAGCACTTTGTTTTGTGATTTATTCTTTTATATGTGCAGCTGCTGAACATGCCCAGGAGTTAAGAGTGTTTAAGGAAGCTTAGGGAGATAGGATGGCGCAATGTAAACAAACTGGGACAGTTGAAAGACATAGGAAGGCAATTTCTCCATGACAAGGAATAAGCGATTAGCTTTTACAAGTGTTTGGGCTTCACAAATGTTTTCAGCGAGGTTTGATCTTCTGCGACTTGCTATCAGCTGGAGGTTGCTTCAAAGGTCATTTGAGATGACATCATGCTGTGCAGGAGTTCTCTGAATGAAAATTTATGGGCTGTTGCATTGTGTTAATGCACATCAGAGTCAAACATGCATGATTTATAGGGAGCGAAGCAAAATCCTAGCTTGGTCTCAGTCTGCATCTGAAGGTGGAGAAGATCTAGCAGGGAAAGGACTTAAATTAGGTTTCTGGTTTTTAGTTACTTTGAAAAAATTATGTTCACATTATACTACATGGCATGGTGTGGTCATTGTACATAATTTAAAAAATCCAGAGAGAGACGCTGATGCTAGCATTGCCGCTGTTATTCTACAATGGTTTCCTGCAATCCTAGAAGGAGATGCTAAAACTAGATGATCTCCCCCCCACCCCCCCCAAAAATAGTTGTAGTTGAAAATTAAAGAAAAAAATCACAAACCAAACTGAAAATGTTATCCAATCATCAGTCCTAATTCACTTCTTTAATTGGTTTACAGAAAAAATTCCCATCGGTTGGGATTGCATTGTTGATGGCTGCCATCTTGGCCATCTTGGCCTCAACTTAGAATGTTAGACCCATTCTTATTAAACATGCAAGAACATAGATATACCATCAAATTATATAGGTTTCCATCAGTTTAACTGTGAGAGAAATTCCTAAACTGTCTCCTTGCCCAGAACCTAGACTTTCCAGAGCTACAGAAGGAGGGAGGATTACTAAACCAGGTTAAATCTGTAACATTGATGCACCTTGTGGCTGAATTCATACAAGCCACATAAAATGCTTTTCAACACATCTCCTGCTCTCAAGTGTGCATGTATGAAAAACAGGAAAGCAGTTCTAAATTAAACCAGATTTCAGAATTGATTGACAACCATATAGGAAGGTTTCATTTGTCTTATCCCAACCTTTCTGTGCTTTACATTTCATGTGTGGTTTCAGTCTAAAAGTACAGAGACCACTGAGATGTTAACACCAATACAGGAAACCTTTAAGCCACCATTGTTAATGAACGGGATAGCATTAATACTACGATTATGGCCTGATTGTGACTTCAGGGACACCCTCTCTGTTAACATTTCTTTCCCCAACCATGCAGAAGTCTCTTAGTTTAGGTAGTCTGGGGAAGATTCTTTCATCCTAGCAGGATTCTTTACTGTGATAGCAGAGCAGGACAAAGCTCTGTGCTTTCCAAGCCTTTTATAATTGCATTTGAAAACTACTCTGTTACATTTTTCTCAATATATGATAGTAATTTAAGATTTTGAATGTTTCGATGTCACTGCAAGGCAAAGCCTATGAAGCCACCTTAAACTGAATCAGACTCTTGATCCATCCTGTTTAGAATTGTCCGCTGTAACTGGCAGAGGCCTTGCAGAGAAGCCAGGCATTCTCCCAGCCCTGTTCCTGGAGTTCTTTGGGAGTGATAAAGCCTGGGATTGAACTTGGAACTTTCTGCATGCAAGGCATCTGCTCTACCAATCAGTGATGATTCTTTCCCCTTACTAAGCCACTTTTCATTTGCATGCGAAAGAGATGGCAAATCTAGCACTACTTTGCATAAAGGGTGTATCAGTTCTTTAGCTGTCTGTTTCTCCCCTCCAGGCATCTGTCTGCTTTACCCCTATTAGCTTCTATGGAAATTCTGACCATGTGAGGCTGCCGTTTCCTGTACTATAAAATGTTCAAGAAGAATTATGCATGAGGCTCGTTTGGCAGCAAATGGATGTCATTGTCATTTCTACCGGTCTATCATTATCATCATCACTATCATCCACTTAGACTCTTCCACTAATATATTTTGTTCAGGCTATTTTTTTATTAAGCTAAATTAAGTGCCAGAAATTATAACATCACTTTCTTGTCAGCTTTTCCTGTGCCTTTTGATTGTGAAATTGGTCACTGGTATATAGACACAAAAATTTTGGTGCATTGAGGAAGCATTTTTAATGCGTGCACAAGTCCAATAAGACAGATTTCTAAAAAAATGACCCATACTGCTGGTAAGGCACAACAATCCACTCCACCAATGCTATGTTATCCTTTCTCAAAAACCCTTAACCAAATAATGCACACCAGAAGGACAAAATAACCAAAATGCCAGACATCATGGAAGGATTGAGCGAATTGGGGGATAAGAATGTTAACTAATAACCATACCAGCATAGAAAACCCAAGATCAATATAGGAAGCCCCTGATCTATTATATGTGAAATACTGTAATTACATATTGCTAAAACAACACATCAGATCCTGGGGTGATGATGAATATTCTAAACTGTGTTATTATGATCATTGTGACAAGATGTGCCTGTCATTTAATTACAACGTGTTGAATATGTGAGTGATGCGCACCAGTGCAAGGTTCGTAATGAAATGGAAGCTAAGGAACAAACAAGCTATATAGCTTATTACCAATGTGATCTGGAACCATAACTCAGGCGACAGACATGACCAGTGAAGAGATGGCACCACCTCGATCCAGCACAGAATGTATACATTTATTCGTTTGTTTGCTTGAAGACAGGGAATCCTGGACCTAGCTCTGTCAGACTGATAGAGTGGTATGTGTTAAGGGTCTTACACCAGCTTGAATGACCAAGAGGTCTCTATTTTGGCATGGCCAACCAGTTTAAAAGTCAATAGACCTGACTGGTTAGGTTAATTGTAATAATGTTGGGTTATCTGGGTAATATTTGTTCAGGACTAGATATACTTTCCAACCATCCTGCAAGTAGCATTCCTTTAGCCTAAGGAGCCTTCCTCCAACTTACGTTGCTCTTTCTCCAAAGAAAAATCCACTTAATTTGGAAGAAGTCCCCTTAGATTGGCAGAAGGCTTCATGACTGAACCAAAGGGAAAGGCAGGGCATTTTAAGAAATAAACTTTGCTCAGTGGTGTGGTGTATAAGGCGTGCTGTGAATAATAAAGAGCACGTTGCATCATCTGGTCCTGTTGTGTTCTATAGATGAAAAAAAGACCTCATGATAGTGAAAAGTATCCTGGGCTTCATCTACAGTAAGAGATAATGGCCCTGCTGTAAGAGGAAGCCTAACATCCCCTGAAAGCAAAATATTTTCCTTATTCTTACGAATACAACCAAAAAGGTTAATGGAAAAAGATTTCCCGAATTTTGTGGTGTGGCTGAAGAAATTTTGCATCAACTCTTATTTATACCATACAAAGTTAGTTTGCACCATTCTGTCCCATAAGAAGACTACACCAGGAAAAGGCAAACTCTAGGTGTGTTCTAAAATTTCCAAAATTCATTCCAAGAAAATTAAAAAGGTCATTATTAGTAAAAATTGGCTTCGAGTTGGCTTCCAATTCTTCTGAAGACCCTTAAACTCTAACTATAATACTATAATGTAAAGACCCCTTTATGCTTTATAATTGAGCATCACTAATATATATGATACTATGGAGTAAATGTTTGTGATTTTTTTGGATCATGTAGGTCAGGATCCCAAGAACTATGTGTAGACTTCTGCAAGCACACAGCAGGAGAGGGAGAGGAAATTGCCAGTTTCCCCTTCCAGCTGTGGTCTCTTGTGTTGAATACTGAATAATGCTCCCCTTACCTTTCAGACTCGGAGCTGCTTTTGGGTAATTTAAAGGGCTGTACCAGGAATGGGGGAGTCCTAAAATGCCCCCATGTACAGGCAAGTACACCCCTTAGTTCTGGAATTCTAAAACTGATTCCAGATTCAGACCCTTTAATTTGCCACTTCTGTGATGATCATGGTAATAACTGTCTTTTTAATTGAATTATTAATATTCCCAGTGCCTCAATACTAATTTTGATGCGGAGGCATGTTCATACATATGCAATTTATATTAAATAAGTACACAGTGCTACATTCAACATTGGAGAAAATAGATTCAAAACTCTCTGTGGTTTTAATGCTCTAGAATGCCTGCGGACTACTCCTAAACAGGAAGGCTGCCCTGTGCTGTCTTGATCCGCTGTAGGAGAAGAGATTTTTTCCCCTAGAGATGTTTACCAAAGGTCATTTCTAAACACTTGAAAGCAGAATGTTTACCCTAATAATTAAATTTGGCTGTGCTTCTATAATTTGGCATAAGAAAGCGGATTTAGGAGGGTCGTTGGTTAATGAGTTCATTCTGGCAGAATCTCAAGTTCATAAACAAATTTCTCATATTCTACTGCTTCTTTATTCTACTAATGAGCATTTTCTCCCAGGACAGTTTCTATTGTGTGGGAAAAAAATATAGTCTATGAAACTTTGTCAACCATCTGCATCGACAGGACCTTTCAATGGTCTAGTAATGAAGTCTAACCCTTAATCTGTGCTGGTTGGGAATCTTATGGTGGATCTTCCCTCCCAACAAAAGTTGTACACATCAAGCTGCCCCATACCAAACTAGATCATTGGTCTATCAAGGCCAGTATTCTATTCCTACCAGCAGCAGCTCTTCGGGGTCTTAGGTAGAGGTCTTTCACACCACACCACATCTGCTCTGTTTAAATGGAGAGGATGGATACTGAACTGGGGACCTTCTGTGTGCAAAGCAGGTGCTGTTATTGAGCCATGGCCCCTTCCAAGTTTATTTGCTCCCTTTCCTTATTGATACCTGAAATAGTGCCCTGCTCAACTGCTCTTTCCTACCAAACTATCTTACATTTGCATCTTTATGGAATATTCCTTTTCATCTAGTGCTGTTTGGGATAGTCACAGGCTGGTTTCTGCCATGAGAAAGTATACCATTTGTAAATAATATAATATTCCAAGAACTTGAGACAAAAACAAACCAACCTACAGGTCTGGCCAAAGATTAGAGGTTTACTGCTGAAAAAAGAAAGGCAAAGAACAAGTTAAATGAAGAAATCTCCCTCAAAAAATTAACACCTCTGTTAAGTGGACACTTGGGAGGGGACTTGGCTCAGTGGTGGAGCATCTTCTTTGCATGCACGAGGTCCTAGCTCCAATCCTTGGCATCTCCCATGAAAACAGGATCAAGAAGGCCTTGCCCTGAGACCCTGGAGAGCTGCAGCCAGCCAGCCAGAGCAGGCAATGCCACCCTTCTCTTTTTCAGTGTCTCTATAATATGTAAGAATATAGAGCAGCTTTCTTGTACTTTGGAAAGATGGCCAACTGCTTCTTTATCTTATTTTTAAAACATTTAAAAAACATTTTAAAACATCAGGATAGTTTTCATGAAGAGTTACTCTAGTCTAAAGTGCTTGAAATCCATGGGTTTAGGCTGGAGAAACTCAGCATAGGATTGCCCTGTTATTCTGTCATTGCTCTAGTTTTGCTTAATGTCCATGTTATGATTATCTCTACTTTTTAAAAAAAATCATGGGAGATGAGTTATCTGAATTGCATTTAAGCAATTTCTTTTAGTTAAGGCTAAAGATCAGGCAGGTGTTAAGGAGTTGGCTTGAGTTTTAAAGTGTGCAGCCACATTCTGAATGCTGAGAAAGCAACACATATAAAACACACACAAGCTGACAAGCATGCAACTGTATCATCTCTTTTCAAAAGTACTGGCTGAGACAGGTACGATACTCTGGAATAGTAACAACTCTCCCAAAACATAATTGAGCTCTGTAAGTGGTTAGTTATAAGCTGAGTCATTTACAGTGCAAAGTTAACACCCTTCAAGTCCATGCCTCACAATCCAAATTATTTCATTCTACAAGAACTGTGATGATGTTTGGTCTGTTACAATCGCCCCTTCCATCTTCCAACTATAAATAAAGGCATGGTGCTATAGATTGCTATCACATCTTTTGCAGTGTAAGCAAGGGGGAAGTAAAGAAGTTGAAATGGGAAACGGAGGTATCCGGGCAGTCTTTCTAATTATCAACAGATCATCTCTGATTTTATAGCAATTGTGCTAAACTCTCTTCCAGCATGATGTGGTGGAGTAACCCCTGCCACTCATAACAATCTGCCAGGAATCTAATAGGGGCATAATGTTCCATCCATGGGATGCAGTGTGGATTTTACATGCCAAATATGGACCAGAGGATTTTAAAATACAGACTGCTATTTAGGTCTGACTTCATTTAAATTGTATACATTTTTGTTCAGGGCAGGAGACAGGACCATACTTAACAAAGCTGCTTTGAGATTTAGACCCTCTAATTATCTTGAGTCCCTAAAAAAAATCCTTTTGTCCACAAAAATATTTATATTGCTCTTAAAAGCAAGAAGTTAATGCAAGCTCTAACTTAACCTGAAACTCGTTGCATAATGTTTTCTTCAGGGTGTTGAATAAAAAGGTACGTGTTTTGTCATTCCAGTGTGTGAAAGATGTTGGATCTCCCAACATTCAAATCAGGTTCCAGTTAAAAGACAAAGCACTGGGATATAATTTTATTTTGGCCCTGATATGAAGATACATGAGGGACCACACAGTTTTGGCTGTACTTTGCACCAGTAGTAACACACTTGTTCCAATTGCCACCACAAAGCCATACAGTCCTGCTAGTTCATAGGGGATGTTCCATATACGGCAGTTTAATATATATAAGCCATGTCACAATTGCATTCTAGGGTCTGGTTGGTGGGAACATGATAAAGCAGCCTTACTGAAACTTAAGCAGGTCTGGTCTGGGTCTGGTTGGTGCCTGGACTAGAGACTTCCTGCAAACTCCATGTATGCCTCCTTCAGTCCCCTGATGAAGACGACATCAGCTGCTTTGAGTAGTCTGCATCTGGGAAAACAGTAGGGTATAAATATCTAAATAATAAATAACCTAGGAAGAAAACAGCCTTTTGGAAGAAATATAAACTGAACTGCAATTTTTAAGTTACATACTGTGGTGTTTTGTTTTTGAAGTCTTCAGGGTTCTTTTTTCACTTCTGTCCTACAGCAGTCACAGTCCCCCCTGCTATCTTGAAAAGTCACTGATGCTCTTTTAGCACTGCCTATCCATAGGAGGCCCAGGTCCGTGCCTCGAGAGGGTCATCAGTTCTTGTCTTGTACCGGACAAATGATTTCATCATGCACACTGTATGAGCCAGCTTTCTGTCTTCACCATCTGACAAGCCCACAGACGTCTTCATATTAGGGCAAAAGATTCCCAGACAAGAATCATGAACTAATGAAAGACATGTCAAACTGGAAGCGTGCAATTATATTCCGAAGTAACCAAGTTCTTTGAGAATTTATGGTTGATGCATTGTGTTGTCTAGACAGCTTTGGAGGGAAACCCCTTTGTTTTATCCATATGTAAAGTAACCACATCAGTGCTTGTATTTCTAGTCTACTCACAAGTGTGCCTCAGTCAATAAATGGAAAGAGTTCACCAATGAAGGTATCTATATTATTCCTCATGACATTTTGGTTGGTATCCAGTATGGAGGAATTTGTTCTTTTGAAAATTGACTCCATCTTTGTGATTAACCAAACAGCTCTTGGAAATTTCAGAACTCTTTAGTTTTATAAAGAAAGTTTCAAGATTCTTCTCTGGGCCAATTCACATGACCTCTTGTGGGGCTTATGTTCCATCTGAGGTGATTATTGTTGCTTGTATTTAATGTGAAGATGGAAAAACTGCCAGATCTGTTTTACATATGATATTGTTAGAACCCACAAAATCAGATGAGAACCAGGAAAATGAGGGATCTTTCAGAAGGCAGAGAAAAAAGACTTTATAAATAAATAAATTGTTAACTTCTTTAACTAAACAGTGTTAAATTAAAACTGGAAACCACTTGAGAAAAATTAGACTGAAAGCGAGAGGGAAAGATGAGAAGATGTAGCCTGTAATAATCAAATGAAGGAACAATAGATATTGATGTGGCACTTCCCTATCTGCATAGAAACATAGAGCTGGAAGGGATCCCACGGATCATCTAGTTGCACCCCCAGCACAACGCAGGAAATTCACAGCTATCCCCATCACCTTCCTCAATGACCCCGCTTTATGCCCAATGAAACTCTAAACAGCAAATTCTGGAATTCATGGCAGTTAAAACTAAATGAAATGTTACTATTCTGACGCAAGGAGGGAACCCTAACCCTTTGTCGTCAAGTGTCAATGCACACACACGGGTTACAAACTTAAATGGTTTTTATTCAACTTCTTCATACATTCAAGGCATCTCTACTCACAGTTCTTACTAAATAACTAAAGGAGAGAGAGCATCTTTCATGCATAAAGGCGCTTGGTGGAACTTTGAAGACCCAGTGAATGTGGTGAAAAAAGAGAGATGACTTGCTCCTCTCCCTGCTGAGGAGTGAATGAACAAAGGAGGAAATGGCCTTAACACATTTTGGCGGGCTTTGAATGCCCCAGGAACTGAACCTGTAGGGTAAGGCACTACAGCTCCCAAGATGCACTTCTCTTAAAACTATAGGCATACATTCTAGTCTAGTACATATTGATTAATATATTTAGCTTGCTGCTGGAACAGTACAGTTACAAAGAGGGAGGAAAAGACGTTTATATGATTTATTGAGAAGATTTTAAAACTGGAGTGCAGTTTCATGAATTGATCTAAATCTTCCGTCTCTTACACAGAATGGATTGTTTCCTTCATGCTGAAAAGTAGAGCTACACTTTTATACAGCTCAAAGCTAATGCTATTAAGCTCCTCTAAAAAGGCTGGCATGTATTGTTTACAAGATGATGCATATTAAAAGTTTGTGCAAGTTTTTTTCAGGATGAGGGTCACTGGCAAAGGCCAAGCTTAAATGTGAAGTAGGAAGGCTTTCTGACTTATTTTGTGGCAATCTCTAGGTAAACAAAAGAAACAAGAATTGCAAAATATGCAACAATGTTTAGATGCAGCCAAGAAGGAACTAGATTAGGAGTTAGGCACAGAGGACAAGTCCTAAATTTGTAGAGAGCTTTGACAAGAAGATGATCCCTAGGTGAACTTACCTTGCCAAACTCCCCTCAATGTTTCCTGTGAGGTTAATCTTGAGCATAGCACCACACATTGCTCTGCACAGTTGCAGTAATGGTTTTTAACAGAGGCCCTGTTATTGTAGTTTCCAGCTATTTTTCCAAGTCCAAGAACTGAATAATCTCATTTATTAGAGACAGAGTTGCCACGTCCCCTTACCCTCCAGGTGGCAGTCACTTTTTGAAAGTCTTCATGTGTGCACGCTCCCATGCGGTGAGATGATATCACTTCTGGAAGTATCGTTATTGGGCAAGCCCCAGAAGTGCTCCCGGGCTTTGCTCTAGGCTGATTTGGGGCCTGCCTGATGATGTCACTCCTGGGACTAGCAACCCTAATTAGAGAAGAAGCAATTTCTTGAATTGACTGTTGTAACCCCTTTCACACTGCCATCTGCCATAAACCTCCCTGCACAGATCTGGAGCTTCACAGGCAGTTCAGGGTAGTCACCATTTGCCACAATATTCCCTAAGGATCAGGCAGAGAGCCCTGATCCAAATCCAGACAGGTTCTCTTCTCTTCCCAAGGACTTCGCCATACTGGCAACCAGTTCCATATATTCACTACCCCTCGACCAGCTACTGCCCAGGGATATTGAGTAAGGCACCTCCCATATACGCGGTCACCATTTAGTTAATTAGGCCCATTGATTGTGACTAGAATGCTTGACATTCATGTCTGTATTATTTCCCCTCAGCCAACAACTTCCAGTCAGGGTTGAAAAAAGAAGAAAGAATAGCTTTTATTTACAAGATTTATAACACAGAATTGAATTATTCAAAACACCTGGATACATTGTTGTTAAGAGATGAATTTATAACCCTTCATACATTTATAACTCTTATAACTGTGGATATGGTTACAATATAACATAACGTGTCAACACAGCCAGCCACCTTCACTTCATCTCTTCAGCAGCCTAAAAGCCTTCTTCCCCACACTAACTGCCCTAACAGATTTCAACTGTTAGCCCCAGCTTTCTGTTAGCTATTAATGGCTATTCCCCAAGAGAGGTGGAGCTGGTACTGGTCTTGGCCATCACAACTGGCTTGCATTGTAAAGCATAGTGTATCTTGCAGTTCATCCTAGAGATACTTTTCCCTCAGTGGGGGCGGGGGATCCCCCACTTCCACCCTCCACCCGTGCCACCACTTACCTGGCCAGCAGGGGGGTTCAGGAATGGGCCTCCCAGGCACACTCCTGGGTGGCACAATGATGTCACTTCCCAGGAGTGACATCATCGGGCCACCCCAAGAGCTCTCCTATGCTTCACAGTGGGACCCTACACCTGCACATTGATGTCACTTCCTGGACAGCATGATGAGTCCCCCTTCCCACCAGCAGAGCAAGGAGACCTGGCAACCCTAGTTCATCCCCTTGTAATGTGTACAAATCAGCATTCTGCTTTGTGTCTTCTTCAGTCTTGGCCCTTCAGGGATCCTGTAGCAAATTGGTGGTTGCTGAGGCTGGATTGAGAAGCTGACTAAAATGCAGCCTGAGCCATAGTGAGAGCTGAACAAAAACCTGTGTATTGTATATAAATCTGGTGTGTCCTGGTGTTCAAGATACAACATATGGCGAAGATAAACTGAAGCCCCATCTTGGCAAGCAAGTGGCCTCAGAAGGTTTTGTTTCTCTATCTTTTGGTTGATGTTGTAAGTAATTCCTCAAGATAGGAGTAAATGGCTGCCACTGAGGGGACTGTGTCACAATTTGATCAGTGGCAACAAACTTGGGAGGAATACTGTGAAATTATCACACATTTTTTCACTGCAAATGATGTAACAGATGAGGATAAGAAGCAAGAGAGTCTCCTCAGTAGTGTGGGGCCTTCCATTTATAGTTTAATGAGAAATCTGTCACTGCCTGAAAGAACGAGTGGTAAAACATTTGGAGAGTTAGTAAATTTGTTGAAGAACCACTTTAATCCTGCTCCTAGTGAGATAGAAGAGCATTTTAAATTTAATTCATGATCCAGAAAGTCTGGGGAGTCCATAGGAGAGTTCATGGCTGAACTGAGGAAGCGCTCTCAAAAGTGCAATTATGGTGCCACACTGAGACAGATGTTAAGGGATCAGTCTATGGAGTAAATGATTAGAAAATCCAGAGGCTACGACTGTCTTAATCCCCATTGATGTAGGCTCTGGCTATGGAATTTATGACTAAAAATGTACAGGACTTGCAGCCACCACCCATATACCAGGAGGACAAGGATCCCATGATGGGGATGCCTGAATGTGTTTTGAAAGTTGTCAAAAAACCAGAAAAGAGAAAGAATGGTTGGGACAGCTGTTATCATAGTGCTGGTTTCATGCCGCCACAGCCTGTAGATTTAAAAATACAAAATGTTACAATTGTGGTCTCATTGGCCACATTAGAAGAGTCTGCACTCTGCAGAGCTATGACACAAAGCAATGGGAAACATCAATCCTTAACTCAGAGGAGGCATGCAGTAGAATTTGAATGTCCTGTAAGTGTGGCTGAGGATGTAGCCTGTAGCATTTACAATACGACTGGAACAAAAATTCCTAAGGTGGACCCTACTTGTGAACTGGATGTAAACAACAAGCTGAATAAAAACCAGTTTGTTGTACATAAAACTGATGTGTCCTGGTGTTCATGATACAACACCCCCCCTTCATTCCTGTGCAGTCAGATGCATCTTAAATGACGGACATCAGATAGAACAGATTGCCTGGTTTTTGTGCCTGAGAAGTCAGCAGCACCTGAGAAGTGATCGCAAGAACTGATGACAAATTTAATGTTTTGCATATAGATAAGTTTGTTTTATTTCTATATATAACTGTGGGGTTCTGAATGTGTATTTACTGTGGTTTGAAGTGCTAGCCTCTGAAATAAGAAGGAGGGGGCTAGATTAATGAGTGGAACACGCTGTGATTGAATGGTAGCTGTACCTTGGAGAGTGGAGTGAACAACCATTTCAGTCTGAATGCTGAAGGAAATTATTCATCCTAAATCAGGGAAAATGTGTGAAAGCCTGAGTCAGTCTGTGCATATCTCAGAGAAAGATTCTTCTTTCTAGCTCAGTGATTCTGTCTAGGTCAGGCAATCTGTGCGGACCTTGAGAAAGTCTGTGTTTGTGTGGATGAAAGAATTATTCTATAAGTGAAGAACTATGTGGAAAATTAATCTTTGTGACTGTATCTGTAAATATACCATTAAGAATATATAACTATTTTTGAAACCACCAAGGTTATGAACCTGTCCTGAAACCAATATGCTTATCAATACTCTGCAACCATTAACTTACAAATAAATTCTACTTCTTGTTAAGCAAAATGCCTGATTCATGTGAAATAAATGATCCCTTTATACTTCACGGCTACCCACACATGCTGACTGTTCTGTCATACTACCATCTATAACTAAGACTTCCAATAATACAGGATAAATAGAAGCGACCTAAGATGAAAGCCTTTGGTGGCAGTGAAAACCTTTTTGGAATACAGGTGGTGTTAGTGGTGGGATTCATACCCCCAAAGGCAGATTTGAGGTAAAAAGTCTGGGTAGAGAACACCTGAAATAAAAGGAGCATTGGTTATGAACAGGGCCCTTCTGAAGTAAAAGTTTAAGGTAATGTAACGAGGAGCAGTAACAAAGGTCCAAGGCTGGTTAGACAACAAACAAACACCTTACATCAAGATTAGCTGGATTCATGAGCAGATACCAAAGACATGCAGTCAAACCTAAATAGTAAGTTTCAACTCAAGGAGGGCTTTTTTACATTGATTGAAAGGCTGTACTGTAAGGAAACAGTTCAAAGAAATGCATTACTAAAGGCATAGAACTGTAGACTATACTTTGTACTCTCTGCTGTATGATCCTACTGGGTCATTACTGTGTTATTTAATATGTCATATTTAATTGCTTATTTATTATTTCAGCATTGTTTCCACTCTGTATCATATTTCTGCTTGTTTTCAAAGCTCTGAAAATTTGCATTTCCATACACTATTGCATTGTTTATTGAATTTCCCAGCTGTTGATCGTATTGACATTCACTGTGTAATCCACCTTGAGTTTCAGTGAGAAAGGCAGACTATGAATGAATGGATGGATTACATAAAAATGGATTTTTGTGGATGAGAAAGTTAATAATGCAAATTGGATACATCCAAATTCCCTTGAATACTTCCTGCCTATAACAGGACATGAGCCAAACTAAGTAATTGAACATGACTAGTCCACCAAAGCCAGCCAATAAATGCATCCAGCCAGTGTACTAACATTGCCGCCAATTAGTAAAGAGTCTAGTAGCACCTTTAAGACTAACCAACTTTATTGTAGCATAAGCTTTCGAGAGCCATAGCTCTCTTCATCAGATGCCTGATTGTAGCCAATTGGGAGGAGAAAGTATAATACCTTTTTTTAACGCGTCAGTCAGAATATCACAATGGTATGCAAGCTTTTTGAGTTCCCGGGAACTCTCCATCTGGCTGGATGATTCTTAAAAATGGCATGGCCAGTTTTGCTTCTCTGTCCTGATAGATCCTGAAACCTCATTTGTACCCCAAACTATGTAATCTCCATTAAATCAACAACACCTCCTGCACTACATTTTATGACCACAGCAGCTTCAGACAGGAGTTTTTTCCAATATGCTCGGAAATCTGGTGACACACCATTTGTGTGGCACTGGCAAACCATTGACTCTCAGCGAAACAGTCACACTATAAATAAAGTAAAATAAACAAACATAGCTTCTCTGCACAGGACAGTTTAATGAGATTCTGGACCCATGCAAAGTCAGATGTGAACATTCTTTTGCTTCACCAAAATCATGCTTAAATCAGACCTGAGGTGGTCATGGGGCTCCTTAGGTTCATCGGTTGTCTTCTACACTCATATGTAGGGTCCTGTTCACCTTACAAGCCTCTAAATAAGCTTATGCAACTGTTTAATTTCAACAAAATATAATCAGCCCAATCTAAGTATCATGGTTCTCTCAGTTTGTGGATCATACCCAAATTACCAAGCATGAACATGTCCAAAATAAGAATAAACGACAACATTTGGGGAGTGAAGAATCCCCAGTCACTTCTGTTTGAACATCAGCAGTTGAACTGTTATGTTGCTCTGAGATATCTTCATCCATGGACAATTCTATCAATTTTGTTTTTGCACTGGGTTCAGTATACAAATAGTTTCATTAGTTTACCTTTTATCCTTGGGTCAGATTCTGTAGGACTATGCCGCATATTTCTTCTTCTCGAAGAGATTACTGTTATTGATGTATTGTCGAAGGCTTTCACGGCCGGAGAATGATGGTTGTTGTGGGTTTTCCGGGCTGTATTGCCGTGCTCTTGGCATTGTAGTTCCTGACGTTTCGCCAGCAGCTGTGGCTGGCATCTTCAGAGGTGTAGCACCAAAAGACGGAGATCTCTGTGTGCTACACCTCTGAAGATGCCAGCCACAGCTGCTGGCGAAACGTCAGGAACTACAATGCCAAGACCACGGCAATACAGCCCGGAAAACCCACAACAACCAACTGTTATTGATGTCTCATTACCGGGAGGCCCTCTATCCACTCCATTCAAGTAGCTGTCATTTAGAGCATTCATCATTTCTTTCTTCCTTCATGGTCTTGTCTCCAATGTTTCCAAGAGTCTGAAATCTCAGCCTCCTATTGCAATGCTGTTAGACACAGGCGTGCCTGGGTTCCATTTATATCGCATTTTGTTCTTTTGTTGATATCTTTTTTGACAAGAAAAAAGACAATGTGCAGTTACTGTAAGTTCATGGAAAGCGGGGTGATCCAGCATGAATCCTTCAGATCAAAAGTCAGAACAACATAATTGAAGTTACGTTGTAAAGAGAATCTAGATGCAATTAAGAAGTGTTTTTAATTGTGCAACAAATGGTCAAAAGTCTCATGGCACCCCATGAGTTGCTGGTTTCAGTCCAATGTTT
This sequence comes from Eublepharis macularius, assembly GCF_028583425.1. NCBI lineage: Eukaryota > Metazoa > Chordata > Lepidosauria > Squamata > Eublepharidae > Eublepharis > Eublepharis macularius. Next base: position 184,640,938 of record NC_072791.1, read on the forward strand.
TGCTAGAATTGCCCTAGCACACTAGAGGTGACACAACAGAACAAATACCAGACACAATTATGATTATGATGTTTGTTTATTTATTCACATATTTGATTATTTAAATGGTTGAGCTATGTCATGGCTTATTTAAACATGGGCTGACTATTTTGAGGGTGGGCTGCACAAGGCAACCTCCTTGGGTGCCCTCCAGGCAAGTCTACCCTATCTCCAAACTTGGCGTGAGGTTTTGCCAGCCTTGTTCAGCGCAGCCTGCACAGCTGTCCTGTGCCAAGAGATGCCCAGCATCACTCACCTCCTTTGATGGGCGCAAGACACCTACCAGGTTTGAGAGAACATGCTCAGCACCAAGGGCGCTCGTTTGCAGTGCCACACAGCCACACAGTCTGTGATGGCCTGTTCCAGACATGCCTCCCACCACTGTGAAGCCTCTGGATGTTTGCCGGTTAACCCTACCTATCATGAGCAGACCTCACTATTCTTGTCAACTTGCTGTGGCCTAACCAGGATTTTTTAAAACTAGGCCTGTTGTGATCAGGAGGGGGTTCCCTTCCCGTCTCAATTGCAGATTTCTCCTGTAGCGTGCCAGGCTTTTACAAGCTGTTGGGGGGAGCTGGTGAGCCTCTGAACATGTACAGAGCGCTTGCTATGGCCCGAGCAAAGGCCCATGAGTGAAGACATGTTGGCACAGTTAACCAAAGGAAGGTCTATGTCCCAGTCCTGACGAGGCCTATTTAAATAACTCCCACCACCAAGAAAGGATTCTATCAGGTTCGGTTTCACAACCACAGGGAACAATGGATTTGGGAAAATAGATCATCATTATTGAGCTTGAGATAAAACTAATTGATGCCTTTGGCAGTAATTTTGTTGTTGTTGTTGAGTAAATGCAGAATGCAAAGTTGCAACCTGCATCCCAAGCAGATAGAGTCATGCAAACTTCTCATCTATGGGCTGCTTTAGATAATATGACATTTCTTTACATATGACAAAATTAGCAAGCAAATGTAGAATGACTCTGGCTCAGAGGAGCTTACTTTTTATAACAACAACAACATTTGATTTATATACCGCCCTTCAGGACAACTTAATGCCCACTCACAGCAGTTTACAAAGTATGTCATTATTATTTTCATGACAATCACCCTGTGAGGTGGGTGGGGCTGAGAGAGCTCCTAGAAGCTGTGACTGACCCAAGGTCACCCAGCTGGCTTCAAATGGAGGAGTGGGGAATCAAACCTGGTTCTCCAGATTAGAATCCCGTGCTCTTAACCACTGCACCAAACTGGCTTTATAAAGTGTTCTGTACATTATAACAAATAGTATCATGCTTCTCCTATCTACTGGGAAGATCTGTTAGTTTCCATTATGGCATGCATCATCTACTTGTACATCAGGTTCCCAATTTCAGCCCATGTAGAGTCCAGTGCCTCTGTCATGCAACATGTGCATGTGAAATATTTACATCATTTATACCCTGCCTTTCTCTTCAGAGGGGACCCGAAGAGGCTTATATCCTCCTCCTCTCACAACAATCCTGTGAAGTTGGTTTTGCTAAGTGTGTGTGTGTGTGTGTGTGTGTGTGTGTGTGTGAGAGAGAGAGAGAGAGAGAGAGAGAGAGAGAGAGAGAGAGAGAGAGAGAGAGAGAGAGAGAGAGAGGCAGGCAGACAAGACCAAGATCACCCAGCAAGCTTCCATTGCAGAATGGGGATCTGTACCTGGGTGTCCCAGATCCTAGTCCAACCACTGCACCACATTGGCTCTCTGTCAAATGTGACTGCATGCAGGACAAACGATAGTGCTTCCATTGTAAGGAACATCAATAACTTGAATACGGAGGCTTTAAAACAGATAGTGGGGAAAGAATACAGAAACATCCTTTTTAGTTTGAATTATAGTCCTTAGTAAAGTGGGTACCTAATTTAATGAAAAACTTTCAGTATCATCCAGTACCAGTGAATAGATGCGTATCATTATGCATTCTCTTTCATTCTTTATTCTGTCTGCCAATCACCACCTTCCCCAGTATGAGTTCATTTCCAGGGTGCACATAATTTCCTGCAACCAAAACAGTAGACATGGCATTTAAAAGGAAGTAAAGAATGAGTATTTCAAGTAGTGTCCTGAAAAATCAATGTGGCATAATTTCAGCATATGTCAGAAGTGAAATTAGTTTGTTTTTCCTGTTTTATGACAGAAAGCCTTCAGTTGCACACTGTTAAAAGCACAATGCTTCTACTGAGACTCCGGTCTAGTAACCAATAATTCCTTGCAGGTATGATGCACATCATGCTGTCTGTGCATCAGTAAAAATGCAAATGATCTCCAGCCATCTGGCTCATGCCGTGTTCCTTTCATATTGCTCAAATTGTCCTCCCCTGATTGGGCATAAAAATCTGCAGCTTGTCAGTTTGCAGTATGTGAAGGGCAAACAAAACAATGTTATACTTTAAAGTATCTTAAATCTGTTAAACATATTACCAGAACTTTTCTTTCTACTGATTCTGCTGCTCTGCACAGGGAATTCAGACTTATAGCTCTCATTATGTGCTGCGCTTTGTTTTACAAGTGCCACAATGCAACCAAACTTTATTTTAACAGATTATATCCCATGCCATTTTATTTCTCTATAACCATATTTACTTCATATACCACTGTCCGCCCTCCTCAGTCTAGCTCAGTTCAGTTAATTAAACTCTGGTTTGTACATTTGCCTGAATGCAGGCCGCTCCACTAATATGGCTAGTTATGGCCAAACAAAACAATACAATTTTTTGGCAAGTTGGGTTTGGGTTCCCTGGACCCATCTCACTTTCTCTGGAGCTAAACAGCAGCTGTGGGGAATATCCACAGCTGGGCTACTTTTCTGAGCTGAACTGGCCCCCTTGAAGTTATGCAAATAATTCCCTGCCAGGGCAGTTTTGGCTCAGGAAAGTGGCGTGAAGGGAGGCAAATTGGGCTCCTACTGATTTTTAAAATGACATCCCCACAGCTAGGGAATCTGGACTCAACTTGCCAAAATGTATTGTGTAGTTTGACCCTTAGAGTCCATCAAGCAAAGATCTGATGATGGTTTTTTAATGAGTCTCCATGTACAACTTTATTTAGTGCCTAACTCCATTTACAACATGCACAGAAAGTTTTATTTGTCACACTCCTTCCAGTTTGTTCTAAGACAGATCCTGCAGAATAACTTGCAATAATTTGTCCCTTGCTGTCTCAGATCCAGAATGTAGATAACAATAAGGAGGAACACAATGTGTGATAACACAAAATCCAAAACGCTAATGAGAACCACTATTATAAAGAGCCTCATACATATGTGTGTGTTTAAACTTTGTTTTAGTCATTTTATGATGTTGTAACATGTTGTAAAATGTGATGCACACAGATTCTTTACAAACCCAGAGCACAACAGAGTATATATCAAAGAACGGTATACAGCGCTGGATGTATTGTAAAACATGCGAACAATGTGTGACCAGAATCAGGTATTGGACCCTGTTTTGAAATTTCTTCAGAAAAAGTACAAAATTGAAATAAGATTAAATTTCTATAGCTAGGCATCCTGTATGGGTAAAACAGACAGTAAACACTGCTTATTAAACTGTCTTTTGCTGCCTAGGCCGAGTGGAGGGAGCAAGGGGGACCCGCAACAAACCGAGACCACACACAGATTTGGATAAAACATGGCCACAACTTTATTGACAGACACAGACAAGGAGTATTGGCGCAGCATGTGGGTCAGATCCGCAAAACATCGGCTGACCCGCCTGACAGCCGATGAACCTCAACCCCCCCCAGACCCAGGCTGGGGGAGGGAACCCAAGGAGTGACATTTTAAGGGGGAGATCACCTGGGTGTACACCCCTGGGTGATTCCCCTGCCACCTGGGAGTGAGGATGCCGTGGCAGCCCCCGAGCTGGGCATGCATCCCCATGCCTCACTCCCAAGACTCCATATGGGAATCTCCTTACCGAGGAGCCTGGGGCCCGGAGGCCCCCAGCTCCCCCCCAAAAGGGATCTGACCCAATGCCCACCGCCCAAGTTGTGACAGAATGAAGAACCAGATGAAGAGGGAGAGGTGGGTGGGAGATCGCCGACCGAGCCGAAGTGAGGAGGGCGGGGACGGCCGCTGGGTAAATACCCAGCTGCCGGACCTGGGTGAAAACTGCGGCCCCGAGGTCCGCGGCCAATCCCCGCCCCTCCCTGGACCGGCCCCGGCGGCCGGGATTGGCCAGCCCGAGGTTTGAATCTGATTGGGCGCCGGCCCGCCCGGGCGTCCCAGGCGAGCCGGCACCCAGCCGTTGCAGCTCCCCGTCTCCCTCCCGGCCCGCCGGCAGCAACCGGGCGCCAGGTAAGTCTGGTCGCCCCCGTTTGCTGCCTAGGCCGAGTGGAGGGAGCAAGGGGGACCCGCAACAAACCGAGACCACACACAGATTTGGATAAAACATGGCCACAACTTTATTGACAGACACAGACAAGGAGTATTGGCGCAGCATGTGGGTCAGATCCGCAAAACATCGGCTGACCCGCCTGACAGCCGATGAACCTCAACCCCCCCCAGACTCAGGCTGGGGGAGGGAACCCAAGGAGTGACATTTTAAGGGGGAGATCACCTGGGTGTACACCCCTGGGTGATTCCCCTGCCACCTGGGAGTGAGGATGCCGTGGCAGCCCCCGAGCTGGGCATGCATCCCCATGCCTCACTCCCAAGACTCCATATGGGAATCTCCTTACCGAGGAGCCTGGGGCCCGGAGGCCCCCAGCTCCCCCCCAAAAGGGATCTGACCCAATGCCCACCGCCACCAGAGCCACCTGTGGCTCCCGCCAACACTCCTACCGCTGGCACCAACTCAACAGGCCGTCCCGAAGGTCCTGGAGCCAAATGTCCTGCCCCCAACTGGATAGGTGGACGCCGTCAGGGGAGAAAAGTGGGCCGATGCGGTAAGAAATGTCCCAGTGATTGATGAAATGACCGCCGACTTCCTCGACGTGGCGGCGCATGGCCCGAGCAACCCTCTGCCTGATGCCGTCAACTTTCTTAGGGCACCGTGCCCCCCGCCAGACCCGCCTCTGAAGTAAGTCCGACCAAATCAAGGCCGTCTGGGGGAAGAGTCCTCGTAGATGGTCCAGGTCGGCGCGCATGGCCCGCTGCAGATCCGGCCCCTCGCGCTTGCCCAAATCGTTCTCACCGAGTTGGATGACCAACGCATCAGGAGGGCCCAGCCGCCGGGCCTGACGAACCAGCATCGGGAGGAGGGATTCCCAGAGCATGCCCCGCACGCCCATCCAGTGGATCCGCAGGCGATTTTCCAAGCCCAGGTGGCAGCCCCAGCCAGACGATGCCGCATACTTCCCAGCCCAATGGACTATGCTATGCCCGCAAATCCAGACCGTCTTCCTGAGCCCTGTAAGAGGAACAAACCAAACAACCACTCCGTCAGTGCCCGCTCTTCCAGTGTGGGCGGATGTAAGACTGGAAGGCCCGCGACCGCCAGCGCCCGATGGCCATGATGGCCCTGTCCGGCAGCCCGAGGCCGGCAGCCTCTGTGGCAGCTCCGATGCGAAAGGAATGCGTGCCAAACTGGGAGGGGGGGAGTCCGGCCATCTCCAGGCATGCCCGAAGGAGGGACGCGAACTGATAGCGGGTGAGGGGCGAGAGATCCCTGTGGATGAGAAAGGGGCCCTGCTGGGGGGGCGGACCTGCAAATAGGCCCCCACTGCCCGCACTGGGCACACAGGCCCCCGCCGGGAGGCCCATAGGCAAACGGCTGCCCCCTTGCCGCGCTGATCCGTCTTGGAGCGCCGGATAGAAATGAGCACCTGCCGGGGGGACCAGGACACGTCCGTGAATGACAGAGCCCTGCCGCTTGTGTCGGCCCGGGAACCTGCCACCAGCTCGCCCGCTCGAAGGGCCCCGAAAAAGGCCAGGGAAAAGGCCGTGTGAAACAGCTGCACCTCAAAGGAGGACCAGCAAAGGTCAGGTAGCACCCTTAAAATGCAACGCAGAATGGATAGGGAAATGGGCCGCCTCTTGTCCGGAGGGGGAGGGACCAGCCTAGCCCAGCCCTCTATGGCCCTGCGAGGGATGAAGCCGCAGCATGGGTCAGGGAAACCTAGTGCTTTACAAAAGAAGGAGACTGCTGCTAAGTCATGCCGCATGGTGCGGGGAGCCCGCCCCAGGGCCCGCAGATGAGCCAGGTACCGGAGCACCTCCTCCTGAGAGGGGGGCTGAAAGGCCCCATCCCCGGCCCCCCAAGTGAAAGCCCCGAAGCGCTGAACCGCGGCCGAGTAGGACTTGAGTGTGGTCGGGGCCACCGAACCAAGTACTCCCTGCATCACGACGTCTCTCCAGCCAGCCATAGCTCCTCCGGGAATGGGTCGGGGGTGCGTTGGGCCTCTGGAGCCAGTGCAAAGAACCTCTCCATCTGGAATCGAGACAATGCGTCTGCAAGGCCATTGTCCACCCCTGCTACATGACGGGCCGAGAAGGAAACGTTAGCTGCCAGACAGACCAAAACGAAACGGCGAACCAGCCGCATGACCCGCTCAGAGCGAGAGGACTGCTTATTGATGACTCGGACAGTGGCCTGGTTGTCGCACCAGAACACCACCCGCCTGTCCCGCAGGGCCTCCCCCCAAATGGAGACCGCCACCAGGATGGGGAAAAACTCGAGGAATGTGAGGTCCCGAAGGACCCCCGACCCTTCCCAAGAGGGTGGCCAGCGCTGGGCGCACCAACGCCCCTTGAAGTAAACCCCAAAACCCAGGCTGCCGGCTGCGTCAGAATGGACCTGGAGCTCGGATCCCAAGTCTAGGGGGTCCTGCCAAAGGGAAACCCCATTGAAGGTGGACAGGAATCGAAGCCAGACCTCAAGATCCGCTTTGATCCCTTTGGTGAGGCGGATGTGGTGGTGGGGGGCGACCACCCCCCGGCAAGCCCAGGCGAGCCGCGCACAGAAGGCACGCCCCGGGGAAACGACCCTGCAGGCAAAATTGAGGTGGCCAATAACGGACTGTAGCTCCCTAAGGGTACATTTCTCCCGGGCCAGTGTCCCTGCGATTAGGTCCTGAAGGCGCCGAAGCTTGTCCAGCGGAAGCCGGGACAGCCCAGCCACTGAATCCAGCTCAATGCCCAGGTAGGTAAGGCGAGATGCCGGGCCCTCCGTTTTTTCCGGGGCCAGGGGGACCCCCAGCTCCGCGGCGAGCGCCTGAAAGATACGCAGGCGATCGGCGCATGCCGAGCTGTCAGATGGCGCCATGATCATAAAGTCATCGAGATAATGCGTGATAAAGGGGGCCCCCATGCGCTCCTTGGCAGCCCATTCCAGGAACGTGCTGAAAGCCTCGAAGGCTGAGCAGGCCACAGAACAGCCCATCGGCATGGCCTTGTCCACGTACCACATACCCCGGAATTTGAACCCCAGCAGGCACTGGTCCCCGGGGTGAACAGGCAGCAAACGGAAAGCCGACTGGACATCACATTTTGCCATAAGGGCACCCTGCCCGCAAGCTCTGATTAACCTGACCGCGTGGTCAAACGACGCATACCTAACCGAGCAAAGCTCTGGCGGGATGGCCTCATTGACCGAGGAGCCCCGCGGGTAGGAGAGGTGGTGTATGAGGCGGTACTCGCCTGGGGTTTTCTTGGGAACAACCCCCAGTGGGGAAACCCTGAGGTTGTGCAAAGGAGGGGTGGGGAAAGGACCCGCCACTCGGCCCGCGGAGACCTCCTTGGCGATCTTTGCTGCCACCACCTGGGGCAGCTCCCTGGCGGATTTCAGGTTGCCCGCCGAGGTGGCCACCCGGGGGCCCGTGAAGGGGATGCGGAACCCAAGCGAAAAACCCTCCCTCAGGAAACTGGCGGCCTGCCTATTGGGGTACCGTGCCAGGAGGGGGAGAATGGCCCACAGCCTGATGGGCGTGCGGGCAAGGCCAAGAAGCCCGCAAGAGGGGCTAGTTTCCGCCCCCGGCAGATTGGGAAGCAGAGGTGCCGGACCCTCCATCCTTGCGAGCGTTGTTGCTGGAGGGCCGGCCACCTCGAAAGGGCTGGGATGCTGTGGACCCGCGGGGGCAGGCAGGGCGCGAATGGGCGCCCCCGCAGGAATCACAGTTGTGCTCGAAACGGCACCTAGGCCTCTGGCATCTCCCCTGGTTATATTCCCAGCATAGGCCCCTGCCCCGGTCCCTCCGAAGGGGCCAGCGGCCGGGGCGGGATCCCTCCCCTTTTCCCTTCATGTGGGGACCCACCAACCAGAGCCATAACTTCTGATTGATGAGGTCCCACCGCGTCCGGGGGTTATGGGAGGCCCGCTTCCTAAAGGCCTCATCATAATCCAGAGCCGCCATGTCCCCCGCCAGAGCCCGAGCCCTGAGAACGTTCCCCAAATGATTGGTGAGGTGCCAGCCCCTGTCAGGGTAAGCAGCCTGGACCACACCTAGATAAACTGTAAAACCCTCCAGCCAGTTGGAAAAGGTGCGTTCCGCCACCTCTTTCTTTGCCACTTTTTTCTCCCGCTTTGACGAGGGGGCAGACCTGCCGTCCTCCGCTTCCGGCCTTAGCAGGGAAAGGACGTCTATGTAAAAGCCGTCCAATATGCGCTCCCGAACCTTGCGGGGGAGGTGAATACCGGGGGGGTCCTCGTTGTCCATAACGAACGAAGTGGGAGGGGGGGAGTTGTTGGGGCCCCAAACCTCCCGGGGGTCTCCCTCACCGCGAGGGCCTCTGGCCCGCCGACGCTGGGCCCACTCAGGGAGACCGGGAACGCCCGAGGCCACCTCCCAATAGCTACCATCCTGATCCCCCTCGTCCGAGGACGAGGACTCACCTGTGGTCCAGTCGCTGTCTGACTCTTCCTGCCGCCGCCGCCGGCCACCCTTCCCGCGGTCCGTCCACCTCCTCTTGGCTGACTGCTTGCGTCGTCTGCCAGCTGCGCGCTCAGGGCTGGACGAAGGGGAACGCGAGTCGTGCTGCCTGGTTCGAGTCACACCTCTCTTTGACTTGCTTCTCCGCTCCCGCTGGGGGACCTCAACAGGCTGCGTGGCAGCGGAAGCTGCCGCAAGCCCGGAGTTCCCCAGGTTCTCCACCCTGGCTGTCAGAGCCTCCAGTGCCCGGCTGATGCTATGCAATGCGGAGGGGTTGGAGTCCCACTCTGAGCCCCCTTGTGGGGCCCTGCTCTCACTCCCCCCTCTGCCCTGTCTGCGCTGCCTGGTTGCTGAAGGGGCAGACCCACTGGATGCTCTGGCCCCTTGCCTGTTCCTGGGACCATGGCTGGGGTGCGCCGCAGGCTGCCCCCTTGCTCCCCTGGTGGCATGAAGCGGAGCAGGATCGCTGCCAGCTGCCCGACCCCGAGTGGCCTTTGCACCGCCCGCCCTGCTGCCCTTGGAGGCTGCTGCGGGGGGTGTAAGTTGGGGCGCCCGCCCCCCTTTTGTGACCGTGTTGCCCCCCCGGGAGCACTTAATCCCGCCAGCCTTCTTCCTTGCTGGGGCCATGTACGCCAGAGGCACCCTGTGCCTAAACCAGGGAAGAGAGAGGAAGAAAAAGGGGAGCAGTTCCCTTGAAAAGGAGTGAGAGGGGAAAGCCGGGACAGCAAAGGAGCTAAACAAAATCCCCCCCCACAGAACTCCCGCCCCTCCGAATGAGGGAGTGAAGGAGGAGTGCAAGAGTCGCCCCCGGTCCCTGCCGGGCTGCTCCGCCGCTTCCTTAAGGTGCGGGGGGGGGGGCGAGGCTCAGCTCGACCTCCCCACGTGCTCTCGATCTCCCCCGGCTGCTTCCCTCGATGTCCGCGGCTCCTCTGCTCCTGCGAGGCACGGGGGCTGAGGCTCAGCTAAACCTCGCCCTCGCATGCTCTTCCAGCTGCTCCTCCTCGCTCCGCTGCCGCCGTCTCCGAGCCGCCCGATCGCCGCCGATCGCCGCCGTTCGTTGCCTCCTCCGTCGCTCGCTGCTGCTCCGATCGCCGACCGAGCCGAAGTGAGGAGGGCGGGGACGGCCGCTGGGTAAATACCCAGCTGCCGGACCTGGGTGAAAACTGCGGCCCCGAGGTCCGCGGCCAATCCCCGCCCCTCCCTGGACCGGCCCCGGCGGCCGGGATTGGCCAGCCCGAGGTTTGAATCTGATTGGGCGCCGGCCCGCCCGGGCGTCCCAGGCGAGCCGGCACCCAGCCGTTGCAGCTCCCCGTCTCCCTCCCGGCCCGCCGGCAGCAACCGGGCGCCAGGTAAGTCTGGTCGCCCCCGTTTCTACCAGGAAGCCTCTTCTAGACAGCTGCAGTAAAATATATTGCTCCTAAACACCGATTAACATAGAATTGGTGATCCTCAATAAATTCTATTATGGCCCACTTTCTTTATGGAAAGCAGGATGAAAAATATGCTTATATTTTGTAGGTTACTTCAGTTATAGTTTGTCTTTTCACAAACATACATGGTGTATTACAAAACAAGAAAAAACTAACAATAAATACAGTAAAAGCCCCCAGTAAACTTTTGACAAACGTTTTTTAAAAAAACAACTTATAATCTATTGGCTTCATAGAAATGCCTCTGAAAAAATTCCATTTTATTTAATTTATGTATGCTGTTGATAGTCCACCTGTCTCATTGATACTCTAGGCAGATCACACAGTGTGAGTCATCCCCAAGGATGTCTACCAAGAGAAAGACCAATAGCAAAACTTTTTTTTCCTCACCAGATGCTAAAAGGAGGCAAAGCTATGGCCAGGAAAGTTCATCCAAAGTGCCAACAGTTGGCAGCTGCATGGAAGGAAAGATGGATGCTGAGCTTGGTTTCACACATTCTATGGAATGATACTAATGTGGGAGCCTTCCTGACTTCATCAGACAGGGCCACCACCACAGAGATTGCTTAGGTACTGGTAGCCACTTATTTTACCCATTCTGATGAACAGAGGGAAAGCTTTCCTATATTTTTACATGGCTTCCAATGCCATGTGTTTCAGTGGCATTACTTCATACATCCAGTTATAAGTTAGGTGCCCTTTGAATACATGGGAATGACTTAGCCATGAACAGATTCCATAGGACCAGGGCTTTTTTTCTGGGAAAAGAGGTGGTGGAACTCAGTGGGTTGCCCTCGGAGAAAATGGTCACATGGCTGGTGGCCCCGCCCCCTGATCTCCAGACAGAGGAGCGGTGCGGAGGGCAATCTAAACTCCCCTCTGTCTGGAGATCAGGGGGCGGGGCCACCAGCCATGTGACCATTTTCAAGAGGTTCCAGAACTCCGTTCCCCCACGTTCCCCCTGAAAAAAATCCCTGCATAGGACTAGGAGTATCTAACAATGCCATCCTAAGCAGACCCCCGCCCACCCCAATCTAACCTCATGTTTAACATCTCATGTAATCAGACCCTTATTTTTTGCTTTTTGGCACTATGGAAAGGTAAGTACATATCATCTAAATTGTTAGTTAAAAAACAAAGATTCACAGGAACACACAGTTTAATCTTTCTGACTGGTGGCCCATATGAAGGAATAGTGGCTAGATAATTGTGTGGAACTTTAGGAGACCAGAGATCAAGAAACAGACGTAGAATCACTAACAAGTATTATTGGAGCAAAAGAATTTTGGAGAGGTGAGCGCTGAACTGACAACAATGACAAGATAATTATAGCTTTAGAAGTATAAGGAATGGTTAACAGTATTTGAGCACCATAGGATCAGATCTCCTGCAGTTTTAGATTGCAGCAGGCAGGAGGCAATTTGAAATGAAATCTGACATCTGTTTTTAAGTAAGATGAGAAACTTCACGGTAGAATCCGAACTTGAGTATAATGATGGTGCCCAATAACGTGCATGAAGGTACAAAGGAAAATAGGTTATCTAGGCCAGGATCCAAAGAACAGGGTAATTATTTCCATGCACACAAGTGAGGCTTGGGCTTCTGGTTCAGCAGCAAATCAAACACTTTTAAAACTCCCCCTTTCCCAAAAATGAGAGTTGGGCAGTCAAGGGTGGGTGGGGGTAGACTGGAGACTAAGACAGATTTATTTATTTTTTAGTCTTGGTCACAATTTTTTATTGAAATGAAGGACTAGTGCAATTTTGTTCCGCAGTCCTAGAAATGACGGAGACCCTAAGGTCTACTTAGAACCCTACTCAGATCTATTCAATGGGTCCTACTCCAGGAAAATATTCTTAGGATTGTACTGTTACAGTGTAATCCCATGTACAGTTGCTCCAGTTTAATCCCAATTGGATTAGATCTGAGTAACTCTGCACTTCTAGGCTGCAATCCTAGCTGCATTTAGGAGTAAGCATCAGTTAATACAATAGCATTTGCTTCTGAGTGAATGTACATTGGATTGCACATTTGATTTTTTTTTGACGTTCTGAGCCTCATCAAGTTTAAGTTCAATGGGCTTCCAATGGATGTGTTTAGGACTGAAGTTTATGATTTTGTATTCTCACTACAAATTTTAAAAAAGGAACTTCCCTGACACAGTAACTTCAACTTCTTTATGTTTCTGTCTGTCACCAATATATTTAGACCCATCATTATGCCTAGTCTAGCAAAGCATCTTTGGAATTTTCCTGGCCTTAGGCAAGAGATCTCTGCACTCCCTTAATTGACCTCTGACCCTGGCCTGCCATTCTAGGTCTGCATATACTTTTTCTGTTAGAACGTAATACACACAGATCATTTGGAAGGGAACCCAAAATAGTTAAATTACAGATTGTCTGTGAACAGAGGCTTTAAATTTCTCATGAATATAGCCATTAATTGTAGAAATGCGGCAGTAGTCTGCGATTTCAAGTGTATCTGTTTAAATCCAGGTTGTCTCCTCTTGTCTCCCCCAACCCAGCCAATTTCTGGCCCATCAGAGCTATAATGTTCCAATGCGAATTTTGTACTTGTCTCATCTGGCATTCGTACTGGCAAATTCAAAAGTATATCAGTTGCCAAGAACAGACCTCTGTTCCAGCTGTAGTAGTACAATAGATCTGGCTTCCTAGCAATGACATGCATGCCTTTGTTTGGAGTTCCCCTTGACATATTGTTTTGAACCATTGAGTAGCCAAGGTGGCAAGACGTTCCAGAGGGAACTGGGGGAGTGCATAACAAAATTCTCGAGCTGAACATATACATAGAAATCATTGTTTCAATCATTACATTTATTCTCTAGAACAGTAACACAACTCCAAGATGCTTGGAAATAACAAAACACTCTCCCTGAAAATATCTTCCGATGCTTACCAGCCATGCAGTGTTGAGCACATGTATTTCATTGATTCTAATGATTTTTTGGACAATGGCGTTTCTCCCTTCCAATCAGACCCTTGCAAGAGAGGAGCACACAGCACTTCCAGCCAATTCCAAGCTGCAGAGAGCTGCCATTCTCATTCCCCTGTCCTTTGTGAGGTGGAGAGACAGTCTACTGGGGGCCCCAGTAGAAAACCTGGGCATGTTCAAGTCCTTTAGAATTCAAATGCTTTTCTTAATTTGCTTGAAACTTGGTGGTTCTTTGATGGACAGATGGAAGAAGCTCCCCAACAATTCTGGTGACATTTGGTTGAAAAGCAACACCTCCCTGGAAAAAGTCCCCATATGGAATAATGGATATGAGAATACAATGGCTTGGGGGGATCTTGTTCTGAGGTAAGTAGAATTTAAACTCTTTGGCTAATTTGCTTGAAACTTGGGAGTTCTTTGCTGGACAGGCAGAAGAAGCTCTACTGAAATTTTGATGACATTTGGTTGAAAAACAACTCCAGCTCCCTTCCAATAGTCCCCATAGAGAATAATGGCAAACTGATGGGGTGGGGTCTGCAAAGAAATCCTCCCCCAATGTGTGAAAGAAAACAAATGGAAGACCACAACAAGAAAGAATGGCAAATGCAGAGTTTTCTGCAAAAAAGTTAAAAAAAATATTGTCAATCAGTCACTGTAAAAGTAGGGAAATGAAATGAACGCAACAGGTTTTTTTTTTTAATATTAATGGCTGCCTGGAGCTCTCCTATGGGCTGCTGCTTGACAGCCTTTATAAGAACCAGTAGAGAAGACTAAGAGCAAAGCTACAAGTGACTTTCTTCACGTGGAGAACACTAGGTTTTTCTCGCAAGGTTACCTGGGAAGTGAAGTCCAAGTGGTCCTTCCCCTCTGTTAGAATCGCTGCCTGAAAAGCCACAAGAGGGCTTTGTTTGGGGGCGGGCAGCTGCTACTTTCTCCCAGGGTGTCCTGCAGGCTGCCTGCTCCCGGGGAACTGCTCTGGAGAAAGCGGCTGCATTGGTGAAGCTTCAGCCGCAGCGACAGTGGAAGGATCTGCAGCAGATTCTTCCACTGTCGCTGTGGCTGAAGCTTCACCAACATGGCTGCTTCCAGAGCAGCTCCCCGGGAGCAGGCAGCCTGCAGGATGCCCTGGGAGAAAGTAGCAGCTGCCCGCCCAAATGAAGCCCTCTTGTGGCTTTTCAGGCAGCGATTCTAACAGAGGGGAAGGACAACTTGGACTTCACTTCCCAGGTAACCTTGCGAGAAAAATCTAGTGTTCTCCATGTGAAGAAAGTCACTTGTAGTCACACTCTTAGTGCAGTTGTACAGAGAGGAACCTCTGAAAATTGACCACCATTGTCCAATTGCTTGAAACTTGGGGGTTCTTTGATAGGCAGGCAGAAGAAGCTGTGCTGCAATTTTGGTGTCATTTGACTGAAAAACAGTGACTGCAGCCCCCTCCCTCCCAAGTTTCCCATAGGGAATAATGGGAGACCATTTTCTGAAAGGAAACAAACAACAAACCACAACAAGGAAGGGTGGCAAATGCAGAGTTTTCAGTGGAAAGGTTTTTAAAAAGTTGTTATTCACTGTAAGAGTAAGGAAATGAACTGAATGCAGATAGGGCTTTGTTTTTTTTTAAACACGAGCAGCTGGCTGAAGCTCTCAAACTGACTGCTACTTGACAGCCATTTTAGGAATTAGTAGAGAGAACTTTGTGTGGCTCTGCAGAGAGAGACCTACTGGGGAGGGTCTGTAAAATAGACCCCCTTTATTCAATTTGCTTGAAACTTGTTAACTACTTATTTATAAATATACAATCTGAGCCTGGGGACAACGTTCTCTGTAAAGCAGCATCAGCGCCGCAACTGCTGCAGTATATTCTTGATATTTTCCATGTTTCCTCCTTTAACCAGCTGGAAAAACTCACATTCCTTGCTCTCCTTGCTGGCTATATACCACAATGGCGGGCTGTTTCCCCTGTGGAGAGGGATTGTAGCTCTGTGGTAGAGATTCCAGGCTTAACCCTGGCTTCTTCAATTCCAAGCTCTAAGGTATTGAGAAAGATCATTCTCTGGCCAAGATCCTGGAGAACCTCAACCAGTCTGAATAGATAATATGATAAGCATGATGAAATAGTGGTCTGAATTGGTATGAAGCAGCTTCTCATGTTATTGTGTAAAGAGGTGGCGTTGAGTGTTCTGCACACTAAAGGCACCAGACACCAAAGCTTACTTGAATGTGATAGCCACTAACTTAGAGGGTGTTGAAACGGAACTGGACACATTCATGGAGAATATGTCCATCAATGGCTTCTAGCCCTGATGACTTAAGGGGCAATTTTTAGCACGCACTTTCTAATTTGTTGGCCTTCCAGTATCACTGGTTGGCCACTGTGTGAAACTGGATGTGGAACTAGATGAACCGCTGGTCTGATCCAGCATGAATAAGCATCAAAAGACCTATCCTCCTCACAGAGTTTCCAGTAAAATATGGATAAAAGTATAGAGTCTGTTGTTTCACTGCTAGCTTGTGGTTCCTCTTAATTTTGTGTTTAAGATATTACTTTTTTATTAAGGGAAATTAACATGATCTAACTACAATCATAAATTGAATATAATCCAGGAATGAAAACTGCTCAGAGACAAATCAGAAGTTCTGATGCCCTCCCCACTTCCCTTGGAAAATATGGTACAGCTGCTGCTATGTAGAAAGCCGGGTCGCTTCAGCACGGGGCACGTGTAAATTCAATGCACATGTTTATTTTTTCGGGTCATTTTTACAAGAAGCCAAATAATGAGTGGGCTGAGATCTAGCTAGAGGACAGCTAATGGAGGGCTTGCTGAATGCTTGTTTTAATGCTTTGTACGATAAGCACCCTGAAATGTAGATTCTTCTTCTGGAATCTTTAAGTGCTTTGCAATTATATGAAATTTGCTTGGCTCTGCCGGTAGCCTTTGAAGTGAAAGTGAAGAAGGTTGCATTAGACATTGAAGTCGATACAATCTGTGATACACCAGACAGCTCAATAGCTCTGTGTTCTGCCTTTGGATGTCTTCAATATTCCCATTGTTACATTATTGCTGGTAAATGCAGGAAGATAATGTAAATGCAAGACTACCTTTAAAAAGAAAAAAGGACAGTCCTGGAGAAATGAAATTACTGTGCATCTTGGCAGGAAAACAAAAATGTAATTTTAAAAATTATGGACCGATTTATTCCTAAAATTACTATAAGAGATGTAAGAGTATATGAAATTATAGATTACAAATTAGTCTTTGTAACAAAGTAAATAAAAAGTCCATCTTGTTCTGTGAGACACAATGATGGCCTTTTTTATCATGAAAGCATGACTGGGAAGAGTAATTCTGCCCCACAGAAGCAAGCAGAGCTGCCCTCTAGGAGCCCCCAAGGAGCAATATAGATCTCCTCTCCCCTGTCAGGCAGCCTTTATTCTTCCAGGTGTGTACACCATATTCACTCCAAGGAGAGAGCTCCATCCTTACTTCTTCAAGAGCATCTGGCAGTATGCTATTGCTTCTGCCAGACAAACACTCCTGAGAAAAGCAGGAGCAGATGTGCTGGTGCATCTTGCACCCACTCTTCCATACTCCCTGCACTTCTTAACAGTAGTAATAATAATAGCAGTAGTAAAAATAAATAAATAACAACTGCACTTGTATACCACCCTTCTAGAGAGATTAGTCTCCCGCTCAGAGTGGTAAACTAGGTCACTTTTATTGTTGCTGCCACCATATAGCTGGGGAGTTGGGGCTGAGAAGAATGGCTGATTCGCAGCCCAACCACTTAACCACTATACTTATCGTAAGGGGAGAGTTGTCTCTTACATCCTTGAAAAACATGCATGCACCTCTGAGACCCATAGCAGCACATTAGAAGCCACAACTGCCAGTAAAGAGTAATGTCACCATTCTTGCCATTACATGTCACTAGTTGCATCCAAGTTAATCAACTCAGAGAGCCAGGTTAATTTTTTTTAAATCCAAAATCAAAATCTCTACAATGGACACCATTTCCCCACCCCTTTAGTCCAGAGGGTATTCCTCCAAAAACAAGTTCATTCTCCGGTTTTCCTAGTTGTTACTTCCCATTTGTTTTAAAGTGGTGGTTTGCAGAAATTTGTACAGCTTCTAACAAGCTTTGGGACGAGAACTGACTAGTCTTTCCTGGTTTAGAAGCCTGGCTTTAGGGGTGGATGGTGATTGTGTGGAACTCTGAACCTTTCTGTCAACTGTTTGACCCACCACCATTACCTTCACATTTACTGTCTGTTCTTGGGTGAAAATGATGATGCAGGAAGACAGGTGTGTCAATTTCAATGCTGCTTTGTCAGGAAAATTTAGGGAGCTAGTCTAAACAGGTCTACTCAGAAGTATGTTCCATTTTATTCAATAGTACTTACTGCAGGAAAGTGTTCTTAGGATTGAAGACTTAAAGTATTAGTTTATGCAACAGAATCCCTATGTACGCATGGCCTTAAAATGTATACAAGGCCTTAAAATGCTTCTTGGTGCAGCATAAATGGCAATGAATGGGGGGGGGAAGGGAATGGAGTTGATGGGTACTCCACTCTGTCTTCTCTTTTCCCATCCCAGCTGCAATACTAATGTCTAATTAGATAGTGGAAGGCAAAGAGGGAGAAAGACCAATTGGTAAATGTCACAAATTACTTCTGAGGAAGTATGCTTAGGATGTGGTTAGACTGGAGTACCTGGGCATAGGATTGCACTGCAAATACGTTTCTGCAGATTGTCCTCTCCAGACAGGCATATCTCTCTGCATCCTGTAGCCATCTCAATCAGGAGGGGAAAGCCAAATGCTATTGTGCACACTTGCTCTATGCAAAAGAATTAACAGATTTTTAAAAAAATAACGAGGAGTCTTAATTGTATGACTCGGTATATCAAATGAGATTCACATACCACTGCCAATTTCCCAAGTTTATAGTCAATAGAGTTCACACAATGCTTTCTTGATGCTGTGAATATTCCATACCTTCTGACCTTTCAAAGACACATCCCAAACAGATGGCTGTCATCCAGCATTCCATGTGTGAACCATATTATCTCCATGTAAATGTTGTGTCCCGCTCATTTCCAAGCCACACAAAAGCAGTTAATGAGGCCGTGTCCACTGCCAGACAAGTGATTTGGGCCTCATTCCAGAAAAAAACTCACTCATCTGGCTACATTTAAGCACATGAATAGACCGAATCAATGTAGAATCAGGAGAGACTGCTGTTGCATTGGTGTGTGTGTGTGTGATGTGAGTTAGTTGGCTAAACAGAGGCACAGCCTAGCTCATCTAGGTTGCATTGTAATGTGCTTAAATTGCTTTTAAGAGCAGGAGATAAGTTAGCCTCAACTCAAGTACTGTCAGTTCACCTTACCATTAAATATAGGATCAGGTCTTTAATTACATTGTGTTGAGAGTTTTAAAAAAATTGCATGGAATTTTTTGCCTACTAAAAGGGCTGAAAATAAAATGAACACCAATCTGTTCTTGCCTATGTTATGTTGAGGAGGGGCAGGCATTGTTTGTAGGTGGTATCTGATGACATTATATTCTTAATTGAATGCAAGTATTGCAGTGTTTGAAATGAAGAATATAAAATACACAAACAGTATGATACAGAAGAAACAAGAAGGAATGGGTGAGGGCCAGCCAACTTCATTCAATCTCATCTAATTCTCCTCCTTATTACAGTCCATGTTACACATGGCTTTCGTCATGTGGGTACAGCAAAGAAGAAAAAAGGAGGTGTGAGGGAAGGTCCCCACAAACTCAACCCAAACAAGCTGGGGAACAGAATAGAGGGGTCAAGTAACAACCTAAAATATATATAGAGACATTATTTATTATAGATGGGCACAAGTGTAGACTAAAAACAAGTTTAAAACATAAGGCCTGAATGGCAGGCTACATGTATATGCTAAAACTTGCTAAAACTTCTCAAAGTACAGATGATGGTACATTGCAATGACCAACACAAATAGACCAAGGTACAGTAAAAAAACCGACCAGATGCGTTTTGGCCCTAAGGCCTTCTTCAGCGGTCAATTGTAAACAATTTATAATCAAACACACCCACACATATAGAAACCAAACATGAAATGCTCCCGGTGTTTTATCTAGAGCTGTAACAAAAGAAGAAGGGGGGAGGAGAAAAAAATGTTTTTAATATAATATAGTCTGATGGTTGTTGTGGGTTTTCCGGGCTGTATTGCCGTAGTCTTGGCATTGTAGTTCCTGACGTTTCGCCAGCAGCTGTGGCTGGCATCTTCAGAGGTGTAGCACCAATTTACCTCTAGTATTGTGTGATAAAATGCAAATATTGCAGTAGACTCAAGACTGCATTCACACAATGCTCTTCATTTATTGTTGCACTCTATAGAAAAAATTTACCAAATTTGGTAATTATTCCATAACAAACTTAATTATCCCCCCAGGTTCTCAAAATCCAATCACAAACTAACCTGAGGCTGGGTTTCCAATGTGTAAGGGTGTGTCACAACAATCTGCAGTAAAGATAGAATGGCACTTTAACCTAAAAACGTTCATCTATATGAAAAGGTAGAAAGGTGATGCAATGTCTCCCATGTGACCCCAAGTGATGCAATGTCTCTCATGACCCCAAGTGTAGACATGTTGGTGGTTCAAGGGGGGGGGGGGCTCCTCTCTTTTTTTACCAGCGGGAAAGCTGGTGGCTTGATTCAGCCCAATGCTTGTTTTTTCTTTTGCTCTAAGATGATTTTTTTCAAACATTTAAAAAGAGGAGATGAGTATAAAGGTAATAGATGTGCTTTCTTCCCAAATTACTGAAAGCTGAAACATATTAATCACAATTATGCTTCACTCTCAGGATAACATAATTCATTCTAGGATATGAAAGCAGATCATAGGAAAAGTTGTGCACAGACTAGCAGATTTGTCCTAAGCAGTCCAAAGTCCTTCTAAGTCCACTGAATTTGATGTGTTTGGAAGGGAGTAACTAGTTAGGATTGCCCGGTTGGTCCCCTTGCAGCTGTTTCATAAGTTTTAGTTTGTACACAGGCTATTCGTCCATTATGGCAGTGGAAAAAAGATTATTGGCTTATATTTATTAATTTATTTACAATATCTATATGATTGCCTTTCTCCTGAGCATCTCAGGACAACAACATAAAAACAATTGGATAAAATAATTGTTTACACAACAAATATAAAAACATTAAAACCCAATAAAAATGGTATGTCCACACCAACAGGGAATTCTCCATTTGTGCAGGATTCCCTGAAACCTCTCCCAAATAATTCTGTTTTGCAGCCTTGCAAGAAAGCCAGGAGGGTAGGAGCCCCACGACTACTTCTGGGAGTCTGTTGAAGAGGCGTGGAGCAGCCCCTGAATTAGCCAAGACACTTGCTTATGATAATTATTGTTAATTGCCCTATGCACTTAGGAGGAAATGTGTATACATATCTTTTAAAATAATTAAAAGTAATCATCATGGTCAAGAACGCTTTCCTGGAAGTAAGCCCCTTAAATGATTTAGGATTTACTTCCAAGTAAACCTGCTTAGGATTGCTCTCTAAATGTAACAACAATTGCACTTCCACTGGCAGTGGCTAATTTTCATGTGACCTTGAATATTCTCCAGTTTGTTATGCTTGGTCCTTTGGGGTACCCCACATAAAGTATGTCAAAAATGTTAAGGCATTTCTATTCCCCTACTCCCCGCTTTGTCACACTTCTCCCCCGTCCCTTTCTTGGTCAAATTTTGCTAGTCCCATCTGATCTGAATATATAGTATACTTTATAGTATGAATAGTCCCTGTTCCAAACTACCACTTGACAAGCCTTATCATGATTGCACGAATACCACCCATCTTTCAAAGTCAGTTCTCATAAAATGTACACAACCCATTATCTGGGATGACGATTAGAAATCCAAACAATAGTAGATAATTACATGGGAAACGTATGAGTTGGTTCAAGGCATGCCAGAGAGGCCCCCTCCTATCACCCACCCATAAATCTAAACTGTTTTACTGGTGTCGGTTTTGCCTCGTCCCAGAGAACCCTTGTAGTTTTATGCTAGGAACTGCTAACAAAGAATTTGACTCTCAGCTATTTTCAGGAAAGCTGCAACCATCAACTATTTTGAGGGGCCAGTCATATTTGCATTTTTACCGACCACTATTGAGAGCCTAATGGCATGTTATATGGAGACATATAACTAAATGAGTGACCAAGTGTGTTTTGTAACATCAAATGAGTGTATGCTGGATCTGGAGCAGCATTTTCATTAGCACAAGAATTTTTGCCCATGGAGCACCATCTTCCTTCCTTCCCCAGCAGCCCTCCCCCCCGCCCACCTTGGGGACTGCCCAGGACCCAGATTTGTGGTGGCATTTCAGGCCTCTGTAGGAGGGGGGGATGCAAGAAAGTCATGTTCCGCAGGTAGGAATCCTTGAGCCTGTGGAAATTCCTTTCTGGATCCAAGCTTTTGCCTGGTCTGTGATCCAGCTCTGTTAGTATTAATAATGAGTTTAACTAAGAACATAGCTGTACGGTCTTTGCCACATTCTGAAAATGATAGGCATGCGCTCAGGTTTTGAAGGAAACAGAACTTCTCAAGCGCTTCAAGGGCCTTTTTATTAAAATGTTTTCAGCCATGCATGTGAGAATCAGGAACAATATAATGGGTTGTGCATGAACAATCACGTGCCAAAAAAAATGAGCAGTAATTTTAACATATCTGGTGTAAACTAATAACTACCCAACGACAGTTGTCAATTGTTTATCAAAGCACATTGCCAGATACTTTGGCACAATAACAGCTTTTCCAACAGTTTTTTTCTGAAGCAGGGTTTTACTCTTCGGAGCCCATTGACTCCGTAACTCTGCTTAGGATGGAACTGTACAACCCCAAAAACTGTTCGATAGCTATTCATATGCATGAGAAATATGCCAAACGTACTGCACCAGATGTTATTTTCAATTAGTTTCAGAAGTGTTGTTTCCAACCCAGTCAGTGTAAGGGAGGCTTAAGTGGCAGAAAGATGAAACTGCTTTTTTTCTGGTGTGTTGCTTGTAGGTGTTCCATAAAGAACAGAAGGCATTTTCTATTTTTCTTTACTTAAATTAGCATAATGAATGACCGATGTCTAAACTATTCAGCTGTAAAATATGATTCACCGCTGCCCATCCCTTTCTGTCTTTTGATTTAAAAGCAAAATGAAGAAAACAAAGATGTAATCCTGGACTGACATCATCTCCTAATGAGATCTTTACAGCCGTTCCAAAGCATCTCGTTAATTTGCACCAATCACAGAATCCAGGTCTGTGAGAAGCTTTCCTCCCAAAGTCTGTAGGAATCCTCACTTTAAAATATTTTACATTGTCTCTGTGTTTTCTAGCATGTTTTCAAAGCAACTTTTTTCCTGCTTACTACAGTCAATGGGGGTATTTATTCCTAAATGAAACTAACCAGTTTTGTGCAGATTTTCAAAAGAATCCACAAATCAAGCAAATATCTTTTTAAAATAAACAAGGGTGGAACCAAACAGAATTTTGGAAACATTAAAGGGACTTTTGTTCTCTTTCATTTCTCTGTTTCTTAATGCAAGCTATTTTGTCTTTTAAAAGGAGTATCATCGCATTCAAAATTTTCTTTTATCATAAGATAAAAGATACCATTGATAGAAGCAGGCACTTTCCCTTGGGGCATTGCAGCAAAGCTGTAAGGCTGAACGATTTAAAAGAGGGCAACTTGAATAGGTTCTGAAGTAACTGTTTTAATTATGTTTTAGGTTTTTTTAATTACCTGATTTAATGGTATGCTTTAATTAATTTACTATTAATATTTTTATATTTTGTTGATCGTCACACACTTTGGTTCTTGATTGTGTCAGGAGAAAGCCAGATTATCCAGATGTCTTAAATAAATTAAGATAAATAATATATTTGCCAGCACCATACTCTCAACTTTTACATCCTAAAGCAAGGAGTAGCTATGTCAGATCCACTGGATCTGGGCACAGGTAATTTCATTACACGGGTGATGCATGGCCATTCAGAGATCAGCATAGGTGTAACTCAGAATCCCCTGTTGGTTTACAAAAGTATGCATGGGATTGAGAAACTGGATGTACAGAATCTGTTCTTCCCTCTAAATACTAGAATCTTGGGGCACCCAATGAAGTTGATGGGCAGTAGATTCACAACAGTAAAAAAGAACTACCTTAATTAAGTTGTAGAATTCACTGTCAGTGGATACACTAATGGCAACTAGAAGAGACAGCTTTAAAAAGGAGTAAACAGATAGTTTCATGGATGATAAGTCCATTGATGGCTACTAGCTATGGTGAGTAAATGGAACTTCACAAACAGAGACAGTAAACGGCCTCTGTGCCATGTTGGTTGATTGATCCAGCAGGACTCTTCTTATGTTCTCCCGGTTTTATGTTTTCTTGGTCTGATCCAGCAGGAGTCTTCTTACATTCTTATGAAGAAGCAGAAAAAAATCCCCCTTAGATTGCTCATGGCGTTTCCAACGAAACCCACAGAAAAGTACAGATTCCATTGTTTCACTGCTTATCTCATGTTGTTATACTGATTCTTTAGAATGCTGCTCATCATGTGTTGCTCTGGTGAGGCAATGATGAAAGCCTGCACAATGATGGACTGGGGGAATCAACACAGAGTTTGCAGTTGTCAGCTTACAGTCAACTAACGTATCTATACGATGATTGAAAATTATCAGGGTAGCTGTAGATTGGGATAATGGAATGATAATATTTTCATTTCACAGTATGGTCCTTCTGTCCTAGCTCTAGCAACACCAAGTCATAACTAGACATGGGTACAAACAGCATTACGAACAGAAAAAACCCACGAACAGCCTAATCTGCTGTTTTCAAACAAGCTATTTGTGAGTAGACATGGGCACGAACAGCATTATGAACGAAAAAAACCCACGAACAGGCTGCTTGGCTAGTTGTGAACGGGCTGTTCAGGATGCGCCACTCCAGCCGAACAGGCGATCACTGCAAGCCCTTGTTCGTTCTGCTTGGCTGCTGTTCGGGAAGCTAGATACTCAGGCGCCTTCAATCAATTGCCTCAGCAACGGAGAGGGGGAGTGCCTGAACTCTGTCTGTACTTCCTCTGTCACCACAGACACCCTACTCAAAGCCCACCTTATCTTGATGGGCAGGTCTTCCTTCCAAGTGTGGAGCTGCAAATCAGTAGCAATTGGTAATGTGGGAGCAGACACCAGTGGGGAGGGAGGGGGTTGTTCTGTGGCCATGGGAACTCCAGTCTTATCCCTGCAAACCCTGTTAGGCAGTTCTGACTGCCAACCACAGGCCTCCTGCATTTCTTCATGAGTCCTCAGCTTATAAAAGGGCACTGTGCTCCCAGTTCTGGTTTCACTTTCAGCAAGCAGTGGAGTGGGACAGAGCTCTTAATAGCCTTTGGGAGGAGAAAGTGGGAGAGTGCATTGGAGCTGGGCTTTTTTCTGTGTGTGGTGGGTGGGATAGGGAGCTATCCCCTCTGGTTCCAGGGCTGCTGCCAGGCCCTGGGACCAAGCTCAGTGGGCACCTCGGCTGAGGGCTCACATTATTATCACTGCCTGATCTGGCCAGGTCTCTGGGAGTGTTGGGCTAGGGCTCTATCCCCTCCCTCTGGTTCCACCTTCAGGTCCACTGCGTGGGGCCAAAGTGGACTGGGGAGGGTGGTTTGTATTGAATGGGAGTTTCCGGGGGGTGTCAAATTTGGGAATGTATAACTCCGAGATCCATACTGTAATCTTGACCAAACTTGGGTGATGGCTGGAGGAGAGCCTGTTGCACATTCCCTGTGAATATGGGCTCTCTAAGTGCTAAGGGGGCTGCCCTGGCACCGACAAACACCGAACATGAACATGTTTGGGAACAGGACATGTTCGGGTCTGGTCGGCTGTTCGTGTTCGTCATCAGGAACGAACACTGAACAGCCTGTTCGGGTTTTCCCCCCCCATTCGTGCCATCACCTGGGAACTGTAGTTTAAGCCAGTGAACTCTGGGCTGGTGCCATCATAAAAATGCCATTAACTGCATAGTTGCAAAAGGAACACACAAAACTCTTATGGTGCAGACCCACTGAAGTCAGTAGGCTATGATGGGTGTGTAACTCTACTTTGGACTGCACTGAAAATATAGCATATTGTATACAATGCATACCCCATCTGTGATGACCCAGGGGGTCCTCAACTTTTTTGAACCTGTGGGCACCTCTGGAATTTTGAGAAGGGGTAGTGAGTGCAACCCCAAAATGGTGTCCACATAGGCTTGTTACTCCTCTGCCTCCACTTGCTGCCCCCCAGCCCCACTCAGCGAGAGGGGAAAGGTATCGGGGGAAGCATGTGTGTGTTCCTGCTCTCCCCTGTCAAGCCAGAAAATATTATGGGGGAACTGCAGGTTGCCCTGAAACCCAGTTCATTAAAAATTGCCCATTCTGAGGCAATTTTTAATGAACTGGGTTTCAGTGTGACCTGTAGCTCCCACATTGCACTGGAAAATGACATCGTTTTCTGGTGTGATGGGGAAATCGCATGCATGTGGGAGGTAAGTATCCCACTGCCCACCAATGCCATGCACCCCCTTCCTGACCCCTGTCAACCTTATGCCCACAGGAGATGGAGCAAAACCAAAAATGGCTTCCAAAATGGAGCAAAACCCAAATGGCTGCCTGAGAAGGAAGACCCAAACAGGCAGACCGCCTTCTTTGCTGCGCAAAAAAAAGAAATCACAAAAAGAGAGTAAAAAGAAATGAAGGAAGGCTCAAGGGGAAGGATCTTGGGAGGAAAAAAACAATGAATAAAAAGACACAAAGAAAAAGCCAGGAAGAGGAAGGGAGAAAGAGAAGGGAGACTGAAAGAACGAAAGTTTGAGTGGGAAAGGAGACCACAAGCCCAGGTGCTTACCAGTCCTCCTGATCCTCCAGTCTCTCTGGCTGCTTTTGCAGCCATGGAAACCCCTTTCAATTGAATGAGGGCAGCCAAAAAACAAGCCCTACCTTACAATGGCCCCACCCACTTTCGGAAAGTTCAGCAGGCACTAAGGGAAGTACTGGCGAGTGTCATGGTGTCCCCGCGGTTCCATGTTGGGGAACCCTGTCCTAGAATATACATAACCTAAGCAAATGACTTAATTGTGGCTGTGTGCCAAATGCTGTGTTGACACAAAACTACTCAAATGCAGAACTGCACAGAGCACTGTGATCTTCAAATACACCTTCAAACAGCAGTGAAGTACATGGTGGAAGGGTGATTTTGAGAGAAGAAGTAAAGAGGGGTGTGAGTTTGTGTGTCAATCTTTTCTCCCACCTGCTATTTCATTCCCTGTGACTTTTTCCTTTGGCGTTTCCCCCCCCAGACACGCACTTTTTGAATCTGGGAGCCAACTTGGCGATAGAAGAAGGGTTCTGAGGGAAATGTAGGGGGTGGGGGAAGTTTTATCATCTCCTTGCAAATGCAGGAAATGCCAGTCTCTGTGCAGCTTCTTTATTGCACCACTGAACACATAGTTCTCCCTTGGACATTCTAAACACAATCAACTGAACTTCCTTCCAGCTAAATGAGTTGAGAATCGAGGTGTAATGCCAGGCCTGTGGGAAGCACAGTATTAGGCCCAAATGATGCAACGAAGCCTTAGATCACCAGGATCCAACTTGTTAAAGGGAGCGTTCTTTTTGAAAGTTATGATAACGTGAATGTGTTTGAATTTGGAGACACACATAGCTGTTAGGTTCAAGTCTAACTTTTCCAGGAGACTGTAATAAAAGTCCACAGTGCTGCAAACCAAATTTCTCATTAGTTGTCCTATTAGTTTTCATGCTGGTAAATAAAGAGATTCGCCATTAAGAGCAGGCCACCAAGGGTTTTTTTTGTAGCCAGTAATTGTTTTGCTTTGGTCTTTGCTGCAGCTAGATAAAATGTAAACCCCACTGCAAAACCAACCATGAGAATCACTAATAGCCCAGTCCTATGTAGAGTTACTCCAGTCTACGTCCATCAGTTTCAATGGGTTTTGAATGGAGCAATTCTGTACAGAGCTGCACGATTAATCTTTTAAATCCTTTCTTTCAAGGAGAGAATGCATTTGTAGCTGATCCAGAAGTATGCTTTCTTCCTGCAGAACATCTACTTCAGATAGGCTGCCTACCCAGGGAGCGCTTTTGAATGGAAGTGGGAGATGGGCTGACTGAATGGATGGATAGATGGATGCTTTATCTACATCTCAAGCCAGAGTTTGTATGCCAGGTGTTTTTAAGCCAATAAAAGTCAGTATATTAAGCAACGTGTTATTAAAACTAAAGATACCTTGGAACACAAAAAGAAAACTAAAATGACCAAGGGGAAGGAGCTTCTTCCCTATAAGGGAAAGGATAAAATCTCTGGGGCTTTTTAGTTTATAGAAACAAGGGCAAGTAAGATGCCTCTCTCACCTAGGACAGATAAGTGAAGGTAGTTGTAGCGCTTAGTGGCCATTGATTTTCATTCACCCCTCTGGGCATATCTGCTACTGGGTATATCTGCTATTTGCGCTAGATGGTAGAATCTGCTGCTCCTAGCTGCCATCACTATCTGCTGGGGCCGGTGAAGGTACAGTAGCCAGTTACCCACAGCTGCCTGCTTTCAATGTTAGGATTTGAGATCATCCTATGGAAGCTGCTAAGCATTAATGCTAAGAAAACAAATTTCGAATTGTACGTGTTGCAACATGCCTTGGGAACAGACAAGCTTAACAACACTGTTTGGGAGAATACATTGAAAAAACCCATCTTTGAACTAATGATGCTTTGACCACAGATTGTTCAGCAGTTTCCCACTATTTGGTGTACACATAAAAGCTCACAATGACCTGAAGGATTCCCATCGACAGACGGTGTTCAATGGGATTGTGAAAAATCAAATGCCTTGAGTCACGAGCCAAAGGATACACACACAAAAAAATAGTTGGCATGAACCGTGCCCTGCCAAATTGCTTTCATAGGCACTCTGCATATTTTTGAATTATAAAAGTGAATATTCATGAAGAGGAGGAAGTCAAGGAAGATGAGTTAGTAACAAATGAGATGGACAAAGCATGAAAGGTGAAGGTTGAAATAATAAGAAACATCAAGAGAACTTTTGAATGGTTAACCATAGTGCATATGGCTAAGTGGAAAATGAGCCACAGAGGATTTAATGGAAGCTGATATTTCCCTATACAGCACAAAGGGGAAATAATTTGTGGGGGGAGGGGTCCAATGCAACACCCCAGTTTTTTTATGTTATTACTGGGGCATCCTTCTTTTTCAGCTGTTGCATAAGTTGTTTGAAACTATTTTTCATTTAATCACAATAGTCTCGAGGGATTTACAAAGGGCATTTCATTAAAATTTCAAACTGAATGAAGAGTTCCCCCCTTTATCTAACAGAAGAGAGTCTCCAGAACTTTCTTTCCTCCATCAGCATGCAGTGAGAGTGTGTCCCATTTCACATGAAATTAATCCAACCCTGTCTTTGAGAAAATTTGAAAATGTTGTAAAAATAGCGAATGCAATAAAGAAGCTTACATTTGGCACACCAGAAGAGAGGATAATAGTGGCATTTAATGTGGACTTGTTCTAGCATGACTGCCTTTGAAATTCAGCGATGAATTAAGATTTTTACAAGGTCCTTTGTTATTGGTTGATGGAAGATGAAGGTCAGAAGAGCTCACTTTCCTTGAGAAGTTGCACGCTTAGCATTGCTTCAGACATTGCAAAATTCGGACCCAAAAGTCATTTCCATGCAGGTAATAATTCAAGACATTAGCAGTGATTTTGAACATGGACGCAACACCCCCATACATAGGGCAGTTTATACATGTGGAATTCATGCAACTTTTTGTACAGAAGTGACTTCCACATAGGATGTTTGTACGAAACTGGTCTAAGTATATAACATAAGAGCACAAGAAGAGCAGCAGGTAAATTTATTGTCTAGCCAGACTTCACTACTATGAATGTTACTGAACAATCTCAGCGGCTGACCTCATAACCTGGTACAGGTTTAAAACAACAGAGAGGGAAAGGAACATTAGAGAGAGCATTTGGTGGGGTGGGACAGAGACAAGTGATTGAGAGAGCCAATTAGGGCTAAGCTCTGCCTCTGAGAGTTTGCATTTCTTTAAGATGTGAGAAAGTGTCAAGATCTACTTTTCAATGAATGGATGTGGGGGAAACTGGGATACTTTTAGCAGTTGAGGAGGAACCGATATAGAACGTGTGAATGTATTCACCCAGAGCAAATTGAAGTGTGACTGTGCGAGTGAGTGCATGGAAAGTTGGAAGGGGGAACACGTGAAATGAGGTTCATTTGAGTGTCCCTAGGTAACATAACGTGTAGAGAGACTACATGAAAAGCATGAAAAGGCTTAACCCTGTATTGGGTGTTTGTCAGACCTTCATCTTTCCAACTACCGGTCCTACCATTTGCCCATGGTGCTGCTGCCTGTCTCTAGCCAAGCTGGTCTCATTGGACTTGGTCCCAGCTAACTCTGACAGATGATAAAGGAACTGGAATACCTTTCCCATACTGAGATTAGTGATCAGAACAGAGTGGCAATAGGAGGAGGGTTCCTCTAAGGATGCACATAAACATGTGCGCGCTATGTGCTATCAAGTCACTTGTGACTTATGGCGACCCTATGAATGAATGCCCTCCAAAACATCCTATCATCAGCAAGCTTGCTGAGGTCTTGTAAGCCAAAGGCTGTAGCTTCCTTTATTGACTCAAGCTGGTTCTTTCTCTTTTCCTACTTTTTCAACTTTTTCTAGAATTATTGTCTTTTCTAGTGAGTCTTGCTTTCTCACGATGTGACCAAAGTACAATAGCCTCAGTTTCATCATTTTAGCTTCTAGGGATTTGATCTACAACCTGTCTTTTTGGCGGTCCATGGTATCTATAATACTGTCCTCCAACACCACATTTCAAATGAATCAACATTCTTCCTTTCAACTTTCTTCATTGTCCAACTTTCATATTCACACATAGTAATGGGGAATACAATTAGGGATGTGCAAAACAAAATAAACAAGCCAGAAGTACACCTGGAAATCACTGTTTCATTTCATTAAAGCAGCTTCCAGGACAGTGAACCAAATCCAGGAAACCAAATTATAATAACACCCTCCCACCAAAAAGATTGTGTGTTTGCTTCATTTCTGTTCCTCTCTCTCAGTGGCAGCAGCATCTTCCCTGGGATTAAGTACTATTGAATAACATGAGACTTACATCTGAGTAGATCTGTTGGGGGAATTAACATCTTAGTTTGTTTTGCAGTGCTCCCTGGTACTGGTCTGTCTCTTTAACCTCTATCAGGTTACTTGGGTGGCTGGTTGCTGGGAGGCAAAGTGCTGCTGGGATGTGTGTGCAAATGGTCTGTTCAATCAGTCAAACTTCATAAAACATATGAGTAGACCTTCCCATCCTGTGAGCTATTTGACTACTCTATTCTTTCAAAAACAATCATGCCTGCTCACAACAAAAATAAAACTTAGGGGAAAATACAGGTCTTTTTAGGTAGACAATCATGCTGCCTGCCTATACTTCAGTGATGGATATTGGTGGCAGTTAATGAGAGAACACCCCTGGTAGTGGGAACGAAACTGCAAAGCACAAGAAAACATGGCATCAATAGGCAATAGCATGATGCAAAGGTAATAATTTATTGGCACTATAGAAAAAGAAAAAAATGAAAATAAAGCAGGATTATTTTTAATGCCAGTACCACTCTGCCATAGTGTATAACCACCAACACTTGCCTTCTTCATGGTCCATTGTTGTGTGTGTAGTGTAACTGAGGAAAACTTGATAGATAAATGGTTTAGAAGGAGCACTGTGTTCTGTGCTATTTTGGTTTTCACTCCACTGTTATCTAAACCTGATCCAGTTTTCCTTATGATACATTCTGCATAAAGTTTGAATAGATAGGGAGATGATATACATCCTTCTCTGACACCTTTGTTAGCTGGAAACCATTCTGTTTCCCCATATTCCATTCTAACAGTAACCTTTTGTCCAGAGTACTGGTAGGGAATCAAAACAATCAGATGTTGTGGCACACTTTTATCTTTTAAATCTGTTCTTAGCTTTTCATGATCCACACATTGAAGACTTTGCTGTAAACTATAAAACACAAATGGATTTTCTTCTAAAATTCTCTGGTGTACTCCATTAGCCAACATAAATTTGCAATATCTTCCTTTTCTGAAGTGTATCTTGCTTTTCTGAATCCAGTTTGCACATCTGGCATTTCTTATACCATATATGGTATGATTCTTCGATGTAAAAATTTGAGTATCACATTGCTTGCATAGGAAATTAATGAGATGTTCCAATAGTTGTTACGGTCTTTGATGTTTTCTTTATTTGGAATTGGAATGTGGATTGAGCTTTTCCAATCTGTGGGCCATTGTTTTGTTTTTCATATTTGTTGGCATATTTTTCTTAAAATTTTGATGGACTCAGTTTCTGTAGCTTGACTAGCTCTATTGAGATCCCATCTTTGATGGAATCTGTCACTCTTCCATCTCTTCTATATAGTTCTACAGTGTATAGTTTCCATCTTTTATTTATTTTGTCTTGATTGGAAAATGTATTTCCATGTTGATCTTTCAGCATCCTTAGCTGCTGTTTGAATTTCCCTTTGATTTTCTGGATCTTGTAGAACAGATCTCTTGTTCTTTTTTGTTGTTGTTCTATTTCTTTGTGCAGGTTATTGTAAAAGTTCTCATACACAAACATGGGTGTCAGCCAAATATGGGGCTTAGATGTAATACACATAGCATCAAAGTTGCACAGAATATTATCAGCAAATACACTGAAGAATAGCTTATACCATGTGAATATGTAGGAAATGCACTCAACAGTGTCTTGTTTATATTGAAAAAAGCGATGGTGCATATTAGTTTTGAAGTTACGGGAAGAATCAAAAGGTACACGAGAACATTTTTAAAAGATTCCTGATATAAGCTCTTATTCTTTAACGAGACTTCAGCCTGCAAACACATTAAGGCTATGGAGCAGCCAAGGCAAAGTTTTACAAGGTGCTGAGGATGTATGTCATTCTCTGGCCAGATAACACATATGTTTGCTATATAGAAATTTGTTCTGTGTCATTCCCAGAAAATGAGAGATTAAAATAAAATCAGTTAGAAATGATAAATCATCATTTTTTTATCTAGCATATTTTTACTTCAATCTGCTGGTTGTTTTCTGGAATTGGAGCTAAAATACACGTTTTTGCTTGCTTGTAAGAGTTTTCTCAGAAATATAAACAGACAGGACTGATATATAAATGCAAAGTGATACTATGTGTGCAAAACTTTCCTGTATGTTGAAGTAAGTAGAAAAGCAGAAGCTTGGAATCCACATACAACAACCTAGAATCATGTTTATGTTTAGCAGTATTAAAGCTGATTGGATCCAATAAAAAAGGCTCTGTTGGTGCACCCCAGTGGACCAACCTCCTCTACACTGTAATGGATATTCTTGAACATCATAGAGGCCAAGGTTTTGTAGAAAGGGAGAGTGGTTTGGTTGATCAAGTTTGTTTTTCAAAGATAACTTAGACCACAGTTTATCAAGTAGAAATTTATCATATACAATCACATGGGCAACTGCTTTTCTACAGGATCCAGTTGTGTTGTGAGAATTTTACCACACACCAGTTTAAAGAAATACATTGTATGTTTATTTTTCAAGTAAAATATCAATAGAAGGTATTTGGTAAAATTCTCCTCAGAACAAGGAGGAGTAATGCAGATGAACAGTTTCCCACATGGTTGTATTTAGTACACTGCATTACTATGTGGCATACACTTCACTATATTCATCCAAAGCTTATAAGACAGTGTACCTTTGACTACAAAGACTATACCATACATTAAGAGACAATTTCGAGTGACCATATTTTCAAATAATGTACATTGTGGCAACAGGAAAGGAACTTACATGAATTAAAAAAAAATTCAATCTTTGGTATTAGAATATGATTTTGAGACATGAGTCTGCTCATCAGCTTTATAAAATGCAACTTAAATTTCCATATATAACATGATAACATACCCAACATTCTATAGTCACTCATCTACAGAACACATCAGTGATTAATGTAGGGATGCCAACTCCAGGCTAGGAATTCCTGGCGATTTGAGGGTGGATCCTGGGGAGGACAAGGATTGGCGACAGTAGGGATCTCCGCAGGGTATAATGCTATCTAGAGCCTACCTTCCAAAGCGGCCATTTTCTCTAGGGGAACAGATCTCTGTATTTCAAAGATCAGTTGCAATTCTGGAAGATTCCCAGGCCCCACCTGGTTGACAATCCAAGATGCCATGTCGACTTTAAATTACAGTAAGTATAAGAGTATTCTAAACGAATAGACCTTTCCTTTAGATGAACCAACTGAAAAGGATTGTGCCAAAATCTCCTCTTATTTTGCGTCCAGTTTAATTAACACATATGAAAGTATGAGGGAAAATTAAACAATGAATAAGACCTTTGCCTATAATTTGGCTGTACTATTCTGAGGTTTTATTTGTGGAAGAAACATGAGAAATCCCCACGGCCTAGTTGTGTAAATTGGCTGACTTCCTCTCCTGACTAATTCAGCAGCCAATGATTCCTTCATATTCTTTCTCACTGAGTGGACTGAATTATGTATTGCTAAATATAGACAGCTGAACGCTCTAGTATGAGTCCTGTGAATCCAGCCTTTGTGCCCTGAAGACTCCAATATATCAGTCATTAATATGTAAAAACTCAAGTTTCAGAACCCAAACACTTATACCTAGAAACGGTCCAAGATA
The DNA here is from genome assembly GCF_028583425.1 of Eublepharis macularius. NCBI lineage: Eukaryota > Metazoa > Chordata > Lepidosauria > Squamata > Eublepharidae > Eublepharis > Eublepharis macularius. Next base: position 184,675,045 of record NC_072791.1, read on the forward strand.
TTTTATTATCTGAGGTAGAAAATTCATATATGACTAATGAGGGGGAAATGATAATTGAAATCATTGCCATTTTGATGTCTTTTAATGGCATCATCATCAGATAAATTCATTTTTATTTATTTATTTACTTCAAACTTTTATTCCGCCCTTCCCGCAAGCAGGCTGTGCCTATCTCTGGATACACCCCAGAAACTAGAAACCCTTCAATGACCAGGGATTCAAGGTCAAAGCACCACACGAAGCAAGATCCGTGATCAGATCTAATATTATTTTTACAGGTTCAGAGGAGTCTGAATTTGATCAGAGCAGTGGTGCTGGGGTACAGAGGGTTAATCTTTGCCTATCTGGTTATTTTTCCAGGGATTAAATACATAGCGTAAAAAAATAGCAGTTACTTGTATTTTCCCTGGGCACTTTTGGCTAAGGGAATGTATGTGGTGAAAAGGTTAACAAACTACTGCCCTAATACCAGTGGCCTGATGAAATCCAGCCTCCTTATGGCTGCTTTTAAGGAAAAGTGTATGTGTTGTAAGATTCAGTCACAGATCTGCTGCATAAAGCATAGCGTGGAGAAATACTTGATATGCAGTCTTCTCTTTAAATTAGTCAGATTAAAGAAGTACAAAGTTTTCTTTTGGTAACAAGGAGTCCACAACAGTAAAGGCCACACTTTAGGATGTGACATAGTTTAATCACTCACAGTATTCATTTTAAATAATTCAGGCAGTACCTGTGGTTAATGCCACTGCAGAGCCACACACAGGGTGGGACTTCTGGAGCTCACCTAGAACTCTGGTTTGCCTCATCTAGAAATGGGGTAGCCCCACCTAAGTGCAGTAAGAGCTATGGTCCCGTACTGCAAATGTTTGGGACAAAGCCCGTAAGAACGTAGTGAATAAAAACAGGAATGTCTTTTATAAATGATGAAGGAAAGAATGTTTTTTATAAATGATGTTGTTTTGTGGCGCCTTAAAGACCAATACAAATTTATTCCAGCATCAGCTCCCATGGAGCACAGTCCTCTTCCAATGCAAAGGAACTCAGAGCCAAGCTACAAGTGACGCCTTACACAGGTTGCACACTTGTCAGCTTCCCTCAAGTTTTGATGGGAAATGTAGGTGTCCTGGTTTTACAGCTTGGCTCTCCATTACAGCTGCAAGACCAGGACGCCTACATTTCCCATCAAAACTTGAGGGAAGCTGACAAGTGTCCAACCTGTGTCAGGCATCACTTGTAGCTTGGCTCTCAGAAGGCAAGGCAGTTGATGAAAATGTGTATCACAGAGAACAGGGGGCAAAGGTGATATAGGAAAGAAATGGTGGTACTGAGAGATTTCAAGGCATGTTTACTTCCTGAGAAAGTGGCCTGTGGGATCTGATTATCAAAGTAGGCCAGGGTGGAACTTCTTCAGCACTTTTTAAGCCTGAGGAAGGATTCTGCTTGCCCAGAGGAGGGGAGGGGGATCAGTCCAGGATTTTCTGTGATCAAAGCACATCTCATCATAATCATGGCGGCTGTAGTGTTAGAAAAAGCACACAGGAGTGGGATGAAATAAAATAATGCTTTGGTTGCTGAAAAAGACTGTGGGGTGGGAAGATGAGAGAGAAAAATGTATGAAGGACAGCAGATTTTTAATCCAGAGGGGTTAGTCTGCAGCAAGAAAAATAAATAGGATTCTTGTGGAGTCTTAAAAACCAACGAGATTTTATTCCAGCCTCAGGTTTCAAGGTCTAGAGACGCCTTCTTCAGATGGTACGAGTGGATTCTCACCATGCTGTCATTTCATGCAGGAGACCCGATAAGCAAGCGGCAGGGTCAAGAAGCCTTGAAACGCAAGAAGCGCAGGGCAAAATATCATTGCGTAATATTCAGAAGCCAGTCATGCCACGCTAGTGAACACCGTTTCTTTAAGCCAGTTACGGCTGTGGTAATACACAAACCCCGAAAGAGTTTGAGTATGTTTATGGGTGGGAAGCCTCTCTGGGGTCCTCCGAGCACTAGGCAAGGGCAATGAGGTTTCAGTCCCATCCCTTGCCTACAGAGGAGTCAGTGGCCGCGCCGGGGGTGGATCTGACATCTGAGCACTACGCCCGTCTGCCCGCGAGCGCTTCCCTGCAAGGACTTGTCCGCCCTCCCCGGTGCGCGCGCTCTCCGCCTCTCCCTTGAAACTCGGGCGACAAGCCCTGCCGCTCGGCGCAGCTCGGCGCTCTGATCAGCCAAGCCGTGCTAATTGGCCAGCCAATGGCAAGGCGGGCTGAGAATTTCGCGTGGCCTCGGGCGCCCCGATTGGCTGGCTGGCGCGTCTGGGGGGAGGGGGGGACGAGCGTTCCGTAGCTGGACTGCAGTGCACGCCGCCAGCCGGGCTGCATTGTGAGCTGGTGGGATGGGGCGGCTGGCCGGAGGCGGGGGGCTGGCCATCGCACCGGTGAGTAGAGGCTGCGCGCGGGGCTCGGGGGCGAGCGCGACCGGGACGGAGGGTCAAGTGCAGAGGCGCGGCGCCGGCGGAGCCTCGGACGAGGCTTTGTTGCAGACGGCGTTCCGGGCTCTGTGGGCTGCAGCAGCAACAGATGAAATGTTGGGCTAGTTGATCAGCGCTCCGGAGCGCTCGCTCGCTCGCTCCCCTGGCCACGGTCTGGGGCTCGCTCCCATAGTGTCATTGTCGGGGAATGGCCAGAGGGGTTGCCCAAAAACTGGCGAGAGCTGAAGGGCAGGGAAGGATCCTCGCTCCGCTGGGGAAGTTTGAGAGAGATGCGCAGGGAAGAGCCTCATCATACCCTGGAAGACAGATTTCTCCCCACTAGCGTTTATGTAAAGTGGGCTTAAAAACAAATCCTGCGTCGAGAGGCTGCAACACGTTTCTCAGCCTGAGGGACAATGTAGTCCATTCGAAAGGCTTCCTTGCAAATATGACGGCGAATCTTTTCAGATCGTGTCAAAATGCTTTGTTTTAGTAAAGCTCCACCTGAGCTTTAAGTCCCCCTGCCCGCTGAAATCCCCCAAGTGAAGAAACCCTGAATTTCAACGATTCTATGGAAATACTCGAATCAGTCAATTTAGCCCCACAAACTTTAGAACGGTATCTTTTTTTTCATTGCTGTACACTTAACAGAGAAAGCAATCGTCATATCCATTCCTCCCACCCTGACAGGTTTTGTTGCTAGGTTTTCAGTCATTTGCCTACAATGTGAAGTTCATTAGCTTGCCTGCTTGAAATTTTGGACTGTGTAGTATATATTTTCCTTGCTAAGTTCACATGTTGCTTCCCTCAGTCCTCTCTGAAGCTTGGTTGTGATGCTGTTCTCCCTTGAAGTACAAACATACATCCCAAATTGATGTTTATAAAGGTACAAATAATGGAAGACTTATTGTTGTGTGCAAAATGTCCAGTGGGAATTGTAAATAAATCCAATAGTAGTTGGCATTAGTGCTACAGAGTCTGATTCACAATGTTTTTTAATGTACCAGCACATTCAATCTTGTCTCAAAAGGTATCTGTGGTGCATGTCCAGTAACTTAGATTTTTGTATCTATAAATCTTCCAAGAGTACTATGGATTTCCTGCATCCATTTAAATTGAACCTTGTTGCCTAAAAATGATGGTGTGTTATCAGCTCGGAGTTTGTTTATGATTAAGAACTTGGCAAGGAGAGTGCTCAATGTATTGTTTGATTTGTCCTTTTTATAGAAGGATAAATATTTATGCAGCTTTAATGGCTTCTTTAAAATAACCATTTATGCTATCCTCTCAGCGCATAGTTGGGGAATGATCCAGGCACAGATGATAATAATGATAATGATAACAACAACATTCGATTTATATACTGCCTTTCAGGATGACTTAATACCCACTCAGAGCGGTTTACAAAGTGTGTTATTATTATCCCCACAACAAATCACCCTGTGAGGTGGGTGGGGCTCAGAGAGCTAGGAGCTGTGACTGATCCAAGGTCACCCAGCTGGCTTCAAGTGGAGGAGTGAGGAGGTTTTAGTCCTAGGTGTTAGTCCCAGCTTTCAGAGGGGGAATTAAGTATGTACTTTAGTCTCCCTCTCTGAAATCAGCAGAGTTTAAAACACTCAACTCTAGCTGGATTGGATCCATATTCTATATATGCTTCTGATAAATTACAGAGGGTTTTTTGGGAGGGGGATTCATAGTCCCATTTCTTTTATTAGGACCAACACAATGACACATAATAGTGTGCCAGCTTTCAAGTTTTCTAAAAATCTTTATCAGGCCAGATGTTACAAAACAAAAAAAGGGAGAGGGAGCAGATTTTAAAGCAAGTATTTCGGGTCCTGATGTTAAGAAGACCTCTTCATGCCAGTGTATGTTGAATTTGATGACAGGCGATGAAGAACTACCTTGAAATTTTGGATTTAATAACCACGTGGAGGAGGCTCCATTAATCAAAGGAGTCCGGAAGAAGGTTCTGTTGCAGAACCAGGTGTGAGGATGACAGTCAGCTTCGTAGTCTTTCTGGCAGCATTTTATTCTTACTTTGTTGAAGAATATAGCGATGACCTGATACAGTGTAAAATGAATGAGCTGCCAACTGGAAAGTTACCGGTTTGATTCCCGACTCTACCACTAACCAGCTTTGGCTACTGCCCTCATGTATGCATAATCAGATATTGCACTATTGTTGTGTTATAGCAGTCATTTGCAACGGGGTTTTCCTGTGTGGACAAAACCATCCAAGAGATGACTTATGCCTATAGTGCAGTATTAGCACCATATATCGCAATGTTTGGATGCTGCTTCAGTTCCCAAATGACAATATTTTGGATAGCAATACTGATCTGCCTTACATGGTATTGCAAGGATTACGACAAAGTAATGAATGTGCAGTGTTTTGAAAGCGTCAAACAAATATATTGTTATTTCTGATAGAACTGGACAGTCCTTGAGAATATGCTTCATTGGCAACATTACAGTGCTGAGGGTGGGTTGTGAAAATGTATCTTCTCTTTTTATGCTACTATTTTTAACTGTTTATTTTTGTGTTTTTAAATTGATGTGATCTGTTCTGAACCTGCTTGCAAGGCCAGAACAAATCTACAAATCTAATAATAAATAAATAGATAAATAATTAAAAAAAAAAACCTCTAAGGTTTGTGGTTCCAGTAATTTGCGTTGCAGCTCATTCATATTTGATGTGTTTATGAATGAAGTCCATATTTACAAGTTTTATTCACAGTAAAACTTGTAAATAAAATGCACAATGTATCTATAAACCTGGATATGCTCTAGGTTTTATTTCTGCACCACAAAATTTGAAATCAATAAGAATTACTCCAATAACTTCAAAAAGGGCAGGAGTGGTGTGTGCGTGCAATCTACAATTCACAGTACTTATAATGATGTAAATTGGTGGTTCTCAAACTATGGGCTGGGTCATGATTCTCTCATGAGTGGGTCACAAGACTGGAAGGGAGGGGGAGAAGGAAAAACAGAATGAGCTGGGAGAAGGGGCTCTGGGTTTGCTTTGGATAATGGTTGAAATGGCCATTAAATGCAGTCTGTTGCTTAGAAATGCTATAGATTTACAAAGAATAAACATGAAAAATAAAATAGAAATTTCTTTGACGTCAGTGGATGGAAGAGCCCTGCATTTTATGTGTCTCTGTGTGTGTGTGTGGGGTGGGGGGAACCGTAGAATTACTTTTCAAATGGGCCCTGAAAAGAACAGTGAATTTAGAAGTAGGTCCCACTTCAAAAAGCCTGTAACCCACTGGTTCAGTGGTGAGGGATTCGTCTGGAATCACTGGACAATGGGTTACACACGCAGGAGTGTGCACGCGCATGTGTGTATAATTGCACAATTAGTTTAGCTAGGCATCTTCAGTAATTAAGTTTTCAAACTGGGTAACTGTAAGGGGAAATAGCCACTTAGCACATGTAACTGATGAGTACAACTAATGTGCAGTTCTTGAAGCCTTTACATTTTTTCATTAACAGATCCATAGTAATACGCTAAATGGCCCATCGGAGAAGTTTTGCTTTCAGAAATGGGAGGGGGATGGCACTCATGCAGGCTTGAGGCTTTCAGAGTTTGAAATTTTTAAAGTAAAACACCAATTATGTATATTTCTAGAGTACTAATTATGCCTTTTCTACATGTCTTACACGATACTGGTCAATTATTAATAAAAGATTCACAACCAAGAAGCAAAAAAATAAATCTGTATTGTGTATGGGTTTTTTTTCCTTTTGTAAATATTGCTTCGGTCATAGTCCCTGCACCAGCAAATGCAACCTTCATGTGAACATAATTTTACATAGGTGAGACTGCTGAATTGAGTGTCAAAAAAAGCTGGTGTGGTGTACAGTGTTGCATTAGAGCACAGGAGATCCTGTTTCAGATCCTTGCTCAGCTGTGAAGCTCAGCAGATGACCTTGGGCCAGTCGTTTAGCTTGCTTCACAAGTTTGTTGAAGATAAAAAAGAGGAGAACCAAACGATAAACACTGCCTTGAGCTCCTTAGAGGAAGGGTATGATAAAAAATGTGATAATATAAGATGACCACATTAAAAAAATGAGCTAAATCCTTTTGGCGATATCCAACTACCCCGTTTCAGGCGCCTTGTTTTTGTGGGCATAGCTGTATCTATGCTTTGTTTTGTAGCTTTTGTGGCACTTTGAATTGGGGTGAGGATTTCAAAAACAAAAGGTTAGTTTTAATCTGTGACTTCCAGCTACCTATATTTGTTAACCAGCCTCAAGTAAGAGATATGGTGTAGTGGTTAGAGCTTCAGACTGGGTTCAGAGAGCTTCAGGTCTGCCATGAAGATAGTTTCAGATGGGTAGCAGGATGTGAGGGCGATCTGGCTGCAACATCTGTCACCCCATTGATCGCCAGGGTTGATTTGGCTGATCTGGCTGGCTAGGCGGGTGTCCCCTTCCTCCCTCACCACTTCATGTGCATCCCTCCCGAAGCTGCGTGCTCGGTGGAAGAGGACGACCATCCCAGATAGAAGGAGTGTACCATTCTTCAGTCAAGGGTATACGATAGCTGCGCTCCTCAGCTAGAACCTCCAAACAAGCTCAAGTTTCAGGTGGGTAGCTATGTCAGTCTGCAGTGGAATGCAAGATTCAAGTCCAATAGCACCTTAAAGACCAACGAGATTTTCAGGGTATGAGCTCTCGAGAGTCAGAGCTCCCTTCATCAGATACAAGTAAGAATGAAGGTCCCTGAGCTTTTATATACCAGCCAGAAGGTGGGAGGGGTGTTTTAAGGATGGATGTTAGGATGCAATAGTACAGTGCATCTTGCAGCTCTTACCAAGCTGCATTGTACCTTTACATCCTGATGCCCTTCCTTGCAACAGCCCTCCCATCTTCTTAAGGGAGAGCCATGTGGTTGCTTTGGGTCTCCATGGGGTGGAAATTGAGATATAAATTATTAAACTGAATCCTAATAACCATATCAGGGTGGCTTAAAAACTGAATTTAAAGAACTGTGCTCATTATATATGAGCAGCAAATCAAGTATGATTTCCCTTGTGGTCCCAGGTTCATTGTTTGGTAAAGCATGGGGAATTTAAAGTTAATATAAGTAAATCTTGAGGGTTGTGAGGCAACTGAGGCTTTGCCTGGTTACTTGTAATTATGGATTATTACAAGAAACAGTTCAGTAGATCACATAAAGAAAATATGTAAACTGAAGATGTGGCACACCTGTGCTCTCATTCATGCAGACTTGTCTTTTTCCTCATGTGGATTTAACTGCAGAAGCACATAATGATATGTGCAGGTCTAAATAATTTTTACGTGTTGTATATACATTATGTACCTAACTGAATAACAACTTGTGCTTTCACTTTTCCCCCAGTTGGAGCTAATGATATTATCAGATCTGCTTCCTGTTCAGGAAAGATATTCAGCTGTAGAACACATATGCTGTTTTTAAAATTTTAAAGTAGAAAATCAAGGACTTTAGAACAATTAAAAATGATTTTAAAACAAATTTGTTTCTAGTCTAGGAACACTTTAACATTTTAAATCTCTATTTTTGGGGGCGCACAAATGAATTCTGAATTTTCACACCGCGGCCGTTTTCACACTACTAACCTGATTCTGTAACGTTGCAAAACGTCGCACAAAACCTGCGGAAGATAGCATCTTCTCGCGAGAGTTTTGTTCGATGACGCGCAAAACTTTCGCGAGAAGACACTATCTTCTGCGTTTTTTGAGCAACGTTTTGCAACGTTACGGAAGCAGGTTAGTAGTGTGAAAATGGCCCACTTCTGTATTTTTAGTAGAATGGAACATACTTTCTTTTTATTAGATTTGATTAGGGATTGCAAAATGGGTAGTTAACCCTTATTTTTCTTTCTTTTTAGATTCTATAATCTTTGTTTTTCGGCCTTAGGCATGGATCACACAGCACTATCCAAGGGCGGTTCTTGCAGTTTCCAAGTGTTGACCCCCTACAAACAAACATCATCTCAGTTGGAAAGGAAGAGAAGGGAGCAATAGATATGCAGCTCTTAAAGCCTCATAGTGGAAGGGCTTTAAGCAAAATGTGAAAAATAAAACACATTGGATTCTTTTGGTGGTCCACTGATGGATAAGGAAGGATGGGTCAGTCTTGTCAGTGGCATCCAGTTGAACTTTCCCCCCATTTTCTATCCATGCCTATTTTGCTTTGGTTTACTTCTGTAAACACGATTCATTTTACTTACTGGACTTATATGGGCTTCCAAACCATGCCCCATTCAGGCACTGACAAATCTGAGTCTTGCTTATCTTTTTATACAGAATAGCATCTGGATGAAATGCATCTTCTCTTGCCTTTTACCAGAGAATTAGCATCTTGAGATTAAAACTTATGAATTCTTAATAGTTCTGTGCAATAATCGATTGGTAAATCTCCACATTTCTCCCCTTTATTGGCATTTACTTTACAAAACTAACTTAGTAGTAACACTTTTTAAATTAAGGGGTTGTAATGGGTTTGTTCATAATACTGAATAAAATCCTGATAGGTTTTGAGTGTAATTAGATGTGTGTTTAACAGTAGTAGTCAAGTTTTACTATAGCTTTAAGTTGTAATAATTTCAGATCCAGGTTTCAAGTAGGCTACTTCTTCATTATCCAGATTTTTTGGGAAGTGTTATTACAAGTTTGGGAGGTTTTCTGGGTATTATTTGGGGGTTCTGAAAATTTGGGGCAGTCATCCCCATTCCCCCCGCCCCCCGCAGCAGGAATGGGAGGGGAAGATAGGAAGCCAGTCCTCAAATTACTATGCCAGTATTGTCTCCACCGGATGCTTGTCTCTGCAGCTGGCATTGGAGGCAGCAGAGCCTGGCCTTCCAGCTAGAAAATGGTAGATGGGCTGGTGGGATCCTGGACTCCCGGGAGGCTTGGCTGTTGCAGTGGCCATTTCCTCCTGTACTATGAGGGATTTCTAAAATTTGACAATTGAATAGTGTTATTGATACAACAGTATAGCAATATGTGTATTAGGTTTCCAGCTTTCATTTTTTTAAAAGTGAGTCTCCAGTTCCTTCCATTTCAGATATATAAAGAAAAAAAGCATATCTTTGCTTCCTGGAGCCAGAGGTCAGCAAAACAAGCACCATAGTTCTGCCTTCAGTGTGAACAGTTGAGTGTGAAGGCGAATGTGTGTTATCCAGTTCGGCACCTGCAACTCAATGTATTGGGAATGCGCTCTCTTACTCTGTTAGAGACTGTGAGGCAATGTTTTCCAGAGGGGCCTTAACTCCCAGCTAGCACTTTTTCAGTGTGAAATGAATCCTCTGGAAAGCAGTATTTCCCTGAAGGCAGAGAGAGGAGGTAGGGTGGAGGCAGAGTGAAAGCCATGGATTTAAAAGGGGTTTCATTGAGGAAATCCTCTTATTTGTAGGTAAGAAACCTGGGGCGTTCATGGTAGAATAGTCATGGAAATAGAAACTGACAAATACTGCCTTGGTTTCACCAGAGACATCTACATATGGCAGGAATTGTCACATGTGGAGCAGAACTCCTTCCCCCTCAAATACCTCCTGAAATACTGCTCAACAGATTGCCCTTCATGAGGTGTTCCCCATTCAATACAGTTTTCAATTAAAGTATCCTTTCTCATTCCCATAAATCTACCATTTCTCTCTTTCTTAAGTCTGTTCTATTCTCAGCTATCAGTAAAGTGTGTTTCTTCATCTTTCCCCCTCACACCATTATCCCACTTCTGGAGCCAACATCTGTAATGATTTGCTTATTTTTGATACCACCTTGTAATGATTTGCTGTTTGTTTTAACCTTAAACCTTTTGTTAAACCTTTGGATTTGGACCTTAAATTCAACTTCTCCTTACTTTACTTAAACTTATGCCTCAGGACAGGAGCCTCAGATCACAGCTAACACACTTTTAAATTCCATTCACATAGAGCCTAGATGTTCTCTACTTTACCCAAGCGTTTACCTCGAGAACACCTTCCTTTTTGTGTTTGTGTGACGTATATATTGCTGCCTCTCCAAATGGTTTTCACCGCCACCAAAGGCTTTTGCCTTAGATCTCTTCTGCTTAACTTGTACTACAGGAAGGCTTTGTTATGTAGATGGTAGTTTGATAGAACAATCAGCACCTGAGGGCGATTGTGAGATAAAAAGGGATATTTTTTCTTTAACAAAAGTAGAATTTATTTATAGGTATACCAGTGTGTTGGTTGCAGTGTTTGGATAAGCATATTGGTTTCAGAGTGTTTCTTAATTTTGGCAGTTTCAGATATCTTCTTAAAGGTATTTTCATAGTCTCAGTCACATAAAGTAATTTTCCAAACAGGTCTTCACTAACGGAATAAACTCTTTTCACACAGATTCATTCAGGCCTTTCCACACAGTCTGCCTGACCTAGATAGAATAATTACTCTCTCTGATATACACAGGCTACCCCGGGCACACACGCAGAATTTCTCAAAACATGCAGCCAATTCAGGCTTCACACAGGTTGCCTGATTTCCCTAGAATAAATATTTTCTCTCAGAAACACACAGACATGCTCAGGCTGCACACAGGTTGCCTGTTTTGACCAGAATGAACACTTTCTCTCAGCACATTCTCTCAAAACTTCTTTCCTCAGAGGCCTACATTTAAGCTCACAGCAGTAATTTTAAAAAACCCACATTAGCAAGCTGAAATAAAATCTAAACTATTTAAATGCAAAACATTACACTATGCTATAAAGATTATTAAGGCAGAGTGCAAATGTGAAAAGGACAATATAAAGCCTTGTGAAGATCTATGCTATGGTCTCGTTTGGAATTCTCTGTACAGTTCTGGTTACTTCATACCTTAAAACATAATTGTAGAGCTGTATAAAGTGCAGAAAAGAACAACCAAAATGTTCCCAGTTGAGGAAGCACTAGAGTTTGGGGCTTTTAATGAGAGAGAGAGCAAGAACAATAAGGGAAGCGGCATGATGGAAATGTATAAAATTATGCAGGGTGTTCAGAAAGTGAACAGAGAACTTTTTCTCCTTCTCTCAAAATACTGGAATTTGGAGGCATTCCATGAAGTTGAGGGCAGTGGATTTGGGGCTGCCTTAAGGAAGTGCTTCTTCATACACAGCATAATTAACTTTTATAACTCTTTGCCGTGGAATCTAGCAATGGCCGCTACTTTAGATGGTTTTAAAAATGATTAGAGAAATTCAAAAATCCATGAATGGCAATTAGCTCTGATGGTTAAATGGGACCTCCATGTTTAGGGAAGTATCTCTCTGACTACAGATCCAGAGGAGTTAGCCGTGTTAGTCTGTAGTAGCAAAATCAAAAAGAGTCCAGTAGCACCTTTAAGACTAACCAATTTTATTTTATTGTAGCATAAGCTTTCGAGAATCAAGTTCTCTTCATCAGATGCCTGATCCGAACTGGTCAAATACAGAGGAGGAGGGGAAAGAACGGGACATATATCACAAGGGGACAGAATGCAATTAGTGTGAAGGCAATCAAAACATTCCTTTGCTTGTAAATGTAAACATCTCCTTTTGGTGTGGAGTCAGTTTGCCGCAGTGAAGGTATACAATTCCTATGTAGTATAAGCCCTCGATAACCACAGCTCTCCCTGCCAGCTGCATCTGACAAAGAGAACTGTGGTCCCCGAAAGCCCACACGCACTCAGGCTGAGATAATTGACAAACAAAGCCCACACCAGGCGTCTCTGGGCTCCCCCAGACCACGCCTCTGTAAAGGAAATCTGTTACCTGTGATAATGTGATAACCATTCATAGTCTCTATTCAGTCCCAGCTTGACAGAGTCAGATTTGCATATGAATTCCAATTCAGCAGCCTCCCGTTGGATTTTGTTTTTGAAGGGTTTCTGTTGAACCACAGCGACTTTTAAGTCTTTGGTGGAATGTCCTGGTAGATTGAAGTGTTCTCCCACTGGTTTTTGGACGTTTCCATTTCTAATGTCAGATTTGTGTCCATTTATTCTTTTGCGTAGAGGTTGGCTGGTTTGTCCAATGTACAGAGCAGAAGGACATTGTTGGCACATGAGGGCATATATCAGATTGGAGGATGAGCAGCTGTAAGAGCCAGAGACAGTGTAGTTGATGCCATTGGGTCCTGTAATTGTATTCCCTGGGTAGATATAGGGGCAGAGCTGGCATCTGGGTCTGTTGCAGGGCCTGGTACCTGTGCTGGTGACCCTGCTGGCCGATTCATGATTGTAAGTGAGAAGTCGTTTAAGATTGGGGGGCTGTCTGTAGGCAAGGAAAGGTCTTCCACCCAGGACTTCTGAGAGAGAGGTATCATTTTCCAGGATGGGTTGTAGCTCCCTGATGATACGTTGGATGGGTTTGAGCTGGGAGCTATAGGTGACTCTGACTACAGTAGCTAGGATAAAACAGCAGTATTTATTTACCTCGTTTATATCCTGCCTTTCTCCCCAGTGGGAACTCATTCAACTCTTCTCAATTTTATTCTTACAAAAACCCGGTGAGATAGGTTAGGCTAAGACAGTATGTGTGGCCTAAGGTCACCTAGCAAGCTTTCTTGAAAGAGTAGGGATTCAAACTTGGGTCTCCCAGATCTTAGTTCAACATTCTATGGCCTGCACGTGGACCTTCTAGGGGTATCTGTTTGGCCGCTGAGGGTAACAGTATGAAGGAATAGATATACTTTTTGGTCTGATCAAGTGGCGTTCTTCCTGTGGTCTTTCAAATGTAGTTTTGTGTGCCATGTGGGACATAGTTCCAGAGTATCCTCCTGTATTGAAAAGTAACTTTTCAGAGGGCTATGGTTGGAGTATGGGTCCAGTAAAGACTAAATGAGTGGGTGGCTTGAATTCTCTCGGGATCCAGAGCAATGTAGCAATTCTTTCTTTAATGGTGGTGCAAGGTTTTCTATGTAAACATTAAAAACAACAATTCCAAAACATTTCAGAAATTGGATATATTTTAAAGGGCAACTAAAAATTAATGCAAAAATAGTTCCGGGTGGTTTTCTAGCTCAGGCATGTATACTTCTTTGCATAAAAAAATAATGGTTTTGTCCATGTATTGCATTATTAATGCTCTTGGTACTTTCCAGGCAAACAGAACAGTGTGTGATATGCTTGGCAATAAGCAGTTACAAGCTTTGTCAAGGATCAGGATAAATAGCACCAGAGCAGACTTGTCAATAGACCAGATGTGATTTAAATCTCATTGAAAATTGGTGGAAATCATGAACCTGAAATTTGGTGCGCAGGCTGTAGAATGATCCAGAAGTCTGATGTGGCTTGCTGCCATGGAAGTTGAGTTTAATGTTTCAGATTTGTTTTTATATTAAAGTCTTAATATGCTGCTAAACTCATCACTGTTCCATCAGATATAATTGTGTAGCCTAACCAAAGCTTCAATTAATGGAAATTGCCCCAAAGCTTTGTGAGTTAATTAGCATCGATTTAAGTGCATTGTACTTTGTGCAGTAGTTTTCTTGTTGCAAGAAAAGCGTCGATGTTTATTGTGTTGTGTGTGTGATAGAAAAACTTTTTGTACTTGCAAATATATATGCATGGTAGTATCTGTAGGGACCTTTAAGGATGGTGGAGGGTAAGACATTTAGCATTACATCTAGAGTACTCAGATGTGAACCAAAATCGTTATGTGCAGGAAGCATTCCTGGTACTATTGTTAAAATCCTTGGCGCATGTGTGAAATAAAGCTTTGATTGTGTTTAACAAGTTTATGTACGTCATTCTCTTTCATGTGGTAAGCACTTAGAATCAGTTGAATAATGTTGCTGATGTTTTAGAGCTATCCGAATATTGGCCATTAATTTTCACTAAGTTATGATTCTACCCTGCAAATACTAAGTTTGTATGCTTAGCTGGAACATTTTGCTTAGCCCAAGTAATTCAAAAATAATTTTTAGGAGACTTCGTTATTGCCCTGCACTATCTACTCTTAAGCTACACATGCTGAGTCAAGACTTATTTTAGGACAATAATAACTACTCCTTAGGCAGTATAGGGAACCTAAGCAATTAGGTATGAAGATGGTGGGTGGCCTGTATTGCTTGAAGGGGTAAAAATAAGGAGCAAACGTAGCCATCTGTCAGCAATTGATTGTGCAACTGATCCAGTTTTCTCCTCAAGAAACTGTTTACAAACACCAGTGAGTAGGCCTGGACCACCCCTGCATTAGGCCCTGTACTCGGCTGTAAAATTTCATGGTTAATAGCATGGGCAGCTTTCATCTTCAAAGTCCAGTTCATTCCAGCGTTATCTGTAAAGTGAGTAAAGGAGATCAGTGACAAAAAAACCCCAAAAAACCCAACCCCAATATTCAAGCAACGGTGTTAGGTTTTTCTCACAGGTCAAAAATTTGGTTACTACTTAATGTGACTGCTGAGCTGATCTATTAAAAGCTTTCTGAGTCTTGACTGATGAAACAACATTCTCATTTTAGCAGGTCTTTTGACAATTTTGTTTTTATTACACAAACTGTGGCTGGCAGGCATCATCTCTGGAGATGTGTATACTTGGGTGGGTGGGTGAAGGAGTATACTTCTACAGTGCACTTGTGTTGCAGTGGCTGTCATCTAATAAAGCAGATATTCAATAGTGTAGTTTTAAATGTGCATACATTTGCATATGAATTGGCTAAAACTCGTAAGATTAAACTTCCTTTCATTGGATGATAGATGTAAATTAGCTTTCTTTTGAATTCTTGTCACAAATATTTCTTGTCACAAATAATGGTATCCTGTTATCCTGTTATCTCTCTCCTTCATGTCATATCAGTAAGAAACAACTCTTTTTGCTTTTTGATGCTGCTTCTGAGATTTCCATTTAGCCTTGTGTGCACCTCTGTGGCTTTTCTGAAACATTCCAATTATCTAAAAACAACCATTATCAAGTACATAGCATTAACTGCAAGCTACACATTTAATTAGCTGAAAATGTAAAGGGCTATATTGCTTAAATGCTAAAACAGTACAGCAACTCATCCTATCGAAGATCTTGAATAACTGAAAAATCTCTCTAATTACAAGATGCATTTTATCATCTAGAGACCTTGATAAAGATGGTTCAGATAGTCACATTCTTTAAGCAAGACTTCTAAACCTTTCAATTTGTGGCAGTGCTCTTGTGAGATAAGTATATATTTGTGTCTGAGAGGGTTACAGTACACTTTATTCTAGGTGGATTTCTTGAATGGTGTGCAACTGAGTAAGTGGCTAATACTGACCTTTTAAAAATTAACTTTTGGGGATGTGCAAAGAAATGTTGCTTGGGCCATTTTAGTTTTTTTTTTAAAACCTTGTTTACCTTCTGTTTTGTTATTTTTGTTGGTTTCCATTGTAAAACACACTTCTAACTTTTTTTGGGTTAAACACAATTTGAATTAAGTTGTCAGGCGATAACTGAATGGGTTCTGTCCTAGACTTCAGGAAAACTCCCTGCTAAATTAAAATTAGACAATTAAAATTTTGTGTTTGTAAAATGGACACGGGAAAACATGTGGTGGTGTGTGTTCTCTCTCTTCTTTCCTGAGCTGAAGCAAAGGGCACAGAACACCATTTTTAATAAAAATTGAATGTATAGGCAAGGGGAATTGAACTCCCGCCACTGCCCGCCTTACTCTGTGGTGCTCAGGCTTCAGCATTCTTCTCCCATCATGACTGATTCCTGGTTTCGGACTCTGACTGGGAGTCAAAATCTTCAGGTGCTGGAGTTAAGGGCCTAATTACAGAATACCTATTATTCTCGGGTCTGCCTTGGCGACTGTCAAGCAGATGTAAAGAGGGAACTCCCAGGTGAAATTGATTCCCAGGTGCATAGGCTCCTATTTGGATTGGCCTGCAGGTGTTTGAGAATCAAGGTTCCTCCAGAATCTCCCAGTGTGCATCTGCTTGTCAATCCCTGAAGCAGACCTGGGAGTAAAGCCAGTTTGGTGTAGTGGTTTAGAGTGTGGGACTCTAATCTGGAGAACTGGGTTTGATTCATCCTCACTCCTCCACTTGAAGCCAGCTGTGTGACCTTGGGTCATTCACAGCTTCTAGGAGGTCTCTCAGCCCCTTCCATCTCACAGGGTGTTTTGTTGTGGGGATAATAATAACATACTTTGTAAACTGGGGAAGGCAATGGCAAACCACCCCGTAAAAAGTCAGCCAAGAAAATGTCGTGATGCGACATCCCCTCATGGGTCTGTAATGACTCGGTGCTTGCACAGGGGACTACCTTTACCTTTACTTTATAATGCCTTATAATGCTCACTCTGAGTGAGCATTAAGTTGTCCTGAAGGGTGGTATATAAATCAAATATTATAATATTATTATACAATTATGCTGTGAAGCACACCAGTGAGCAAAGTTTCACTTTTCTTGACCATACCCTCCAGTTTTGTTTAATGTAGGCATTCCTCCTCCAACTTTGGTTATACACATTTTTCCCCTTACAGGATCTAATAATGGTGGGAAGGGGGATGACTGTTCATCACTTTTGCATGAAATTAATGCAGTCTTTTACCATAATTGATGAATCTTTTTCCATAATTGAGAGATTTTCTCCCACAATGAGAGATGACGTCATCAATCCTTGTCACTTAAATTCCTCTTTAACCAGTTTCTCCCTGAAACTAACAATATGTTTCTTTCCTTCTTTTTAGGAATTTAGAGTCTATTTCAAATGCTGTTTTGATCAAAGAGAAGTTCAAAAAGAGGAGGGGCAAGAAGGGTCTGCAAAATTTCAAAATTTTACTCTGTAGATGCTCAGAGGTAGACAGTGTCTTCCCAAACCTTCCTATACTCCTATAGAGCACAGCCCTGTGGTGCATAATGTACAACAACTGCAAGGGCTGAAATTACAAAAGGATAAATTGATTTAAAATAAAAGAGCAACCCTTCTTTTAAAAAAGAGAAGAGAAACCAGTGACTATATTTTTAAAAAGTGAATTGCCTTTCCCCTAGCAACACCATCAGTGAGTGGTTTTACTTTTGAGGGTGGAGAAAACTTAATCTCTGCCTCTGTCTCCTGCACTTAGCAGCCCTGCCTCCTACTAGCACAAGCAAAGAATTTCTTGCTGTTATCCCTTGCTGATGTTGCCAGTTGTCCGTGGTGGATGGGGAAGCCTGAGTCTATCTTTATTCCCCCTTCCCCAATCTTTGCCTGTCTGCCAGTGGCTACAAATAACACTGTGGTTCTGCCTCACAGGTATAGCCCCAGATGATGGAACCCTTAACACAAGTAGGATCTGTGCTCATACTGAATCAGAATGCCACTGAGTGGGTCCAAAGAATGGCAAAATGTAGAAACTAATTAGGATGTTTTAGTTGGGCAGAAACATCAGGAAGCTCTTCTGGTTGAATGATGTATTGCTGTTTATTTGCCATATATACAGGGATGTTTAGGATCACATAGTGTCAGGTGCTTATTACTCCGTGGCTTTCTCTTCCATATGTAAGATTTTATTTTATGCCGGTAATGTCTATATGGCGGAACCTCGCAAACGGTTGAAGTGTACAGGTTGTGAAACTGCAAGGAGTGGCTATTTGAGTTGTTATTGAGGTGATGCTGAATTGGGGTTGGGGGTGAAGGCAGAGGGCATCTGAGCCAAGTGTTGTGCCAAAACATAGTCTGGATTTCTCTCTGTGGCCCTCTTTAAAGGTTTAACATAATTTCTAATGCTTTAGAAGACCACTTGTAACTGTATGCGGTGTGCTCCCGTGACATATTTCCTTAAGTGGCTGTCTTGAAAGTTCACTGGCTGCTCTCCAGCATCCCATTATGTTTGTCATTATCTTCCCATGTCAAGGCCATGTACTATTACTGTTATCGCACTGCAAAAAATTACTGATACATAAAGAGAAATTTCAGGAGGAGGGGCTGTGGCCCAGTAGCAGAGCATCTGCTTTGCGTGCTGAAGGTCTCAAGCTCAACCCCTGTTTTTTCTACTGAAAAGGATCTGGTAATAATGAGATCCTAGAGAGCCAGTGTCAATCAGGGTAGACAGTGCTGACCTTGGTACTACTTGGAATAAGATCGCTTCATATGTTCTAGGCTATGAGAATGCTTAGCAAATGGAATTGGCAATGATGTGGAAGCAGTTGAGGCATCACTTGGACAGTTTTGAACAGGCATTGATCTCCAGAGCAATGCTTTGGATGAAATCCTCTACTTGGAGCAGGAAGCTTATTATGACTTGAGTTTACAGTGCTGTTGAACTTGGCATAGAAGTCACATGACATCAAAGAAATGGCATGGTAGTGGCTTCAAGCTTTATGGAAACAGAACCTCATTTACAAATAATGAATATAAAGGAGCCCTTTTGAAACTAGACAACAGGTTCATATTAATTTTTATTAGCAACGGCTAGTAGGTAGGTGGCCGTCGTATGTCCTAATTAAGTGCTGTACTTTCCATTTGTCAAGCAAGACTTTTTTTTCCTCAGGGCATTCGATTTTCCAGTATGTTTTTTTCTTACATGGTTTGATTTAAAAGTAACGTGGTTACCAATGACATAAATGGAATATATTCATTTTAGGGGCTTTGTTTAGAAAAAAGTTGACTAAGGAGGGGAGATGCCAAAAGTTTGTAAAATTGTTCCAGATTAGGAGACAGTTGCTGGTGATGATGTCTTTCCCTCCCTCTTTGTCTCAAAATTTTAGAATTTGTGGTTGCCTTTTGAAATGAATAGGTAGATAGATATAAGCTGTTAGCGTGATAGCTAAGTGAACCTCCATAGACAGAGGCAATGTATCTCTGACTATCTGGAGATGAAAGAGACAGTAAGTGGGTGGTGGGGAGAGCTTTGGCCTTTGTGGCCTTGCCTATGGGAGGCCTTGTGCATCAGTCTTGCTGCTGTGCAGAACAGGATGGTGTGCTAGCTGGGTCTTTGATGTGATCCAGCCTGGCTACTCCTAGCTGCAGCCGTCTGTGCTGGCTTCCTTTCTTTGAAGTCTTAGGCTGTATCATTCAAGCACCTTATTAGAGTATCTTAGGAAATACTGTTATCTCAGTGTTTCAGATGGGAAAATGAAAGGCACATATTTCTAAACGGGATTTAATTTGAGTTTCATTCTAGTCTGGTTAATTGCAGATAGGAGAACACCAGAGCAGATAAAAATAAATGGAGCTGGTTTCTGCTCTGCATTAAAAAGTGAAATTTCTATTTGCTTTTAGAATGCAACCCCCCCCCCATTTTTTAATTATTTTTTTCTGTATTGACTTTTCCATTCTTCTAACATGGTAACATTCGGGTTTATTACAATCTAAGGCTGACCTGTATGTTGAATGATACATTAAGCCAGCCAGTGCCTTCCAGTCACGTATAATGGCCCACCAGGGTGCTCAGAAAACTTCTTGCATTTGCTGCTTGCCTGAGACAGTAAAAACAAAGGGCCTGTCCAGGATGGAGCAGTTCACACTTCATGCCCGATCAGCTGCATTCAGAATAGTGGGTCAGATGATGTGCAGACCTGATATGTGAAATGCATATCGACCACATGCCAGAGATCTGGCATTGGGAGCATCGAGAAGGATTGTGGACTCTATTCAAAGTGGGATAAAAGGGCCACATTTCTAACTAATTTGGAGGTCCTGAAACATTTTGAACTGGCTGGTTATACAGCACAGAGAGTTGTCTTTTATAGCATGGCGTAATGGTTTGGAACAAGGATTTCCTAGCTTTGTTGTGCTTGGGAGTACTTCTGGAATACTGAGGGGGAAAAGAAGGTGCTGTCACAAAATGGCAGTCGTAGGCTGTGAGGGCAGTCACAGCCATGCTGTGGCTTCAGTTTAAAAGAAAGCAGTGGAGTGTCTTTCTGTCAGGCTGCTTGGAGAGGTTGCCAAAGCCAGAGATGTAAACAAATCTGTTCTTGTCAAGTTCAGAGTATGTGCCTGTGATGCCCCTGCACATAAGCCCAGTGCTTTACTAGTTCGCCCCCTGGTGCAGGGTGTCACAACAAAGTCCCACCTTTTTTTTTGTTTCGTACATTCAAGACTCTTTGGATTTTAACTGCAAGAAACATGAAGGTGGCATGGCATGGGAACCATGTTGAAGATTGCAGGCTTAGAGCTGTCTTCTGGTTACCAGCTAAAACTTCATTCTGCTATAAACTCTCTAGGGAACCTTATGCTAACCCCCTTTTGTTTCTTATTCCCTCTTCTAAAATATGGGGGGGGGGTGTCCCGGTTTACCTTACAAGGCTTTTGTGAGGATTACTGTGGCAATTCATGTGAATCAATTTAAACACTGAAAGCCCTATAGAAGTACTTATTAATGGAAAGAAAAGGGGAAAATGTTTCTTTCCTGGCCCTGTCATCTCCACAAGTCCTCCCCCCCTGCCAATTTTGCAGTTTTTTTTTAAATTGGGGGCACACTGAAAAGAAACTCTTATGAAATACTTTTTTGTTTTGAATGAATAAAATACTTCTAAAGGGAAGGCTTCAAAGTTAAAATGTGTAGCGTGAACAAGTGCTCTGATTTTTTTTGATTTTTTCCAATTCAATTCAAATACCTTTAATGGCATACATGATTTTTACCAATGGAAAAAAAATGAGCAACTTGGTGTATCACTGAAAAAAACCCTTCCTATAAAATGTTTTCTCTTTTTGAGTAGAAAAGCCCCTTGACCTATAGAGTATTCCACTAACTCCAAATGTACACCATGAAAAAGTCTATAATGAGTTAGCTAAAGGTAAAGGTAGTCCCCTGTGTGAGCACCGAGTCATTACTGACCCATAGGGGACGTCGCATCACGACGTTTTCTTGGCAGACTTTTTTATGGGGTGGTTTGCCATTGCCTTCCCCAGTCATTTACACTTTACCCCCAGGAAACTGGGTACTCATTTTACCAACCTTGGAAGGATGGAAGGCTGAGTCAGCATTGAGCCGGCTACCTGAACCCAGCTTCTGCCAGGATCAAACTCAGGTCATGAGCAGAGGTTGGGCTGCAGTACTGCCGCTTACCACTCTGCGCCATGGGACTCTTACCCAATGAGTTTATTAATACTACATTATTAAGAGTTCATTAATACTACATTATTTTCAGTGTAATAAAGTTTAGCTTAATGTCTAAACATATTGGCAGTACTACTTATCGTTACTCCAGGAGACAGACTATGTCCAAATGTTTCTTTCATTAACTACGTAATTTTATTTTGTACTTTCACCTTATACTGTCTCCTATCTCGAAGGTGGCAAAAATTAGAGATAAATGTGCTGTGGTAGCATAGGGTGCAGTAGTTTGCAACTCTTTCTCATGTATTGGGTAAACCTGCAATTTTTCTTATAGAAGATAAGATCTTATAAGATCTTATAAGAAGATAAGATAATTCCTTAAATATACCAAGTAGTTCAATTTTAGATGCTAATTAAGTTGTAAATAATACATTTCATAATATTAAATCGGTAAAAGGAGTTTTGGTTTGGTACGAAAGCAAGTATTGCATATATTTCAGTTTTTTAAAATAATTTCTGTTTTTTGGGGGGGGGCATTTCTCCCCCTGTGACTGCAAAAATTATAGAAATATTATCTCTCTCTTTACTGATGATAGTAATGATGCAGTTGTGAGGGTTGTTTGCAGTCAATGCTGTCGTCTGGACCCCGGACTGGTTGTTATCCTATGCCACTGCAGGCTTAAAAGAATTTTTTGAACATGGCATTTCCAACTGTTTATGCAAAAGTAGGCTCAACTGATACATACTTTAAGGAATCTTTGCATTCCAAGCAAGTGGGTTCTTGAGTGCAACTTTGGTCATGTAATTCGGAGGCATTAAAAACTACCAGACCTTTTCAGTAGATCTAAATTTGTGATAAACCTCAATGATAAGTGAATTAGTTACGACCACTTCTTGTTACGACCACTTACTTCCTTGTCAACATAAAATTTGTCCTCCTTCGTCCTAAGGAAAAAGTTAAAGGTTTAGGCAGTGGATGAAGCTCTTTTCCCTTCTCTTTGAGAAAATTCTTCAATAATAGCTTGTTTTAAAGGTAGCTAAGTTCAAAGCCTGAATTTTACAGGATTTTTAATATATAACTTGAGCCTGATTCTTTAGGCTTCTGTTCTACAATACTCCTTAAAAATAAAAGGAATACTGAAATTATTTATGATATTCTTTTTTTCCTTTCTGAAGTCACAGTCTTGATTACAATTACTAAGGACGAATCAAATGGAGCTTACTTCTGAGTAAATATCCTCCTTAAGATAACTCTGTTAGCCTTAAATGACTTAAAAAAACAAACACCTTGCAACATGTAAATTTTGATTTAGGTTATATCAATTGAATTCTTTCTTACTGTTAGCTTTCTGATGTGCTTGCTGTTTCATTTTCTTGTGCCCCCCCCATTTAATTCAAGGTACTGGAAAAGATCTGTTCTACATAGTAACCTAAAACCCACTTAGATTTTTCCAGTCATTGATTCATAGCAAACAACACTATAGCGGAAACAGTGGACATAATTTACTGTTGGAATAATTGCATTGAAACCTGCTTTCTAATTAATTTTTGAGACTTTTAGCACCGCCATCTAGCTTGGTAAGGAGTTCAAAGGGATAAGGTTTACATTGTGGGCTCTCGGTTGTAACTATATAGCCTACAGATGACACCTTTTGAAGCTGATACGTTGCTTTTGCTTAAACCAAAGGGAACTCCAGAGCAAGAGGCGAGTATGTAATTTTCTTAGTATAGGAAGAGTTATACAACTTTAATATATTTTGATTCCGATCTTCAAAGAATTATATAAAATGTGGCTCACTAGAGCCTGCAGACTTGCAGAATAAAGCTTATTTCTTGGAGAGCTATCCCCTGAAGAACTTCTTTGGATTTTTCAATAAATATTGTTTTGCATAATGTTGGATTTTTCTTCTTTCTTTCTGATCCTCTTCTCTTTTGGTGCTTCTGGTGGATTTGTAAGAGATTTGATTTATCTGTTTTCTGCAAGTATGTTTTCCTCCCGACCTTAGGATGTTGCTTTTATTATGCTTGCTATTACGGAAAGGCAGTGGTGAAAACAAAATTGTGTTCTGCCTACACAAAGTTGTATAGGACTATTGGTGAAAGCAAAATGATTCAGTCCACTTGGATCCTGGGAATGAGCCTTCATGGCATTTGAGCTGCATTGGGAGGAGGGAGGGGAGAGACTCCCGTTCTACAGGTGGAAATCTTTCTTTCCATGGAAACATTCTGTTGGATACTAGCCACTCTTTTGGTTTGAAGTAATTGTGTTGGATCCGAATAGGTTCACACCTCTAATGGATGCATGAAGCTACCTTTTATATGGAATCAAACCATTGGACTATCAAGGTTTGTATTGTCTACTTTGAGTGGCAATGGCTGTCCAGCTGTTTCAGGTTGAGGTCTTTATTTATAGTCCACCTTTCTCAGTGAAACTCAAGGCAGATTACATAGTGTAAGTCAAATCAATCGACAGGATGGGACTTCCAAAAAGTAATGTAATAGGATTATGATTGCAGAAATCTGAAACAAAGTGTGAGTAATAATAATAATAGTAATAATTGCCCTTATATACCTCTCTTCTAGACAGTTTAGTGCCCCACTCAGAGCGGTGAACAAACTTATCCCCACAATATAACTGTAGAGCTGGGACTGAGAAGAGTGGTTTACCGATGGCCACCTCATGATAGGTGAGGTGATAGTAGTGGGATTTGCTCGTGATAGTAGTGGGATTTGAACCAGCAGAGTGCTAATTTGCTGCTCAACCAAAAAATATTATGAATTGTTAAATGATCCAGAAATTACATAGTAGGATATTGCATACTGCAATAAATAGTATGTACTATATGCAGTAGTATAGTCCACAGTCCATTTCCCTTCATTAAAGCATCTTTCTGAACCATTCTGTTATTGCAGGAGTCCCCTACTGTTTTGAGCATACGGGCACTTTTGGAATTCTGATACAAGGTGGTGGCTGCAACTACAAAGGAGCTGCCCTAGGATGCAGAGCCAACCACAGAATGTCAGGGAGTTAATACATAACTAATAGCAACTCTTTGATATTTCAGGAAGAAGCTTTTTTAAATAGGATGCCTTTTAAAATTCACATTGTTTAGAAATACCTTCTTGCTCACAGCTTACTTTCAGTCATTAAGTGAAGATCCTTGTGCTGTGGTGGAAGCTGCTGCCACCAGACCAAGTTATAAAAAAATATGCAAAGCCAACCAGAAGCTCCCACCTGGCCCCACCAACGTTCTAAACATACTTGGAAGGCACCAGGAAAAATGTTGACGGGTGCCACAGCACTCATGGACACCACATTGGGGACTCCAGCACTATAGCTCTATTGTGTAAAACTTCCCTCCTGAATAATTTAGTTCTGCATATTTTGCAAAATACCAGGGGAACAGGAGCCTTCCTGACCTTCTCAGGCAGACCATCTCATAAACTGGGAGTCACAACAGAGAATGCACATGTACGGGCAATTGTTGATCTTGTTCATGTACAGGGTGGCACCTGCAGAAGGTTCTGCTCAGATGAGTGAAGCTGTTGTGGCAGACCATACAGAGAGAGGCTGTTCCCTAGATATGAAAGACCAAGGCCATTAAGGGCTTTGCATGTGATAGCCAGTGTCTTGCACTGAACCCCATAATGGATAGGTAGGCAACTGAGTGACTACAGAATGTGAGTAATATGCATGTCCACCAAGCTCCTGATAACCGAGCTGTGGCATTCTGCCCAACTGGACTCTCCAGTTGATTTTGAGGGGAGCCCTGTGTATGCTTATCTAAACTCTGCAACCATCATGCTTATTTACTTATAAATAAATTCTACTTTTATTTAAGAGGAAAAGATCCCTTTTTTTACCTCATCCCCCCTCATGCTCTGACTGTTCTATCACACTACCATCTATAACAAGCCTTCCTATGTCTTACCAGTCAAACAAAGGAGGTCTAAGGTGAAAGCCTTTGATGACAGGAAAAATCTTTTGAGGCAAGCAGCAAAATATAGATCACACACAAAGGAAAGGTGTTCTCGATGTAAAAGCCTGGGTAAAGTAGAGAACATCCAAAGCTATTTGGAGGGGGAAAAAGTGTTTTTGTTGTCATCAGAGTCCTCCTGAGGTATAAGTTTAAGGTAACATAAGACAGAGCTGAATTAAAGGTACAAAGGCAAAGGTTTATAAGGTTTAAAAAGGGTTAAAAACAAAAAGCAAAACCATTACATTTAAGAATCAGGCTGGAAAAAGAATTGGACAGCACTGGTTTGATAGATTCAGAGAGTAGTCAAGCAGTGATTGCGGGGGTGGGGGCAGCAAACATGGACTTTCTGTACCTGGGCGACATTGTTTTGTGGCCTGCACTAGGGTTGCCACCTGAGGAGCACGAAGCAAGGAACACCTTTTGACATTGTAAGAAAACAATGTCAGAACAATAACAGTACTTATGCAATCCTTGTAATGTATAAAACTTGCTTTGTGTGGTTATGGCATATCTCAGCTTTTCCACAAACTACATATTAAGAAATGTAAGGTTGCATAAAGTTAATTAGCAGTAATAATTAGCAAACAACAGTATCCTCTGGGTAAATTAAAATTAGTCTGTTACCTAAAAAGATAATTAAAGCATTAAAGTTAACAAAAGAACATGTGTTGCGGGTTCTCACATTTTGAAGTGTTTAAAGGTATTCCATGTAAAACAAATCCATACTTTTACTTGGACATTATTTTTAATGTATAAACCACATTTAGGGAGCAATCTGAAGCAGGCCTGCTGCTCAGGAGTATTCAGTGGGGCTTACTTCCAGGAAATGGTTTTTAGGATTGCACAGTTCATGTGCTTTTATTGAATTTTTTTTGCCTGCTTCCCCAATATAGGTCAGTTAAACTAGTTCTGACTATCAGATAAACTGGGAGGAGTAGCAAACACCCTTGAAGACAGGGATAGAATTTAACGAGATCTGAACACACTGGAAAAGTGGGCAGATTTGAATAAGATGTAATTTAACATGGATAAGTGCCAGGTTCTCCACCTGGGTAACAAAAATGCAAAACATGGATACTGGATGAGGTGGCAGTGTGTGTAAACATGATCTTGGGATATGGGTGGATAAGAAGTTAAATAAGAGCAGTCAGTGTGATGCAGCAGCAAAAAAGGTGAACGCAATCTTGGGGTGATCAACAAAGGCATAATATCAAATCACAGGATGTAATTGTTCATCTACGGTCTTCCTGTGCAGTCCCACATGGGACTGCGCACGCGCAGGCCTGCCGATACCGGAGATTTTAATAGCTAAACACCACCAGGGGGCGCTCCCGCCTCTCAGCGCGCATGCGCGGCCGCTTTCCCGCCGAAACGGACCTTAAGAGGCGGAGCGCCCCTCACATACCCTCAGTTTCTCTTTCGCCGCCGATCGTTGAGGTTTACAGCTTTCTTCGTTCGCGATGTCTGAGAAGGCCTTGTTTAAGCGTTGCGAGACCTGCAATCGTAAGATGACAAGGTTGGATGGCCATTCCATTTGTTTATATTGCCTTGGGGAAACTCACAACACTCAGGCGTGCAAGCATTGCCGCGCGTTTACCTCCAAGGCCAGGGCGGAACGGACGGATCGTTTGCATGCCTTTCTCTGGCAGCGTGCGATGTCGGTCGAGGACCCTCCACCGAAGTCTTCGTCTGCTCCGTCTGCGTCCTCTCGTCCTCCTGTACCTTCGGGTTCCAAGACTCCTCGTTCTCAGCCGTCTCCGAGTCGCTCGGAGTCGAGGTCCGAGAGGATCCCTTCGGGTCGGAGTTTGTCGGAACCGACCGCTTCGGTTCCGAGACATCTAGCAAGTCGACCTCCTTCGATCTCGTCGGCTGTCTCGGCTTCACCTGCTCGTGGCGCCCATAGAAGTTCGACTCCGTCGGTTCCGAGGTCGACTCCGCCAACTCAGACCACCTCTACGGTTCCGATGACTTCGGATCCTTCTGTGAGACCGAAGGCCGTTCCTGAAAAGAAAAAGAAGAAGCATAAGCATTCCAGTAAGCATGATAAGGCAGTGTTGGAAGGCTTACTCACCTCTTCCCCGTCGGTTCCGGTCGACTCCGCTCCCGTCCAAGTGGAGCAGCAAGCAGAGGCGAGTGATCGTCCGCAGTCCAAGACTCCTCCGGACCGGGTGGCTCAGGAGGACGATGTCATTCTCCTCGAGAAGCCTCTTACCCCTTCCGGTCGGGCTCGATCGGCCTCGTACGAATCGGACTCTATTCAGTCGGCTCGGAGTCGACGGAGTCGGTCTGCCCGTCGCTCTAGCTGTCGGACCCCACGGTCCTATCGGAGCCGATCCAGGGAGAGTCGACGTCGAGATGATCCTGTCCCTCGTTACTTTAGTAGGGAGAGTTCATACTACTCGGACCGGCATTATAGAGGTGCTTCGTTGTCTCCCTCATTTCGAGTCGGTTCCGATGTTGGCTATGACCCGTCCCGCCTCCCGTCGGATCGGGTCTCTCCACGACCCGGGCCCGTTACAGTGTTTCTCCTCTGTCGGAGTCACCTGAAAAGGAGATTGGGCCATCTGATGAGGCCTCGCCCACTGATGATTTTCGGGCCTACAACGAGTTGCTCCAAAGAATGGCGAAAGCCCTGGACCTTGAAGTGACTTCCACTGAATCTAAATTTACTGATAAGATATTGCAACATATCTATTCAGGTTCTACTCCCTCGATTGCCTTTCCCCTTATTGAGGGGTTTGCTGATCTATGGAAGAAGCTGCAGTCTCGACCTGCGTCTGCTACCGCCACTAATCGGAAAGTGGAGAGCTTGTACAGAACCAAGGACGATGCTCATCCGTTCCTGGCCGTTCACCCTCCTCCATCCTCACTTGTCACCGAGGAGATGCAAGCTCGGCCTCGTCAGGGCTCGCTATCGGCTCCAACTGACAAGGATAGTAGAAAGATCGATGCCTTGGGTAGGAAGTTGTATACTTCGGCTACGTTTGGCATCAAAGTGGCGAATTATGCCGCAATGATGGCGGCTTATCAGCTGTTTTTATGGAAGAAGGTGGCGTCTTTTCTTCCTAAGCTTCCCGAAGATCAGCGCACTCTGCTTCGGGTCATTCAGGAGGAGGCTGTTCGTCTATCCAGACACCAAATTAATGTTGGGAGAAGTATGGCTGACACTGCGTCTCGATCACTTCTCTCCTCGGTGGTACTGCGCAGATACGCATGGCTTCGCACGACCGCCCTGCCAGTTGAGACAAGGAACAGGGTTGAGGACCTGCCGTTCGAGGGCACCACTCTGTTTTCAGAGAAAACTGACGAGTTCCTCTCTAAGAAGAGGACTGATCGTTTGACAGCCCGCTCGTATGGGGTTCTACACCAGCCGTCGCAGCAGCCTTCTCGCCCATACTATCGCTCCTTCCAGCGTGGCAGACAACACCGCTATCAGCCCTATCAAGGGTATGCTTACCAGCAGCGCAGGAGCTACCAGAGCCCACAATCTGCCTTTCCCAGACGAAGGCAGGGCCAACGTCCCAAGCCTGGTTCCCAACAGCATCAGGCCAAGGACCAGGACCAATTGCATAAGCAATTCTGACAATCACAGGGACCTGACCCCACATTTGGGGACAGGCTTAATGCTTTTTTGGATGCCTGGTGTTCAATTTGTTCCGATGTTTGGGTTTTGTCT
Organism: Eublepharis macularius; assembly: GCF_028583425.1. Taxonomy (NCBI): domain Eukaryota; kingdom Metazoa; phylum Chordata; class Lepidosauria; order Squamata; family Eublepharidae; genus Eublepharis; species Eublepharis macularius. Next base: position 184,704,091 of record NC_072791.1, read on the forward strand.
ATTATCCAGTTTGGTTATAAAGTTGAATTTCTTGGTTTACCTTACCTACGTCTCCCTGTGTTTTCTTCTGACCCCCCTCGTTCAGAGATCCTGGGAGAGCTCTCAGCCCTATTGCAGAAAGGGGCTATAGAGGAGATTCCGGTTGCTTCAGCTGGTTTGGGGTTCTATTCCAACCTGTTTTTAGTGGAGAAGAAGGATGGTGGGCTTCGGCCTATCCTGGATCTTAGGGGTTTGAATAAATTTATACGAGTTCGTAAATTCAAAATGGTTACTTTACAGATGGTTTTGACCTTGTTGCCCCAACAGTCGTGGTTTGCAGTCCTGGATCTGAAGGATGCGTATTTTCATATTTCAATTTTCCCTGAACACAGGAAGTTTTTACGTTTTGTCTATGGGCAACGTGTCTTTCAATACAATGTTTTACCCTTTGGGTTGGCCACTGCACCTAGGGTGTTCACCAAGTGTGTGGCAGTAGTGGTGGCTCATTTACGCCTCCAGGGCTGCCAGATCTTTCCTTATCTGGATGACTGGCTCTTGGTTGGTGATTCTGCTGACTCTGTGTCCAATCAGGTGTATCTCACCTTAAATTTATGTTTACGCCTGGGTCTTTTTGTTAATCAGAAGAAGTCCAAGTTGACCCCGGTGCGCTCCATCCAATTTATTGGAGTGGTTTTGGATGGTGTTCGGGATGCAGGCTTCTTGCCTTCAGAGCGTGCTGCAAAAATTAAGAGGCTTATTTCGACCCTTCAGAGGTGTCGTTTCCAATCTGTTCGCTTTATCCAGACCCTTTTGGGTTGCATGGCTTCTACTACGGCTGTGGTTCCGCTGGCCAGGTTATTTATGCGACCCTTCCAATTGTGGTTCAATTCAGTATTCTCACCGGCCCGTGATTCTCAAAATAGGAGACTTTCCGTCCCTAGGGGGGTGCTGTCCTCCCTGGAGTGGTGGCGGGATGATGCTAATTTATTTAAAGGGATGGAGTTTGGTTTTCACCAAACTCATCTGTCAGTTACTTCCGATGCTTCCCTTTTCGGTTGGGGGGCTCACTGTGCTGGCCTTTATGCCCATGGGTTATGGTCTGAATCTGAACGTGAGGAACATATTAATGTTCTTGAGTTACGGGCAATTTTATATGCATTGATCTCCTTTACAGATGTCGTGCGGAACAAGTCCGTTCAGGTCCTGACCGACAACACGACGGCGATGTTTTACATCAACAAGCAAGGTGGCACGGCGTCTGTGGCTCTCTGCACAGAGGCGATGAGACTCTGGAAGTGGGCCATAGATCATGCTGTCTGGCTGCATGCAGTTCACATCCCGGGGGTGCAGAATTCCATGGCGGACCACCTGAGCAGGCTCCACAGGGAAAACTACGAGTGGTCCCTCCAGGACAAGTATCTCGCCCCTATCTTCTCGGAATGGGGGACTCCGGAGTTGGACCTGTTTGCGACTGTGGAGAATCGCAAGGTCCTAGCTTATTGTTCCAGAGGAGGAGTAGGCCCAGAATCAAGTGGGGACGCGTTTCAGTTAAGTTGGTCAGGTCCCCTGTGTTATGCCTTCCCTCCGTTCCCGCTTCTGGCACGGGTCCTCAGCAAGATCCAGAGGGACAGAGCGTCCGTCATCCTGGTGACCCCGTATTGGCCGAGGCAACCATGGTTTCACTCCCTTCTGAGTCTACAGACTCAATCGATCCGTCTCCCGGTGGTTCCCGATCTCCTGACCTGCGGGGGGGTTCTTCACCACGACATCAGGAGACTCAAACTCACAGCGTGGTTGATCAGGCCGGGGCTGCCTTCTCCGAGGCTGTGACTAATGTTCTCTTAAATGCTAGACGTTTGTCTACCAGGCAGTCTTATGCCCTTAAGTGGGACAAATTTTCTGTGTGGTGTAGTCGCAGGGGTTTGGATCCTTTTGAGTCCACCCTTTCTGAGATTTTGGATTTTTTGTGGGAGGTAAAGCAGGAGGGTTTGGCCAACTCCTCAGTCAAGGTTTATCTGGCAGCCATCTCTGCTTTTCACCCTCCAGTGGATAGAAAGTCTGTTTTTTCCCACTATTCTGCCAAATTATTTTTGAGGGGATTGAATAATTTGTTTCCCCCTGTGCGGGCTTTGGTCCCTCAGTGGTCGTTGCCCCTGGTTCTGACTCGTTTGATGTCTAAGCCGTTTGAACCCTTGGCTTCCTGTCCGCTTCGTTTTTGTCCATGAAAGTGGCCTTTTTGGTTGCGGCTACTTCAGCCAGGAGGGTTGGGGAGCTAGCAGCGTTATCTTGCGAGCCCCCTTATTTGAAATTTCACCCTGAGAAGGTCGTTCTTCGTACAAAGGTTGAGTTTTTACCTAAAGTAGTATCCCGTTTTCATTTATCTCAGGAATTGGTTCTGCCGGTTTTCTTTCCGACTCCGGCTTCTGAGGCAGAGGCGGCCCTTCATTCTTTGGATGTTCGCAGGGCCATTTTATTTTATTTAGATAGGGTAAAACCATTTAGGATTGACTCTAATTTGTTTATTTGTTTTGCTGGACCGAAGAAGGGTAACCGGGCTTCGGCTCAGTCTATCTCTAGATGGGTGGTCCAGGCTATACTGACCTGTTATTCTGCTGCTAACTTACCTTGTCCTTTGCAAGTGCATGCCCACTCCACCAGGTCCCAGGCGTCGTCAGCGGCTCTCTTCAGAGGTGTTCCACTCCAGGACATCTGCAGGGCGGCGACGTGGGCCTCGGCGGATACCTTTGTGAAGCATTATGCGCTGGACATCCTAGATAGAAAGGAGACAGCGGTGGGCACAGCAGTTCTGCACTCCATCTTTGAGTGATGCTTTGGCGTCACCTCCACCCAGGTATTTAGCTTTGGAATCTTCCCATGTGGGACTGCACAGGAAGACCGTAGATGAAAAACAGGTTTTACTTACCATAACTGTTGTTCATCTAGGTCTTCCGTGCAGGCACACATGCCCTCCCTCCTTCCCCGCTAACTCTCTTGGTACTTACCTTGCAGGGGGCGGCGAAAGAGGAACTGAGGGTATGTGAGGGGCGCTCCGCCTCTTAAGGTCCGTTTCGGCGGGAAAGCGGCCGCGCATGCGCGCTGAGAGGCGGGAGCGCCCCCTGGTGGTGTTTAGCTATTAAAATCTCCGGTATCGGCAGGCCTGCGCGTGCGCAGTCCCATGTGTGCCTGCACGGAAGACCTAGATGAACAACAGTTATGGTAAGTAAAACCTGTTTTTCCACTATATACCCTGTTACTCAGGTCCTGGAGAATTATGTACAATTCTAGAGGCTTCACTTCAAAAAGAATGTGGGCAAATTGGAATGGGTGCAGAGGAGAGAAACCAGGATGATCAGGGGCCTGGAGACCAAGCCCTATGAGGAAAGACTGAGGGACCTGGGAATGTTCAGTCTAGAGAAGAGGAGGTTGAGGGGAGACAGGATTACTCTCCTTAAGCATTTAAAGTCTGTCACTTAGGGGAAAGCTGGAAGCTGTTCCCGTTGGCAGCAGATGACAGGACTTTAAACAATGGATTTAAACTACAGGAGGGATGGTACCAGCTGGACGTTAGGAAAAACTTCTTGTTAAGAGTAGTTTAGCAGTGGAATCGAGTGCCTAGGGATGTGGTGGGTTCTCCCTCATTGGCAGTCTTCAGGGAGCGGCTGGACGAATATTTGTCAGGAGTTGGACTCGATGGTCTGTAAGCCCCCTTCCAACTCTATGATGCTATAACTTTTTGAAATCACATCACATAAAGTTAGTGTGGCATATATGTTTTGGTGTGTTTGCTAAACAGAATTCAAACATGCTAAATCAGGTCCTAATCACATCAGGATGTTGGAAAATATTAATTCTAAAATTTCAAGAAAAGCCATATTGCCTGGATGTAATAAGGTGATGGGGTAGGGGGAAGAGCTGGTTTACTGAGTCAGATTCTTGACATGCAAGCTACAGCTCTGCAATCCTGGGCAGTATTGGGACACGAACAGTAGCAATTCCCACAATGCCATTGAGTAGTGCTCTATTGTATTTACCTCAGCCTTGGAACACTATTAGGTAAAGAAACACTTTTTTCATTATGAGGTAAAGCACACTTTTCTCACAGCTTGGGGTGCGGGGTTGTCATCAATTCACAGCCAATTTATGGTGATCCCATAGGGTTTTCAAGGCAAGAGACCTTCAGAGACGGATTGCCATTGGCTGTCTCTGCATAGCAACCCTAGACTTCCTTTGTGGTCCCCCATCCAAGTACTAATCAGGGCTGACCCTATTTGCCTTCTGAGATCTGATGAGATTGGGCTGTCCTGAGCTATTCTAGGTAAGGTCCGCAACTGAGTAACCAAAGCCAATCTTGCATACATCTGGGGCTAGGCACATGTTGCTTAGTGGCTAATAATACAGTGTAGAGCTCTGGATTTTAAGGCCTGCTTTGGCTTCTGAAGGCAAACTTTTTTAAAAAGCTTTCACACACTTCAAGAATAAAGTGCAACAACAACAACAAAAGCCTGATCAAAGCATATTTTGGAGAACCTGGATTAAGGTTTTGTTAACTGTGTGAGGACAGCAGTGAAATTTTTGTAAAAAATAGTTTGCCTTCAGAAGCAAAGTGAATTAAAGAGCCCATGTGAAAGGACCCAGCTCTTATCTTCTTAGATGCACTTTTCAGATTAAGACTAGTAGCCAGATCGGCCATCTTCCTACATGAAGCAGCAGTTGGAGAAAAATAAATCACTGCTGGGCTGTTGTTGTAATATCATTTCCAGGGAAAACCCAGAAGTGATGCCACTTATCTAGGAATCACCAGAAACTCTCTGGTTTTACTGTAGAGTTTCCTAGAGAGGTGTAATATCTCTTCTGGGTTTTCCCCAGAAGTCACATCGCTGATGACAGCCCCCTTCACATTTTTAAAAAAATTTATTTTCTTTGGATTTCTATTCCGCCCTCCCCACGAATGGCTCAGGGCAGATATTTCCACCAGTTGCCAGGCTGTGCCAATTTATTTATTTGTTTATTTGTTTATTTATCTATTTATGTCATTGATAGACCACCTTTCTCACTGAGACTCAAGGCAGATTACACAGTGTGAGATTAGTACAGTCAATTTCAGGGACATTTCCACAAACAATGCCATAGGTTAAATAAACAGAATTTTACAAAGACATGGCATTAGTAACAATCCAGTACAGAGCTGAAGAAATGCTGACATAGAACATAAGCAATTCTAGGTCTGACATTAAACCACATGGAGCACAAGTAGCTCATAGGAGCACATATTTAAGGCATCAGATTCACAAAAGGCCTAGCAGCTCTTTTGTGAACAGCAAACAAACTGAGTGTTTTGCCGGGGCTCCCCCAACAGCAGTCTGGGACTGACTTTAAGTACATTGACTGATGGACTTAAGACACATTTCTCTCTTCCATGGAACTGTAGTTCACGAAGAGAGGAAGGCGGTAGGAATCTGTACTGAAGGGAAATGTCAACACCCTTTCCAAATTTAAATCCCCCAAAGTAATCGAGGAAGATAGTGAAATTTGGATACCCCAAGAAAGCAGGCTGTAAACCAGGAAATCTCATGCCTGCCATAAACTTGTTGGATAGCCTTTGGGAACGAGAAAGGTACTAGAAGCCTATTTTACATAGTTTACTCCTGTAATTCTTGTGGAACATTTTTAACATTGGGAATGCATGCTCTTAAGTGCTAAAGGTGATAGTAGTGGTTCATTCCAGATGTGAGGATATATTTTCAAAGCAGACTTCCTTGACTCTGCTTTTTAGAAATGTATCAACCAACTGGAGCATAATTGTCTCAGGAGATCTTCACAATATGTGTTCAGATCTCATGACTAGGGCAAAAACAAATCTTGTGATCTTTCTCATTGGTTAGCCTTCCCTACTTCTTCAAAGGCTTGTATGAATGCTAATGAATAATAACAAAATCCCTGGGGAACAGGTGAGTATTTACGATTGCCACGTAACACCTGGGATTCTGAGGAGAAGACGGTGACTTGTAGTTTCTTTCTTCACTAGACCACTAATGATTGTTAGGATTAGATCTGAGATACTGATGTCTGTTAGGTTGTCTTTTTTACCCCTATAAAGGTACTAGTTTTGCTCAGTAGTAGACTCCTTCTGGATAATGGGGTTATGTCTGTCTGGATGGAGATATACAGTTGTAGTAGCTGGAACTATAAATTATCTCTTTTCTCTGGTTTACAAATTAACAGCTTGGGTACAGAACAAAGTCAAATTAAGCTGAGTCAGTCATTGGCATTGCTGGGACCCTTTTCACTTCTCTTTGCTGCTTGTGGTGCTTCTATTTTTCAACCTGTTCTTTCCATTCTTGTTGACCTGAGTGGTATGTTTTCTTTGACTCTGGAAAGCCCTAGAGTGAGCTGTATGATTTGAATGGAAAAGAAGTCTAGGATATGGCCATTCAAAATGTTGTCAGTCAAGTGATAACTAGACAGTGGTTACATAAAAAAAGGAATTGGTCATTAATTGTTCAGAAGAATCATCTTCCAAATAAAAAGATTAGGGCTTTTTGTTCTGAATGGAAAGTAGGAGGATTTCTAAACAACGGAAATATTACTGTTACATACTTGCAGCTTCTTTAGGATGTAAAGAAAGGACACAAATGTGACATTTCCAGAAAATAGTTTTTTTTTATTTTCTAGGAAAAAATGGAAATTAGGGGAATGGATTAAATAAATATGCAATATTTATCAAGTCTAAACTTATTTTACTGTTTTAACAACATAAAATACATAATGCACAACTTACTATATGAAATCATACTCTTCAACATATTTATGAAATTTAAAATTATAAATACCTTTATTTTGTACAAGCAGCATTATGAATGTACCGAATGCCAGCGAGAGACAGCTGAAAGCTGTTGCACACATCTTAGTTTTTGACACCACAGAGGTAGGAAAAAGTAGTGTAATGTTTAGACTAAAACAATTCTGTATAGTCACTGTAGGACTAGCAGAATATTTGGACATCAAGTTAAACTTATAACATGAAACTTTTCAGTAGTGTTTTATGTCATAAACATGGCAAAATAGTCATACTATATTTGCATTTTGTGTGAATAAATACAGGGTTAATATTGTATCATATTTCAAGATTAAGTTGTGGAATTGAGGGGTTCAGTAATGGAGATATTAGCAGATTAGCTTTGATGACACAGGTTTTCATTTTGCTGGGCAAAAGCCCCACCTGGCCCCGCCCACTTCCTAAAAACACTTGGCGGGCCCCAGGGAAGGGCACCACATTGGGGTTTCCTGATAAACAGCATTAGATAATAATAATTCTTATGTATACTATAGATGTATACAATATAGGTATATTGTACACATATGCGCATTCTTTAAGAGTGAATAATTTTGGCAACTATTGATATTCTGTAATGTGTTTAATGATAACATATTACTAAAGGGTTCAGAGTTTTCAGTGTTATGAAGGTTAATTTAAAATCCAAATATGCTTATATGAGACTTTCTGCCCAAATAATACACTTTCTTTTGTTTACTCCAAAATTTATTATTAAGGCATTTATACTTTTAAATTCCATTTTCTGTTGTTAAAATAAATAGTAATAACATTGCATTTTATGTTGTTAAAATAGAAAAGTAAGTATTTTTCAGCTGCCCCTTAATTTCCTCTCAGTGCAATTTTCAATTGCCCCTCAGTTTCAAATTGTTAAAGTTTGTACCTCTTACAGTGCAAAGAGTATGCTCCCTTTCTGTGGCGTATTCAAAATGTCGAGGCATTAGCTCTAATCAGTTAAAGGAAACATCTTTCCCAACTTGACTGTGTGAATCTTTAGTTACTTGAAGAATTCAAAAACCCAGGTCCCCAAAAATCTTAATATCATAAAAATCTTTTCTGAATGTAAGGTATTTCATGTATTGTAGGCAAACATTATTGCTAAAACATTTGTTCCAGACTTTAAAGCATAAATGTAGTTAAAGTGATTTTTTATTACTACCAATAGTGACTTCACAATGTGTGGTAATGGCCTCTACGGGGCTTTTTTTCTGGGAAAAGAGGTGGTGGAACTCAGTGGGTTGCCCTCGGAGAAAATAGTCACGTGGCTGGTGGCCCCTCCCCCTGATCTCCAGACAGAGGGGAGTTTAGATTGCCCTTCGAGGGCAATCTAAACTCCCCTCTGTCTGGAGATCAGGGGGCGGGGCCACCAGCCATGTGACCATTTTCAAGAGGTTCCGGAACTCTATTCCACCATGTTCCTGCTGAAAAAAAGCCTTGGGCCTCTATGTTAACTGGGTTACCACAGACGGAGTTGCCCAGTGATCCTCTGGATGACAGCTCTTCAGTTGGGCACCCTGTGGCTCTCTCCAAAAAGTATGGCTTCTTCCCAAACAGTATGATTAAGGTGTAAGCAGCAGATCCCACAAGCCTTTAATGTTATGTCTCTTTATTACAGTGCATGTAATCACTCAACTGTGTTTGAATACATCTGTTCCATAATCATCAAGTTCTTACTGATTAACATCTATAAAGTCTAATGAAATATGAAATCTAACCATTGTGGAGATGTTGGTTTGTATGGCAAATTATACTTCGGGATTACTGTAGTCTCTTACAAGCTTTGGGAAGGGGTCATGGCTGAGTGGTAGAACATCTGTTTTGCATGCAGAAGATCCCAGGGATCCCATTTAAAAGGTTCAAGTAGTTGATAATGTGAAAGACCATAACCTGAGTTGCTGGAGCTGCTGCCAGTCAGAGTAAACAATACTGACTTTGATGGACCTATGATTGGGTCAGTATAAGTAAAGAAGCGTCATAGTTCAAAGCTTATAATTCAGTATAAGCATCCTACTACCAGAGCTTTACTTTCTGGAAAACATTTCTCTCTCTAGTGGCTAGATGGTGCATTTTGGGTCCCCCTCCCCTCCCAGTGCCATTCAACCCGATTTCTCAGTGTATGGTAGAAGTGCTGTGTTCCATTTCACCAACACAATGCACCCCTGTTCTAGTGCCATGTATTACTGAGGAAGTTCCTGACAGTATAAGGACAGCATGAAGGCATAACTCCTGGGAGGAAGATGGGGAAATTGTTAGCATTCTTCAGAGGGAGACCATCTTTATACAGGGCACAGACTTTCATGTACCTTGCAGAATATCTATATTTGGCTTGTAGTGTCCATATAGACACTCTGATCTCAATTACTGGATATCTATAAATAGCTTATGTGGTGGCATAGGCCTGATGCATATTTTTCTGAGTGATTCCTAATGTTCTTTCAAAAGCACAGAAATCAATACAAAATCATAATGGAGAATGTGGGTTATTTACAAAGTGAATGAATTGCAGGTAAATATGTGGGCTAGGCAGGGCTTTTTCTCTAGGAAAAGAGGTGGTGGAACTCACTGGGTACCATACACACACACGCACTCCCAAGATGGTGTGATGACATCACTTTCAGGAAGTGAGGTCATCACGCAGGGTACAGCCACTCCTGGGAGCGTTCCTGCAAGGGGGGGAGTTTAAATTGCCCTCTGCACTGACAATTTAAACTCCTCCCTTGCTCCAGCTGACTGCCAGTCAGCTGGAGCAAAGGGGGAGTTTAGATCGCCCTCCATACCACTTGTGAGCTGACTAGCCAGTCAGCTGGAGCAGGGGGGAATTAAAGTTTAAATCACCCTCCACACTGCTTGCAAGCAGTGGGGAGAGCGATCTAAACTCTGCCCTTGCTCTAGCTGACTTGCATCAGTCAGCTGGAACCAGGGAGGATTTTAAAGTTTAAATCGCCCTCTGAATCGCTCGCAAGCGGTACGGAGGGTGATCTAAACTCCTCCCTTGCTCTAGCTGACTGGCACCAGTCAGCTGGAACAAGAGAGGGGATTTTAAAGTTTAATGGTCACTGGCCACATGACCATTTTCTAGAAGTGCCAGAACGCCATTCCACCATGTTCCAGCTGAAAAAAGCCCTGGGGCTAGGTAATATGAAATTGCATGTATTTAAACTGTTTTGCTAGTGGCAAGTCTGTATTCTGTTTGCCCAGTTAAATGTTCTGGAAATGTGTTACTAATAGTAAATTGATGTTTCCAATTTAATGGTAATGTATTATGGACCTAACGTACTTTCTGTATATGTTGATTTGTAGTACTTTAACATCGCTTTATGATAAGATGCCATTATTATTTGACCTACTTGAATTGTTTCCAACTTTCTGTGGTGAACTAAATTGCACTTCAGGACAGAATTAAATTCAACATTTTATTTTCCTTCACTTGCCAGCATAGTGTCTTAAATGTGCCAGGTCACAGTACGTATTGCAGAAATGCTTATTGGCAAAGGGTGGATTCTGTTGGCAGACAAAAAGTTCTATAAGCCCAGATTCTTTCCTGAGACTCTGAAGTCTCATAACTAGAATTTCATCTCTTTTCTTGAGGCTATAGTAAAGATTGTTTACATTGGAAAACGTAGTAGACTGTTTACATTGGAAAATGGGAGATTAGAAAATGTTTAATGTACATTTTCTTTATTAATGATAAACTTCCACTGCCAAAACCCACAAAGAACAATCTTTTTCTTAACCCCAGCAAGTGCAATTTAGTTTACCCCAGTAACTGTTTTTAGTCTTAAACTAGTTTCAGTTTACAGTGCTTATCTTTTGGTTGAAACAGATGTGAAACGATATCTGGACCCATGTTACTCCTCTCCAGTGCTATTTATCAAGTACATTTTTAAATCTGGCCTTTTAAGGAGCTCAGGGTGCTGTACATGGTACTCTCTTTTCTCCTTTCATCCTTGCTACCAGCCCAATGAGTTAGGCCAGGCTCAGAAAATGACCAACCCAATGTCACCCAGTGACCATCATGGTAACATGGGTTTTTGGTCTGCCAAATTCTAGTCCAGTGCTGGAAGCTAGTTGTAGCTTAATGGTGGTGACTTAGATCAGGGAATCACCCTCCCCCGCCTCTTACTGCTACTCCAGTCAAACTTGGAGCCCTCCACAGTTGTCTTTTAATACAATGCTGCAAGTCTCAGTCGTGAATCTCCTTTTTTTGTCTGTTGTGTCTATAAATTTAAGATGAACTGAACTATTTCAGAGAGTTGCAGTTGGATCTAGCACTCACGATTCTTAAGCTTGTCTTCAGTGTTCTCATATTAAGTAATGTTGGTCAAAATACCTCTAGAGAAACGCCATTCTGTTGGTGGAGATAACTTTCTAGGTGCTGCAGAGGGGAGGGGTCAGTTCTGAAATGGAATTTGATTGGAGGGAGAGCGAGTCAGTTGGTGAAAGGGAGTTGGAAGTTGACAGTTGGTGACTAGAGTTGAGGGAGAGATGGCTCTGAGGGGAGATGTAGATCTAAGGTAACCCCAGGTATCAAAGGATCGTGTCTGCCCTACACAACGGCCATTTCCACACACGTTGAATAATGCACTTTCAATGCACTTTCGTAATCCTTTAGAAGTGGATTTTTTGTTCCACACATGGAAAATCAGTTTCAAATGTTCACTAAAGAGTATTGGAAGTGGATTATCCAACGTGTGTGGAAGCAGCCAACATCTAATTAGGGCATGAGTATAGAGAAGCAGAGGGAGGGAGAGTAGGGGTTTCTTTTTATGTTGTATTATTCCTTCCATTCACTGTATATTTGCCTGTGTATAGTTAGAAGTTAAATAAATGATTTTCGGAATTTATGAAGGAAGAAAGATCTTCTGTTCCACATAGTCCCCCAACCGCTTGGGCCCACTAGCAGAAGAGGGAGGTTAGGAGGCTGTCCCACCTAACCAGGACCCACTACAGGGACAGTGGTGGCAGCAACTACCCGGAGACAGGAGACAGCCCCTTCAGGTGCCTGGCCAGAGGCGAAAAAGGGAGGAGTAGGCAGAGCGGGGTCTACCAGTGGGAGGAAAGGCCCCGTTTCACCACAAGCTCCGCTCAAAAGTTAGATGGCACATTTTTGTCTTGAAGAAAAGTAACCTCTGTGGTGTGAAGACTTGAAAAAGGAGTAAAAGATAGTCTAGCATTGTATAGTAGCATCTTGAAATTTGACCCTAGAATTGAATTGGCTAGCAGAATGACTGTGATCGAAGCTGACAGCTTGTAGGCCTTGACCTGTCAGGACAGGTGACCGACCACCTGGTTTTCATTTTGTCTGCACATATGTGTGACTGTTTATATGATTTGTCTGCCAATATAATGTGCAGATTTTTAAAAGACCAATAATCATCTTCAGTTTTAGCTTTGAAAATGAGTTCCACAGCGGAATCAATATTAATATTGAGGGCTAAGAACCCTTAAGATGGATCCAGACGGTGTCTTGTGCAGTAATGTTCAGTTTAGGCGGAAAGAGACACTTGGTAGAGAAATGGGTTTTCCAAACCAGGTCACTATCATACAGCTGCAGAATGCCTCAGGTAAGAGGAGGGAGTCAAAGTTTTCAAGTAATGGGACAAAGTGGATTAACTTTTCCTGTGGCTGCTCCTTTCTCTTCTACTGCTACTGCTAGCCAGTGTTCTCAAGCCGTAACAAGAAAAAGCAGCTGGATGGTAGGAGTTTTTAGCTTCCAACAATTTCTGAGCTTATGTCTTTTCCAAGAGTCTGAATTTTTCACATTTCAGAAAAAAAGGTTGTTGCACAAGAGGTATGCCTACCTGCTGTAGTTTAGATTTAACATCGTCAAGAAAGCTATATGCAAAGTATTTGAAATTGTTGGTCAAACTAAATATGGAAATCAGTTGTAGTTTTCTGACCCATTCCCAGTATACTGTTCAGTGCAAACCATGCAGTTTATCTGTCTAGTATTGCAGGAAAGGGATGGGACATCCATTCAGGAACTAGCTTGCTTTCAAGTTACTCGTGACTATTCTCAAAGAGGTGCTATCATGTTTAATATTTCAGTGCCTTGATCTAGCTTGAAGGAATGTTGGCTTACGCTCATTTTTCCAAATTTACAGATACGATGCTAGAAGATCAGTTCAGTCCAAGCTGCCATGGCTAGCTGTGCAGGGATATTTTTTCAAAGCTTTTTAAAATAGAGGGTATGGTCTCCTCCCTCCCAACCCTTTCTCCCAGGGCTGTGTTAACAAATATAAAATATTCATTTGCTTTTGGGGAATGAAGCTTGCAAATTAACTGGTGGATTGTAGAAACAGAGTTCAGTTGAGAGCTTGATTCAGTGAAGGGGAAGGGATTTGCAGGCACAATCTTGCTCTGTATAAGGCAGTTTGCTTTTGTTAAAAAACTATGTTTCTGTGATCTCTAAGGCCAGGTGCGCACGCTAAAGCTGCTGACAGAGAGATCCATTCTGCATCCCCTTCCTTTCTGGCTGTTCCCTGGTGGTGTGGGGAAAATTGCCCCATGTTATTACAAAGAGATATGCATGAGCAGCTCACCAACTGCAAACAAGGACAGGTTTAAAGAATGTAAAGTGGCCTCCAAATTATGGCTACAACATGTGTGATTGCTCTTACACGGAGAGGGACAATGGCACTGTTCTGTGAACTCTGACAGGAAATGGTTAGGATAGGATTAAAAAGATCTTTTCTATGTCCTGAGCTGTTGCAGGGCAGTCATAAATTCAGTATGTTGTTTGACACCCCCCCCCCCCCCGTTGATATCTGCAAATTGGGAATTTTTTACTTCCTGAATTTCTGACTACCAATCAGCTCTTAAAGCCACTGACAAGAGAAAAATGGAAATGTTAAACTGTACAGTAGGAGATGGGCATGAACTGCAGGACGAACTAAAGTTTGTCACGAACTGGGCCAGTTCGTGCTTTGCAAACCAGCGGTTCGTGGAAGCCCATTTTCCACGAACTTCCACAAACTGCAGACCAGTTTGTTTGGTTTGTGTAAAAGCCCAATACCCCTTTCCGTGCCACTGAGAAGCAGCAGGGAAAGGGGCATTTAAACCCCCTGATCAGCTGCTTGTTGGGGATCTCAGGTTAATCTCCCTAAACGTGGATGGGATCCTTTCTTTTTCTCATTAGATGTTTCCCTCCCTTTGATGATTAAGCTGGTGTTTTTTGGCTGGACTGCTGCTTCCCAAGTGAGTTGCCTATCTTTCCTCCCAGTGAAACGATTTGCAGTATAAAGTCCTTCTCAGTGTCTCTTCTAGTTACAAGCTAGCACCTAAGCTCTCTTTCAGCCCCAGTCTGCTTCAGATCAACCCTTAGAGTCAGCTTGAGTGTAATTTTTTCTCTTCCTATGTGATTTCCTAAATGGTTGACAAGTAGGGTTGCCACTTCCCCTGGCACTTACCTTCTCAGTCTCCTCACACGTGCGCTCCCACACGGGGTGTGATGATGTCACTTCCAGAAGTGACATCATCACACCCATGGGGAGTGCGCCTGCTGTGCATTGACCTGGGAGATATTTTTGCCTCCTGGGCCCATTCCCTGGGGCCTTTTCTCCTGCCATCCAGGTGAGTGGTGGTGGGGGACAGAGGCAGGGGGAAGGGGATCCCTCATCCCTGCTGGGGAACTAGTAGCCCTACTGACAAGCACAGAGAGTTCTGGTTCTCCATAATTCATAATATGTAATTTATAATATGAAACACCTTTGAAGTGGCAGGAGAGGAAAGAGCCACCCTAGCTAAATCCAGGCACCCAAGTCCTGTATTTTGGCCTTCATCATACTGGGGTCGAATCCACATTCACCCATTACCCGCATGTTTATCGGATATCTTCCATTTGCCTCCAATCCACGTTTTTTTCCTCTTCGTTCACATTCCTGCTTCCAATCCATCTTTCTCGCGCATCCCTCCGGTCACACGGCCGCTCAAAAACCGCTTTTTTGGGCGGGACCTTTTTTCCCGCCCATTTTTAAAAAATTTTTGAGCGCACTTTTCCGTTATTTCGATCTTGCCTTATAAAGAAACATCATTGAAGATAATGATGCCTCTCTTTCCCCCACTAACAGCACTGATGGCTCTCTTCCGTTTCTTTTTTGGAAATTTGGAAGCATGTGGGAGGCTTTCGTGGGCATTTTCTATGCAGGACAGTTCAGTGCCTGAATTTTACTGAAGTTTCACTTCCTTGGAGTGTCATTATTTTGATATTTCATAATTTCGATATTACAGTAATATAAAATAAAAAAATAAAAAACAGGTAAAAAGGAAGTTTCGCAAGTCCGTTCTGAGGATGGATTCACCCCAAAATGATTTTTCAAACTACCAGATTTGATTCAGAAACAGCATAATTAATAAATCCAATGCTATGAAGTCAAAAACAGTCTTTTGCAGACTACGGAGCACTTGCAAGTTGAATCAGCCAACAGGAACTCTCGGAATGGCCGGAGAGACAGGAAGGGGGGTGTTTTTTTAAAAAACCACGTAAATTGCGCATTGGCCCGTTCACGGCCAGTGTGAAACTCCCATTGAAAACCTGTGACCACATATTCGGGAGAAATGCGAATGAAATGCGTCTGTTTAATGAGGTAATGTGACCGGCACTCGGGATTGCGTGGGGAATGCAGGGAACATGCGACTTAGAATGAGTAATGTGGATTCGACCTGGGTCAGAATTGTAAAAGGCTTTCTTCAGAAACCTTCCCCCCACTTTGCATTTATTTATTTAGGTTTTTATATCCTGCTTTCGTCCCCAAGCAGCTTATAACATTATTCTCCTTTCCCTTATTTTATCTTCACAACAACCACCCTGTAAAGTACGTTATACTGAGAATGTGTGCCTGGCCCAAGGTCACTCAGTAAACTTTCATGGCAGAGTGGGGATTCAAACCTGGATCATCAGGATTCTAGGTAGGGGTTGCCAACTGCTTTAAAAATTATCTCCAGACAACAGAGATCACTCTCCCAGGAGAAAATGTTTGCTTTGGTGTGTGGACTCTATGACATTATACCACACTGATGTCCCTTTGCTGGGCTCCATCTCCCAAATCTCCAGGAATTTCCCAACTCTATCCTAGTCGGATATCCTCGATATCTATGAGTCAGGCACTGAGATGTGGATCAGTTCTATTTGTGCCAACAAGTTCATAGGCAAGTTGTGCAAGGAAGGTTCAGCTTGTTCTTTTGCAATATCCATCCTGCCACTATAGTAGTTCTAAATGCAGAACTAGTTACTATGCACAGATGTTGCTGTAATCAAGTTTGTGCTTTAAATGGACCCTCTAGGCTTATTTGCATGTGTCTCTTTAGACAGCTCCTGAATCTCTATTCCTTTCTGTGCATGAATTTGGGGCAAATCATTGTATTAGTCCTTTTATCAGTTTTGGATTGGGGAATTGTGCCTTGAAGGGAGGGGCTTTTGAGAAGCCAGTCTTAGAGAATGGTGGCTTTGAGGTTTGTGCTATATTTATTTAATACATTACTTATAATTCATAAATAAAATGAAAGTTTAATTTTATATATCTAGATTACAAAGAAGTTTTGAAAATTCTCATGATCTCCCATGTAGACAGCACTGAAAAATGTAAAGAAAAGGTATGCTATGAAGGATATTAAGTAGCTTGAAAGTCCTTAATACACAAAGAATTGCACATCTGGTTATTTTTAAAAACTGGTGAGATTAGAAAGCAGTCAGAGAGAGCATATTCACATGGCACTTAAAAATGTTCTGGGGTTTTAGATCAATGCACTCGACTTGTAATTAGCAGCAAGAGGACTAGATGGTACACTTTTCAGTGTGTAATTAGTACACTAATTGTGTTTGACTGTTTGACCATGCTTACTTACTGTAATTGAGGTGGGACGGTGAACTCTTTCACCGGGTCTACTCTGGGTCTTAACTAATGACAATGTGATATAATGAAGTCTGCAGAGACATCAAAACAGCTAGAATAAATTTGACCTTTCCCAAGCCTGAGAGGGGGGCGGGTGAGGGGAATTGGAAAGAGTTTAAAAATGCATGGAGGCATCAGGGAGGGGCAGCAACCTTGAATCATAAAATAAGTGTAAGCTTTTGTTTAAAATGTCACATTGCCAGCCCTGGATTACAAAAGGATAAAGACCAACAGAGAGTTGGGAAAAGATCAACAATAAAGCAGAGATTTTATTTAGAATCTGCATCACTAGTGGACTATATAATGGACAGGATTATCTCAGTAGTGATGCTAGCATAGTTATTGTGCTAAGAATAAAATTGTACTATCATCTAAACATCTGGAAAGGCTGCCTGTTCAACTTACTATCAGCTGTGCCTTCTGCATCCTTTTCCTTGCCTTTACCTGGCAGACGGGTCTTCTTAGCTTTTATGACTTTGCCACATACTTTATCACCGTTTGTTTCTGCCCAGGTTTTTTTTTAATTTCTCTGTGCTTGTTCTTACTGCACTGAAAACACAATGAAACTTTTCCTGTTACTATTATATTTGGAAAAGTCTCAGTACAGTGAAACAGCACCATGTGACAATTGCTTTGGAGCTTTATCTTCTAGTGTTTTTCCTTTTAGTTATTGCTTATGTAACAGGGTATAATGAAAGGTGAGAGGATGAGGAATGATGAGGTAAAGAAAATGACCATAGGATTAAGAGTTCGTCAGAGATTATTATCGGTTGCCTTCCACAAAATGAAAGAGTGTACATCCTTCATGAATGTGTTTGTATTGCAATGATTCATGGAGGCTATACCACCAAATTTTGCACGGGGGTGGTGTTCATTGTCTGATTCCTAAATTGAACAAGGATGGGGCTTGAGCCTTTCAACTCTGCCCCCAAATGTGGTAGGCTTCTGTGGGGGCAGACGTGGCATGTGTTGTAAGCTGTATGACAGCAGCTTATTGAGCGGTAATTATTAAAAACAAGATTTGTGGTGGATGATGAATACTCCTGGACAGAGTTCATTTTAAGTGGCAGCGGTGTTGGTACTGTAAATGAATTGGGTTTCTGATAAATCCTTTGTTGTAAATTCTTAAGGGAAATGAAACTTGGAGGGAAACCAGCAACAACCCCATAGCATTTTGCAATGTATCTCTGGCCATCTGATAATCCAAATTCATGAAGACATCTATTACTACAGACCTCAAACTAGCCCCCAGTCCTTTCTTGCTATATCTCAGACTTTGAAACCTTATTTCAGTAGTTGCAAAAAAAAAAAGCTCTACTGCAGCAGCTAATCTTCAGATGAAATACTGCCAATACAAATTTAGACCAGCTGGTGATCTGCAGGCCAAGGTTGGTGAAGTCTGTCAATCTTTCCTTACCTCACCTACCTCTCCAAGGACTCTGACATATATGCCTGTCTGCATATCTGCCATGAATGTATTCTGTGTTCTGTATTGGTCTTCTCAGGGTTTCTCAGAGAAATTTCTTATTGATGTGAAGGGCTCCATTCTCCCTCATGGGCCAGCCAGCCTCCCCTAGTTAAGGGCAAAATTTCTCATGGGAGCTTGGACAAGTCATTCAAATGTTTCATTTCTTCCAGTCCTTTGAGGTATAAAAACTTGTTGCGACTTTTACCTTGAGTAATATTACAAGACTATTGGATCAAGAAAATACTGAGATTGTGTGGATCAGTCCTTAGTTTCCATCTTCAGCCCAAGAGAATGTCCTCCTACTTTAAAAAGCATGTGGAAGTTATATGAAAAAAATGTTTTTATTGAACTTCCACCATTTCTTCCATATATAATTTCAGCTTCAATACACTGATGTTGTATCATATGGTGAAAGCTTTATTCAAGGACCTTGCTCCTGTCTGAAAATTATGAGCTGGCTGATTTGTCACATGTATGTGCTTGAGTCCTGCCACAGTGTTTAAAAAGTGAAAAATAGCTTCAGGAGAGAGAGTATATGTTTGGAGAAGTGTATGAGGGGAGTATTATAAACTCTGTAATTCCACACTGCTCCACTTCAAGTGAAGTTTCAAATGCATGTTTGCAAATAAAATTTTAAGTCACTTCTGTTGTGAGTGTATCTTCCTTTGTCTTCTTTGGTTGATTAGATAACATTGAAACCCTTTAAAAATAAATGTAATAAAACAATCTAATTAAAACCTCATAGGAATGATACAGACTTACCAAAACACTCTTAATATGTCTCCTCGAACTAGTCCAAATAACATTTTCACTATCTTCTGAAGAAGTAAGCTGTGGCTCATGAAAGCTCATACCCTACCACAAATTTTGTTAGTCTTATAGGTGCTACTGGACTCTTGCTCTGTTTCACTATCTTGATACTGATTTTAGTTTTAAAGTAATTTTTCACTTCTAAAATCATATGCGATGTACTCTCAAGTCCAGATAGTCTGCAGGTAGTCTATAATCAGTCAGTCAGTCTTTATTACAGCCCACAAGCCATATAGAAGCAGAAAAAACAGTTGTAATAATCACCAACAATATTTCCACATACATAATTGAGTTGGTATATTTGATGATCTAAGGGTCAGTTTCTGAATAAATTATGTACAGGACATCATCTCTGCTCATATTTTTATTGCAGAGTAGAGAAACTTGGCTACATATACAGTAATTCTTTGGTCAGCCCCTACTAATAAAAATTTGAGAGTCTGCTGCTTAGAAAACAGGTTTTTTAATGATTTTTTCCTGTGTAGTCTTTGTAATGACAAAAAATACTTTCAAACAAAACATTAGATTAAAAATCTACATAGTAAATTCTCTAACTATTGCTTTCAAATCTTGTGTAAGCATTTTTGGACAGATTTGAGAGAGCTTTGTTGATGGGAACATTTACTTTGTTTTACATTGACTACATTCTTATGGTTATAGGGTTGATGGGGGAAAGATACAGGGAATTCCACAAGGATATTTCTGTATACTGAATCAAAGTAAGTTTGACAAAGGACAACAGATTCAGATTTGTTCAAGTCGATGAAACCTGCCACTGAAAACCGACCAGTTGCAAGTGGTAAATCCATTAAATAAAATATGGGCTAGTATAGTTTGGATAGTTTATCCAAAGCTAACTAACTGGGATGGCGCCAACAGAATGTCGTGAGACACTCGGTCCTGTCAATCCCACCCAACATTCTAGGGGATTAAGCGTTTCATTATTGCTGCTGTACATGGAAATATCTCTGCTACTGTTTGATTACCCCTCAGCCTTCTATTGTCTGCTGGGTTGGTGATGGCAAAGACAACATGTTGCCATCTTAATCAGATCTGACAAATGAACAATTGCATTGCTTCTTGGTGAATTTCCTAGACAACTTCAGTAGCTTTGTTTTTGGAGCAAAAGGACAGGGAGGAACATTAGTGAGGATGTGTTTCTGCTTGCCAAGAAGTGGGTAAGAAGGAGAGAATTTCTGGTTAGCCTGGAATTCATGCCAGAGTGTCAGGAATACCTCACATATATAGGCTTTACAGTCTAAATACTGTAGAGCCTTTTTGTCAAAATTTTTGAAAGCAACAGGATATTACGGTCACTTTCCATTCATGTATGCTATAGCTTACTAACTGGAGCCATTTGCATTTGCTTTCAAGTAAGTGTATTTTTTGTATTGCAGATATCACTGGTTTGGCATACTTTGTGTTGACCTGCTTTTGTTAAAGTATAGGATAATCGTCATGATAGGGAATGATCTGTTGAAATGTACATGAATATAGAGTTCAGTCTCTATATAAGATGCTAAACGACTTTTCTGTAACTTCCAATTAAATAGTGTTTTTAGAGGTTCAGTAAATATACTAGTAAGGTTACAGTTGGTCACAGTCTTTTCAATAGAAAGTGTAGTCTATTCTGTTTAATAGCTAATGTACACATTAGAGCAAAAGATGAGGTCCCTGTGTCTCCTCCATGGTTTGAAAGCATGCACTTAATACCATTCGAATTGGTGGGGCGGGACATGGGTGGGATGGATGTCTGAAGACATTAACCTTGTTCACAGGTTCCAGTGAACACATGTACAATCTACATACAGCATACACATGGTCTTTCTTTATAGGTGCATTGAGTAATTCTCATGTCTTCAACACATGTACAGCTCAACATGTGATTGAAACCCCATATTTATCCAGGTACTGTTCCCCAGTTCCATTTGTAAAGTGAATGTGTATGTTGTCTCTTTCTTACAACAAATGTATGCATAATATACATGCATTCAGTGTAACTTGCAAATGTATGCATAATATACATGCATTCAGTGTAACTTGCAAACAGGGATATACTGTATTCACATCCAGGAGCCTGGATTAATCACTACTGCTGAAGGTGCTTCTTGCAGTTTTAATTTATAAAATGCCGAAAACCTCCTGGATGCTGCATGAAAATTAAAAGCAAAACAGGCTGTGCCTACAGATTTACAGTGCAATCAAAGGTAACACAAATGGGAGGGAGGGCCAGTTATTGTGAAAAAATGTTTTAATGGTTGAATGGAATTGGAGATCAAGTGATAAAGGACTATAAAGAGATGCATACAAGCAAGGAAGAGAGCCTTTGACACATTGAACAAAGGGAGTTGGGGCCTGATAGCAAGTTGACCAAATATGTATACCGAACCAAAAACAGAACATGAAATATCGTTCTCCCTCTGAGGCGGAGGACATCTTGGGTGATTCCCACCATCCAATCGGGGAGGCAGGAAATGAAACATCTTTCATCCTCTTCCCTTGTGGGTGGGATCACCCTTGGTTTCCCAGTTCTTTTCCTGCCTCAGGGGAGAGCAGTAGGGTATAGGCTAGCTCTGCTACCCTGTCCTACTATTTACTCTTTACTCTTTATTCACCTTTTGTCTTTGCCTTTTTCCCTTCCCACTTCAGCCTTAGAGTCTTACCTTTCCTTGTTCAGTCCCTTTCACTACTCTGTGCTATCTTCCTTCTTGGTCCATACCCTTATTCTTCCTTCCCTGCGGAGAGGAGTCCCCTACTCGCAGGGAGACCAGGATGGCTTCAAGGGAGTCTTCCGACTCTGAAGACTCTTTCATGGACAAAGCTGGAGACGGCTCCCTAGGACCAGTCCTTCCAGCGGCAGGGGACGATCCGGCGGGAACCGACGCACTGCGGAGGCCTGATCGGTCCCCCGGGGAAGACTCTTCGAAGAGAGAACACCCTGCAACAAAGCGCCCTCGTCTGTCTTCACCCAAGCCAGAGAGGGCAGCGCGCCATGGAAAACGAAAGCAGACCGGCGAGATGGCGCGCGACTCGATTTCGGCGGGAACGGCGGCCAGCCGCGACTTCCCGCCAAAACGTGGCAACGTGCTTCCCAACCTCCCGGCGGGAGAACTTGGGCACGGATCGGGGCCCTCGTCGCAGGATCTCAGTGCGATGCCTCCAGGAGCTCAAGTAAGTGATCCTTCTGAGGAGCTGTCGCCCCAGATCTTGGCTGCCATCAGGAGGTCCCTTAGAGAGGAGATCTGGGCCATTAGCCGGGGGCAGACTTCAGATCCTGATCGTTCTCAGCCCATACCAGACCAGCCTATTCCGGGTCCTTCTCACCAGAGAAGCACCTGGCCCACTAAGGCGGCCCACAAACAATCTCTAGGCCCGACCACTAACAAGGTCTCGGCCTGCTATGATGAAGATCTCTCCCTCAGTGACATCTCAGAGGAGGGAGAATTTCTGTCGGAGGAGGAGCAGGAGTTAGACCCCACCACTGCCCAACCATCCAATAGGTTGTTCCAGCTGGAAGATTACCAATACCTACTCTCCAAGACCCTTTCAGCCCTGGACCTCAAGGATCCATCCGAGGGAGAGGAGGAGAGAGAGGAGCCGAAGCCCTCGGGCCTCAAGGCTAGACCCAAAGGGAACAGGGAATTCTTCCCCAGGTCAGACGAGGGTCCCAAACTGTTCCCCTTCCCTGAATATTTCGAGCGCCAACTCAAGGCCGAGTGGCCCACTCCTGCAGCCACAAAACAGGTACCCAACTATATGAGAAAGTTATATGTCTTACCTAACTTTGTGGACGAGCTCTTGCAGGTGCCTGTGATTGATGCCCCGGTGGCAGCGCTACAGTCTCAAGGTCTTCTCTCCGAGGACGGCCAAGGCAACATTCGAGACGGCCTGGATAAAAAAGGGGAAGCCGTGCTGAAGAGGGCACACGAAGCAATGGCTATTTCCATCAAAGCCTCGGCCATAGCCTCTATGGTATCCAGAGCCTCGGTGGTGTGGATCAGGAGGATGATCCAGCTGCTTCCCGAGAACAACAGGAGGCTAGCAGAAGGAGCTAATAGGATCCTCAAAGCATCCACCTTCGTGGCGGATGCCACCTTGGACACCCTGTCCCTGACATCGAGGGCCATGGCATCTACCGCGGTCTCCAGACGACTACTCTGGCTTAGAACCTGGCAGGCCGACATGCAAGCCAAGATTATCCTAGCATCTTACCCTTTCCAAGGAGGGAAGCTATTTGGAGATCAGCTGGAAAAAATATTGATAGAAACCAAGGATAAGAAGAAGGCCCTCCCAAGGTCCCTAAAGTACACCTCCAGGAGACCAAGCAATTACCAACCATTTCGCTCTCATCACACGTTGGCCAGAAACAGACAGGACCACAAGAGAGCCTGGAACCCTCCCAGGGGCCATCCCAAGCGGACCGGTTTTCACTCCAAGTTCAACAGGTCTCAGGGATTCCGCGGCAACCGACAGGAATCCGACGACAAGGGTCAGAAGCCCTGAATATCACGACGCCCCGGTGGGGGGAAGACTTCTCCTGTTCCGCAAGAACTGGGAGGAATCCGAGGCGGACACATGGTCCTTAGAGATTGTGTCCAATGGTTACTTGATCGAGTTTGCCTCCCTTCCACCGGAACGTTTTATTCCTTCCCCCCTCAAGAAGAATCAGTCCAGAAACCACATAACTCTGAAAGCGATCCAACACCTTTTAGACATACAGGCCATCGAACCAGTGCCCCCTGCAGAGCAAGGGCGGGGAGTATATTCAATTTTCTTCACGGTTCCCAAGAGGAACGGGGACTGGCGTGCCATCCTCGACCTCAAATACGTCAATCGACATATCAAACGCAGGCACTTCCGAATGGAGACTCTTTGATCCATTGCCGAGGCATTGCAGGAAGGGGAGTTCCTGACCTCGATAGACCTGACAGAGGCGTATCTGCACGTTCCCATCGCCGCACCACACCGGCGGTTCCTCAGATTCTGCGTCAAGAAGGATCACTTTCAGTTCAGAGCACTTCCCTTCGGTCTGTCCACGGCCCCACGGGTATTCACCAAGCTCCTAGTGGTTCCCATTGTCAAATTACGGGAGAAGGGCATTCACGTGCACCCGTATCTGGACGACATTCTGATAAGATCCGCCTCCGAGTCCGATTCAATCAGGGAGACAATGTTCACCATTCAATTCCTACAGAGCCACGGCTTCTTGATAAATCAACACAAGTGCTCACTGCGTCCTTCACAAAGACTCGAGCATCTGGGCCTGATGATAGACACAAAGAAGGGCAGCTTCTTCCTCCCGGAGGACAAGAGAGCCAAGACCAGGAAGCTTGCGTCACAGATAATCAGGCAACAGGCGTCTCCACTCATGGAACTCTCGAAGCTAATGGGTCTGCTCGTGGCCAGTTCAGAGGCCATCTACTGGGGCAAGTTCCACGCAAAGCCACTTCAGGCCTTCCTGCGCCCCTACCAATGGCAGATCGCCCAGAGGTCGAACATCAAACTCCAGGTACCGAGCTCCGTGAAGGAAAGTCTGGGATGGTGGACAATCGACGGCAACCTTCGCCTAGGCAAGAGTTTTCTGTCACCAAAACTCACCCAACTCTTCACGGACGCCAGCCTGAAAGGCTGGGGAGCAACACTACACGACGTTCCTGCCCAAGGGGAGTGGTCAGAAACGGAACGGAACCTTCCCATCAACATCTTGGAGATGCGAGCAGTCTTCCTGGCACTGAAACACTTCCGGAGTGCGCTCGACCGCGAGCACGTCCTGGTGCGGACGGACAACGTCGCCACCAAAACATATATAAACAAGCAGGGAGGGACCAAATCGTCCCGACTCCAAAGGGAGGCCCACAAAATTATGACCTGGGCAGAACACAATCTTTCCTCCATCAGAGCGGAGCACATCCGGGGGATCCAGAATATCCACGCGGACTGGCTGAGCAGGGAGTCGCTCCAGACAGGGGAGTGGTCACTGAAGAAGGAAGTATTTGCCTTGCTGACAGAGCACTTCGGAACCCCGGCAGTGGATCTCTTTGCCTCACACAGGAACAACCAGGTCCCACGTTTTTACACCAGATATTTCCATCCACAAGCGGAGGACACGGACGCACTCACTGCGTCCTGGCCCGACTATCTGCTGTATGCCTTCCCTCCCTTACCAGTGATTCCGAAACTGTTAAGGAAGATCAGACAACTCGGAGCAACAGTCATCGTGATTGCTCCATGGTGGCCCAGGCGACCGTGGTTCTCCACTCTCCAGCTGCTGTCAGTCTCACCACCGCTGCAACTACCGGTGCATCCGGACCTCCTACAGCAGGGCCCGATCCGGCACCCTCATCCAGAATGGTGGGCGCTGACCGGATGGAAATTGAGAGGAACTTGCTCCAACGAGAAGGCCTTTCCCCGGGAGTCATCGACACATTGTTAGCGTCCCGAAAGAGCTCCACCATCCGCATATATAACTGTGCATGGAAAGCCTTCCATAGATGGTGCAGACGTAAGAAAGTGTCACCTCTGGATCCGACTGTCCACTCCATTCTGGGGTTCCTGCAGGAGGGCCTCGACAAGGGACTTAGGCCAGCCACCCTCAGGAGACAGGCTGCAGCCATAGAATCGGTCTGGACCAAAGACGGAGGAACCTCGCTAGCGTCTCACCCGCTCGTTAGGAGATTCCTCAGGAGGGCCACGCTGTTGAGACCCCCACCGGTTCATCATTTTCCTACTTGGAGACTCAACGTAGTACTCTCCGCCCTGACCAAACCACCATTCGAGCCGGTGAGAAGCGTTTCCCTCAGATGGCTGCGGATCAAGATGATCTTTCTGGTCGCCATTACTTCGGCCCGCAGGGTATCGGAGTTGAGTGCCCTCTCGGCCCGTCCAGACCTGTGTGTCTTCCACAGGGATAAGGTGGTTTTGAGGACAGACCCTATCTTTCTACCCAAGGCGTATTCCACTTTCCATCGTTCTCAAGAGATCAACTTACCATCATTCTGCCCGAATCCCAAACACCGTAGGGAGCAAGAATGGCACACTCTGGACGTGAGGAGGTCGCTCAAGGTGTACCTGATCAGAACGGAAGATATTCGACAGACGGACGCCTTGTTCATCAATATCTCACAACCAAAAAAGGGTCAACGCATGTCCGCCTCAGCGATCGCGTACAGTATTAGATCTTGTATTACGGAAGCCTACAAAGCACAGCGGATCGAAATACCAGCCGGAATAACTGCCCACTCAACCAGAAGCGCAGCCACCAACGCAGCTCAGAGAAGGAGCGCCTCTGCGGAGGATATCTGCAAGGCGGCTACGTGGGCATCTTTAACTACGTTCATCAGACACTACCACCTCCACACCCGTGCCTCGGCGGACGTGGCCTTCTGGAGAAGAGTGCTTCAACATGTGGTGGAAGACGAAGATACACTCCCACCCAGATCGTAAGGCACTGCTTTAGGAGCACCCAAGATGTCCTCCGCCTCAGAGGGAGAACGGCCCCTTGGATACTCACCGTGAAGGGTCCTTCTCCTCTGAGGACAGGAGGACATCTTGCCCGCCCACGATCTTCGTCATATTGGCACTCCTCTCCGCATTGTCGTACTCTGCTTCTGTCTGATCGCGTAGGAGCCGAAGGGACACTCTTGCTGGCTCTCACGCTCATTCTAACAATAAGTTACCTGTTAATTCTTGCATGCTGTTCGTATTTACTTATTTGATTATATTGATGTTTTCTATCTCACTCCTGTTGGGGTCTAGTTTTTTGATTTTTCCACAGTCTGTGTGGTACTGCTGGGGGGAGTCACCCGAACTGGGAAACCAAGGGTGATCCCACCCACAAGGGAAGAGGATGAAAGATGTTTCATTTCCTGCCTCCCCGATTGGACGGTGGGAATCACCCAAGATGTCCTCCTGTCCTCAGAGGAGAAGGACCCTTCACGGTGAGTATCCAAGGGGCCGTTTTTAAGATAAATAAAGCAAAACAATAGTGTGCAATTTTTTTTTAACTTAACAGATACCCTTCTGAAGAGTTCTGGAGAAACTGAAAGCTTTCATATATCGTGTTTTGCTGTTTTTGTTGGTCTTAATAAAGATATTAAATGGCTTTTCATGTTTGGATTTTGTTAGGACCAACATGCCTATCTATATTTTTTGTATGCTGAATCTGCTAGCTACAAACTTTGATAAAATAGGTCAGTATGAAACACTGGAGAGTAGACCAGTGGAAAAACGGAGACGAGAAAAGAAGCCGTGGAAGAACTCGGTTAATATAAAGGCCAAGGACTGCTAGCATGAGCAGAAAGTAGATTCAAAAGTAGTTTTGAAGTTGGAAGAGGAGACAAATATAGGAAGACAGAGAAGCCGATAAAAGAATTAGCAAGTTAGTTAGTTACCCAAATAGGAGGCTTCCTTAATTGGTTGGGGGAATTAGCTTTAAGGAGACAAGCAAGAGGAGGTAACTGGACTGCTCCACCTACGTTTACGGGTATTATTCCCTTAGAGAATTCTCAAATAAGTCTGACAGATGTTCAACCGGAAAGGTTTTTTTATTAAAGAGAAAAAGGGCAATAACACAAATACACACAGCACACATACAAGGCTGACTAAGAAAATCTAGGAGAAAAATGGGAGAAAGCAGTTTCAGGGAGGGCAATAGTTACCAGTTTCGAAGATCAGAGGTCCACAGAGCAGCAAAACAACCAGCGTTTCAAGGAGAGAAGAGGGAAGAGAAGATCCAAAAGAATTGGGGTGTGTGTGGATGGTTCTCAGAAGACACACACATGGCTGGGGAGCCCAATTATAGGGCCATATGTTTCTTGGGGCAAGCTGATGTCTTTGCCCCCAAAATAATAATGGGTTGACCAGAAGTTGGACAATAAGTTGGGAAAGGTTTGATGGTTCCTATCTGAGGTAGACTAAAGGTGAAAAAGTGTTTGACAACCCTTTAAGCACCAGATGGGAAAAGATACCATGTTTGCTGCATAGCTTTGACTAGATGGGTGCGGGGAAATGTGACCAGGCATTGACAAGATAAGTCAGGAGTTTCCTGGGAGTCTCATTGTTCTAAGTTACGCGTCTCTCTCCAGTGCATGGAGGGACATTAGTCAATCAGCCACTGTGACTCACACTCTGGTAATTTTCCAGGTTTCCACCGTCTAGGCCAAACAAGTCCAAGTCATTGTTTGGCTCTGGGCCAAACAATGACTTGGACTTAAGATATATGAGGAAGGGGTGTTTATGATATTCCATCTATAAACTGCCCTCTTAGCATGAGAAAGGGGTCTGACTGCTAACAAACTAGACATGTTTTCTACATGATTTCAGGCACACATTCTCTTATTAAAGAAAAGGTAATGTTTTGAGATAGCAGCTTGTTATTGAAGAAAAGCTGAACTACAGTATTTCATACAAATCTGGTTCAATTTCATCATCCTCCATGAGCTCTGAGAAAATATTTCTGTAATCCTACTATTTTTATTCTATTTTTCTCTCTCATTCTTGAGGTAGCATGGCCTACCAGTAACAGAAATACCTGGGGGAGATAACCCAAAGGTATTTGGGGTGTGGGAATTGCAATGGAGCAAAGCGTATTGTTCTTTGACAGAAATATGTTGGAAGGACTGCAAAGAGAGTCTTGGGGAAGGGTTTAGGAATTACATGAAATAGGCTAGGTTCGTTGGTTAACAAACAAAGAAACATAAATCGGAAAGAATTCTGAAAGATCCACACCTCTCTGGTTGTGATGAAAGCTTCATTGGCTGAACCCTTCTTCAACACAATCTAGGATTAAAATCCATTTGGAATGGGTGACACGGAGTCATAATGGACTGTGTGGAGTGGGTGACAGCTCATTCTGAGACAGGATAGAAACCATGCCTCCATTCCTGTCTCCTCTGTCCTCCTTTTTTGTTATAGCGTTGCTTCATAGAACATCATTATCCAAGAACTAGTTTGGTATTCTTCATTGCTCTGCTTTTTGTTATCCTGGCACCAAATGGAAGAATATGCATTTTCTAGAAAGCACTCTACTGTTTTAAAAATATGTGAATCCTATGGAGTGAGGAAGCATAAGCTTTAAAGAAATCTCTCTGCCCAGTCTTGCTTTGTGTTTTTACTTATGAAAAGAATGATTACAAATATGAATTGCAAATACCATAGTTAGGCATGTAAATGAGTTTTCACGATGAGAGCAGCTGTGACTAAGACCCGGGTGACTTGTCTGTGGGAGTTGGTGGTAAATATGGATGCAGTATGTTACAACGGCTTTGCCCGAGGGCACCGGTAGTATATTCTCTGCCCTCCCTTGAGATTTGGCAGCTTGTTCATTTTTTTAAGCAGCCTTTTCTGTATTTATATATTTAGGAGTGTTCTGCAACACAGCTCTCAAGAGCTATTGTTGCTATTGTTGCTAGAAATGTTGCTGCTCCTGTTTTACTCTGAGTTACAGCAGCAGCCTCAGATCGGACCAGTGTTAGGACCTTATTGGTGTCATGTCCTGGACAGTGGGCATCTGTCCAAGAAAACGGGACAAGAAGCAGAAGCTGAATCCCAGGAGGTATACTGTGGTGAAGCACCAATTTAAAGGTGTCCCATCTTTTGCCTTTGCCATCTTGCTATTCCTCTCCCACCCCCCCACCCCCACTGCCCCACTTCCTATGCATACAAAGAAAACAGCAGAAAAAGTTACTGGCATTGCAACTCATGACCTACTTGAGAGTGTCGGCCCATGGGTTGAAAATGGCTGGTTTAGAAGAATCACTGACATTTCCCATTCATTAGATGGGTCAAATAAAAGCCAGAATGGGCATTCCCTTGAACTACCCCCTCTATAACCTGGAATAATGACACTCCAACCACTATACCATGCTGACTAATTGTCTTCTCTGTCCATTTCATTATGGCTAACAAACTGCAAGCCTGGAAGAATGAGTATTGTCTCTTTTTAGTACTCTGTCCTGAAATGCTTGAAGCAACTCCTACCTCTTCAGCTGTAATTGAGTCTGCCTAAAACAAGAATTTCACAGGCACTCAATTTGGAAAGTGCAGACCATCAAGAATCACTTGTAGTGTTAAGACAAAACCATAATTTGCTGGTGCTAACCACCCTTGTCTTCTGCAGTGTTGATCCATCAATCAAGACACACCTAGTCTTGAGTTGCCTTGTAGCTGTGATGCTGATCAGTGCCTGAATAGTTTTTCTAGTCATGAATACTGAGGCTTCAAATTTTAGTCTGTGCCATTGGTATAAATTATATGTATAATATAGACTGAAAGAGAACGTTCTGACAATCATTATTCTTTCTCTGGATATCACAAAACTATGATTTAAATCCCCCATCTATCCTTGACACTACCACCTCCTCAGGGTCTCAAGACTAAACATATTAGTATTGTGATTGTATAAATCACACTGCCGTTATAACTTCTTCCAGAGCCGTTCTCCCCTTCCCCCTGGCTATTGGAGCCCTGACTTGCCTGCAGAGAGAAATTAGTACTATTGGTTGCCCCACCCCAAATGCTGAGGAAAAAAATGACTTAACATCCAATCTTGACTTAACAGCTGGGCTACTTCTTGGTATTCTCACATTGGTGTTACAATGTGAGAATGTGGTAAACAGAGAGAGTCTAGGAGGCACTATTTATTTATTTATTTAATTTATTTATTTTATCGTATTTATATTCTGCCCTCCCCGCAAGCAGGCTCAGGGTGGAATATAAGGAGGTGAGCTTAGAAGAAAAATAGGAGATCTCTGTGGCACAGGAGTGAACTAGTAAAAATAAGAGATAGGAACTTACTGTTGCTGAGAAGGGAGGAGAAGAACATAATTGCCCTCAGCAGAATGGAAGCAGTTGGCGACTGGCTCCCTGGAACATCCAACCTCTTCCAGTAAAGACAGGGTCCAACTAGATGTGCAGGTTTTTAAAGAGTTGGGTTTGGGTTTCCCACAATCACACAGCACCTGTGAGAAATGATTATTAAAAATAAAGGAGAGCCCAAATGGCCTCAGAACACCACCACAGAGGAAGGAAGAGCTTTGCCCCACGCCCCGCCATTCCTCCATATCAAAATTGCACAGGGGAAGAGTATTTCCTTGTTTTTACTGTTCCACATGCACACAATAGACCACGTGGAGCACCCCTCTTGCTATTTTGGAAAACACCTTGATGCAGGGAGACAGGAGCCTTTCCTCCCCCCTCCCCTCCCCACCACTACGGCGTTCTGAGGCTGTTTGGACTCCTTTATTTTTTAACAGCCATTTGTCACAGCTGATGTATGGATGCAGAGAACTGCATTGGGTCTGGGGAACCCGGATCCAGCTCTTTAAAAACCTGCAGGTCTCGGTTGACCGTTACTGTTGGGCTGTCATGGCTTCGGAAGCAAACCAACCTTATCTGTACAGCAGACAACCAAGCTGCCTCAGTGGTAGATAATAAGAAATCATCCAGACTATCATCTTTTGCTTTTAGCGATTAGCAATCCGTGACACTTTTCCTAGCATTGTTGACTTTTCCAGAGAATCTTGTCTGCTCATGATTTGACCAAAGTATGATAGCCTTAGTTTTGTCATTTTAGTTTTTAGGGAGAATTCAGGCTTCATTTGATCTAGAACCCACTTATTTGGCTGTCCATGGTATCCGCAAAACTCTCCTTCAGCACCACATTTGAAATGAATCAATTTTCTTCCAGATAAAAGATTTGTATGATTCTGATCGGAGGAAAGCAGGTTTTAGGACAGAAAATTCAGAGCTGGAACAGTGTTTACTTCAAGGGGGGGGAATTGGTATCTAATGTGTATAAAATTTTGTTGAAATGGTTTACAGAAGACGAGATAGTAAAGGTTCAAATGGTAAAATGGACAATAAATTGTAATAAGGATATATTGATGGAAGCTTGGGAGAAATTGTGGAAGAGCCCCTGGGGATGGGCGGTATATAAATTGAATAAATAAATAAAATAAATAAGAATACTATAAAGATAGCAACATGTACCACGATAAGAGAAAATGTTTATAAAATGATTTATAGATGGTATCTTACACCAAAAAAGTTAGCTAAGGGAAACAGTCAGATGTCAGATAAATGTTGGAAATGTGGGAAACATGAAAGTTCTTTTTACCATATGTGGTGGACGTGTGAAAAAGCTAAACAGTTCTGGGGGGAAATAGTAGACGCTATGTCAGATATATTACAGAAAAATGTTGTTAAAAACCCAGAATTGTTATTGTTATGTATGAACCTTGAAGAATTTTTTTTAAAATGTATTTATTGTAATTATAAGGAGATACAAGAACAATCAACGTCATGTATAAGGAAACAGAGAAACTAATTAATTAACATTTGTCTAGGCAATCTAAACGGTTGCAAATACAAAATTATGACTCTGTCGTCATAAAGATTATACAGTTTGAATAAAGACACTCTTACAAACTAAGTAGAACATTAAAACAATCTTTAGGTTTAACAATTTGTTTAGTATAGTTATCTGTCGACAGAAATTCCAGAACTGGAAACCAAAATTCAATAAAATGTGATTTGTAATCTGGGTTTTCATGTTGTTTGGTGTAGTCAGTCAACTTGGCTAAAATAAAGAGATCCCAGACCTTCAGCAACCAGTTGGGGTTGGGCAGTTTTCACTCTAAACCTTCAAGAATTTGATAAAATGCACAGGATAATGGTGTTTTATATGATTATGGAAGCTAGGATACTATATGCTCAGTTGTGGAAGACAAAGGAGATACCATCAGTGGAAGATTGGATCTTGAAAACATTGAATCTGGCAGAAATGGACAAACTTATGAGGAAACTACGAGAAGAAGTTGCGGAAGAATATATAAGAAGCTGGGAGAAATTTAAGAATTATATGGAAAAAAAGTGGGACATTAAAGGGAAAGTGTGGTCTTTGGATACTTTTTAAGGGGAGGATAGTGCTCTGTTACTTTAACTGAATATAGAGAAGGAAATTTTAACATTATATTGGAAAAGGATAATATAGTTTGTGATAATATACCAGGCTATAGCGATGTATTTTGCTATAATACACTAGGTAATAATAAGACGAGATTTATAGGGTATACACCAGATTATGGTATATTGTAGGACACTATATTAAACGCCTAATTTAAGTTATAAGAGGAAAAAATGAGACAATATATCTTAAAGTAATACTGAAAATAACAATAATTTTGAACGTTATAGATATGGTATAGTAGATATATATTATTTTGGATATGGAATATTATAGGTTATACTATTATAGCGTATGTTATTATAGAGAGTGTATATGTTGAGTAATAGAATATATGATTCATTGCTAGAATATACTGGATATTATATAGTATTAAATAAATGATACATATTGTTAGAATATATTATATGTTATTGGATAACTGTTATATAGGGTTTAGGATGGTTAAGGATTATATATTAAGAAATAGTAAAGTTAATTAGATGAAGGGAATGGAAAATTGTTGGAAGTCAACAGAAAAGGGGGGAAAGGGTGGGGGATATTACTATATGGGGGAGATAAAATAATGTGTTGTATATGTGAATTGATATAATGACCCATCCAATAAAAATTCTTATTAAAAAAATTAAATTTACAAGTCAGATAGGCTGTTACTTAATTCAGACTAGTTAGAAAGTCAGCTTGTGGCCTTCATTTATATGTATTTCACCTAGCAAGTTAGGGAGAAAACTTTAGTTATTGTTTACTTTGCCAGTTCATGTCTGAGTACAGGTTTTACTTGTTCACTTATACTAATTTGCAATAGTGAATACTGCTGATGAAGCAGCTAATACATTAATACTTACTGTCAACACGAGGTAAGTTGAAGAATAAGATTTTAAGCCATTTGGCACACTGCCTAAACAGTTTGTGTCAATTATGATGTGTTTTGTAATCATTTCCAAATTACCTAATAGAGGGCAAAGTATTTTATTACACCCTTTTTGAGTTATGTCTCCCTGTTTTACGGGAGGGCCATTTACTGGCTTATAACTGAGAAGGGATTTGAACCTAGGCTGCTAGAGCCAAGGGCAAAGTACACACACACTACTTTAATTGTTTCTGTGTATTAGGGTTTGGATAATATCCCTTGTCCCACATAACATTTGGTTTCACAGGAATATATTTGAAATTATTCCCGCATGCTTTTCACAATCCAGGCAGATGCAGTTAATTAGCTAGCTATATATTTTCTGTTTCAGCTGTGCTTATTTTCATGCTTATATTCTCTTAATTTAAAAATAATAGTTAGGAATTTCTGGGTTTTGATGGGAAACTTAAGAGGACCTAACTTTAATTTGTACCATTTGGTTTTGTTGGTTTAATGTATGCAGCTTGGATTGGTGTTCTGTATTCTTGTATGCCATCTTCAACATTTTTAAAGGTGAGTTTGGTTTATAAATAGCTTAAAAATAAACCAGTGGCTAGGCAGGGATTATTATTTCTCATGCTTTAGTCATGCAGATGGTATAAGGGGTTGGAAAGAAAAAAATGCATCATCTCTACTGCAGCCTTCTCAGAACTATTGGCCTTATTGGTTTTTCACGTCCTTTATCATCCTGTTGTGTGTATAGGCAGTGGTGTTGTTCCACAAAGTTTATACTGGTTCAGTTACCTTTAATGATTTATCTTGGATTTCACTAACTTGCTCAGACCTGATAGAACTAAACAAGAAGGGAACCAGGAAGGACTAGCTGGTAGCATCTCATTTTAATTGTCCCTGCTGTTTTCCCCTTCCTTGGAAGAACCTAAAGTGTCTCCCCCTTTCCTGCTTTCTTCTTTCCTTCCCACCAGGGTGGATAAAAATCAATGATTTTTTTAAAAAAATAAAAAAAATCGGATGTTTTTTATTTAAATCGGATTTTTTTGATTTAAATCGGATTTTTTTTTAAATAAAATGCTTTTTGAGGAAAATATATTACCATCCAAAGGTTATTCCATCATGAAATAAAGATTCGTTTTTAATTATGTAGAATAAGGCTGTATATGTTTAATTTTTTTGGTAAATAAATTCCATTAATCCATTCACGTCATGCTCTTCCAGAGGTTTTTGTAAGATTATTGGGCAGTTTCTCTGCCTACAAGATATTATCACAGATGCTTGGTTTTGCAGTTCTCAAAACTGAATTTGTGTCAGCTCAGCAGAGATCATATGCCTCTTCTTCACAGCAAAAATGTTATAACATGAACAGAGTTGAGAAAAAGACCTTAATCCTATTATTCTACAAACCTATGAAGACAGAATCAACCCCTTCAGTGCTAAGTTTCAAGAAGTTCAGTGAATAGAAACAATATTTTTCTGATTGTTTGGAGCGGAATAGATCTGCACAAGAAGAGACTAAGTGTGAGGAGGGAGGGGCAAGCAGTACAAAATGAAAGTGAAACTTTTTGAGCACAATACTGCACAAGTCTTTGGATCTTTTGTGTGTATGACCTGAGGTTTATCACATTCTTTCCTTGGAGGAAAAAACCTATAATGGCAGCAGGCCGTAAAAGAGACCCAGTTTGGGAATACTTTAATGAAGTTCCTTTACCTATCGGTAAGGCAGGCATCTACTTGCATATTAAAGTTATACCAGCAAGAATTAGTCTTTATGTAGAAAACTATGATTTAAATCAAGCCAATGACTAGTGATTTAAATCGTGATTTAAATCGTGATTTAAATCAGTTTGATTTAAATCAAATCCACCCTGCTTCCCACCCACTAGCCAACTGACCTTTATCTGCCACCCTCTTTTCAGCTTGCCTTCCTTCCTTCTCCCTGGCAGCCTCTCCTTGGAAAAACTCTGTGCTGTTCTGGCCACTAGGCTGGTCCAGGCCCAGTTGTATGGTGAGGAATCCTCAAAGATTTGTGAGGAATTCCCCGTGTCCCTCTCCCCACAGTACTTCTTTTCTCCCAATAGCCCCCATATCCCTGCTTCCTTCTCTCCTTCCCATTCATTCATTTTAGTGGTACCTGATTCTCAGCTATGATGATGGAAAGTGCCGTCAAGTCATAGCTGACTTATGGCAATACCTACTGGGGTTTTTCAAGGCAAGAGATTAACAGAGGTGGTTCGCCATTGCCTGCCTCTGCAACCCTGGTATTCTGTGGAGATCTCCATCCAATTACTAACCAAGGTTGCCCCTGCTTAGCTTCCATGATCTGATGAGATCAGGCTTGCCTGGGCTATCCAATTCAGATCCTCAGCTATATTTATTATTCATTAACTTATACCCCATTGTTCTACACAATAAGCGCCCAAAGCAGCTTACATCATTCTCCTGTCCTCCATTTTAATTTAATTTAATTTAATTTATTGTATTTATATTCCGCCCTCCCTGCTTTCGCAGGCTCAGGGCGGATAACAGAATACAAATATACACATCATTTTACCCTCTTAACAATCCTTGAGGTAGGTTAGATTGAGAGTGTGTGAATGGCCCAGGTCAGCCAAATTCTAATCTGAAACCTTGGGTATTACAACACACTCATTTTTATGGGATGGTTGCTGTAGAATGGTAGCAAACAGCCAGTCATGGGCAAGTCATAGAAGTTACATGATATCAAGATGCTTGGTGGTTGCTGCTGGGACTGACCCTGATGCATCCTCCCTCAGAGGCGCAAACAGCTCTGGAAAAAGGCTTGCTCCCGTTGTCTCCAAGTTATGATTGGTTTCAATATGGACAGATTAGAGATCTTTATAATTCAGACTGTGTGAAGGGAGGGATAAGAATGGAGAATTCGGAATTAGAGGAGGTAATTTTGCAAGAGGATAAAAAGGAAATCTCTAAGATTTACAAAGTGTTGTTAAAATGGTTTACAGAAGATGAGACAGTTAAAGTTCAAATGGTGAAGTGGGCAATAAATTTTAATAAAGAGATAACAATGGAGGCGTGGGAATACCTGTGGAAAAATACGTTGAAGACCACAACATGCACCAATATTAAAGAGAATGTCTATAAAATGATTTATCGTTGGTATTTGACACCAAAGAAAATTGCGCTAGGGAATTTGAATATGTCTAATAAATGCTGGAAATGTAAAAAGCATGAAGGATCTTTGTATCATATGTGGTGGACTTGCGAGGTAGCTAAGCAGTACTGGGGGGAAATAATAGAAGCAATAAGTGAGATTTTACAATTTCAAGTTAATAAGAACCCAGAACTGCTGCTACTGAACTTGGGAATGGAAGATATTCCAGCACAATATAGGACATTGTTATTTTACATGACAACAGCGGCTAGACTTTTATATGCACAAAAATGGAAAGTACAAGAAGTGCCAACTATTGAG
Organism: Eublepharis macularius; assembly: GCF_028583425.1. NCBI lineage: Eukaryota > Metazoa > Chordata > Lepidosauria > Squamata > Eublepharidae > Eublepharis > Eublepharis macularius. The sequence goes on from NC_072791.1 coordinate 184,741,349, forward strand.
GATTGGATATATAAATTGCTGTACATGGCGGAAATGGACAAAATGACAAGAAAATTGAGAGATCTCGATCCAGGACAGTTTAATATGGATTGGGAGAAACTGATACAGTATCTGGGGAGAAAATGGGAGGTGGGAGGAGAACTGTGGCAGTTTGAAAATTACTGAAATACAATAAAAGAAGAGAGAAGTGACTTTACTGGGGGGAGGGAATTTAAACAAGAAGTTCTAAGCAATTATTTTATTTGATTACCATATATAGTATTAAACAATAGAGGTGTTATTATAAGAATTATAAGGGTATAAGCTAACCAAATATATTTCTGGCATATAATGGTATAATAGATAAATTATATTTTAAATAGATTGAATATAAGTAATGTGGAAAAGGGAAAGAAGTATATAGTAACATATAGAATATAAGTTAAATTGATTGATTGATTTATATTGAATGTGTATAGTGTTATAGAAGCATTTAGAAATATGTGGAGTATGGGTCAAATTGGTTGACCCATATTGACAAGAATAGGGCGATTAAGTAAGAGAATAGAAAATGGATAAAATGTTATACTATTAAAGAATATATGCTAGGAATGTAATAGTTAGCCTTACAAGGTATAGGGGGAAGGGAACAAAGGTAGCATTGTGTTACAATAAAATATATAAGCTTAGAAGAGAATGAAAGTATAGATTTTATAACATAAAGTAAGTTTGAAATGAGTAAGAAAAAAGATAGACAAGGGGTTGGAAAACTGTTGGAAGTCAACAAAAGGGGGGGAAAGGAGGGGGTTAGAATTGAAATTATTTAAAGGGGAATGATTGTATTGAATATTTACATAATTTCTAATCCAATATTTTTTTTTTAAAGAAAAAGGCTTGCTCCCTCCTCCTGCATTTCACTAATAGAAACCGAGGCTTGAAGTTTGGCAGTACTGTTGTGGTTGCCTATCAATGGCCACTGAGGGCAATCCTTTGTCAACTCCCCTGCTCCCACTCTTTTCATTATATTTAGGCAGATTTACACATGACATGCAGTAGCATGACATACATTTCTCTGTCCCCACTGATTATTGTTAGGTGTTGCTAGTGGGGGGCCATAAAATATAATGATACGGCATACATAATTTGGCCCAAACTTTATGGGTTGAGGGCAGGAAGAACATGGGTCTTCTTTTTCCCGTGGAAGCCTTGTGTCAAGCATCACATCTAGTTTTGTCCCAAATCTCATGTTAGGGTTTCCTTGGATCAAGTGACCATGAGTGACACTGACATATTACTTAGCATCTGTGCTTATGACTGTAACTGTCATAGAGTGAGTGGCGTATGTGCAAAACACTTTCTTGTAGTCCATTTTTGTTCTTGGAAAATCTTGTGGGAAAATATTTTAGATTCTTGGTGGTGCCTGGTCACGAGATTTTCCCGGAAGAGAGTCTATTCTAAACTTTTGGCATGCAAATCATTCATATGGCATTCATATGGAGAATGCAGTTCCATTTGAGGAAGCCCTGAGTCTCATTGAAGTGGGGAAACCATGATAATCTGATCCTTGTCTCTGGTACGCAGGGGCAGTAGTAAGTGATAGGACAAGGCAGCCCTTCTTGTTGAGACTTAGCTATGTTGTAAATCAGATTGTGATACAGACTGAATGTGATAACATATTAAAATAGGCTTTAGATGGGGTGTGTGAATATAATTAGGAAATGGGTATATGTTTGCTTCATACGATGTCTGCATTTAAAGTTAATATGCAAGAGATTACAGAGGAAAAAACATAAATAAAACTTTGAATTTTCCCAGGAAAGAACAGCTTTATGATATTGGAGCAACACTAAAGATGGAATAATGAATAGTTTGCTTTGAAAATTGCAGGTGAAATCTACATCTATATGACTTCATTACATTTAATACATACATAAGGAGTGTGTGATGCTGGGTTGGGGGGGCGGGAAGGGGAAGAGAAGGAATTTGTGTTAATGAATGTTCAAGGATTATAATTTCAGACCAACCACTTACTTTCATTGCCTAAATATTGTTGCTTTCTTAGGGGTAGATGGGGAGGAAAAGGAGGCCCACCATGTGCAAAGCTCTTTTGCTGTGTTGTGTCTTTTGAAGAATATATGGATTAATGCATTTCTCGTTAACAAGGAACAGCTCTTTGCAATGTACTGTTTAACAATCCAGATGTGTTGCCTACTTGTGTTTGTACTTTTTGACCACATTTTCTGTGAAAATAAATAAAGTTCTAGTATGTGCAGTTGAATAATTTCTGCAGCAGTATTTGATGTGGCTTAGGGTTTTAAATGCAACTCTGGATTACTTCTGAATGTTTCTTCCTCTTTATCTCCTGTTGCTTTCAAAGTGCAACTTGCTATGGGTGACTGGAGGGTCACTCTTGCATCCTTCAGGACAATGAATGAGGCTAGCAAGACACTGCAAAGTCCCTTCGACACTTGGGAGCAGGCAGTTTTAAATGCCATCCCTCCACAGCACAGTATCTGCCCATTATGTCCCTGGACAATCCTTGTTGGATAAGTTTTTTTAAAAAACTTGCTTTTCCAATAAGCAGACCAGGCATTAGTTGTAGTTCACCTGTGTGGACAGGGATGTACATGTGATCAATCAGCTGCCAAATACATGTACATGATGGTGTGGAAGAAACTGTATGAGATACCATGTGGGTACATGAAAAGACCCACCAATACAGTGATTTCACGTCACCAATTTTTAAACAACTTTTCTCACCTAGGGTTGATCCAATAGAAGGATGTGCACCATTTGCAAAAAAATTTGGCAGCTTCAGAAGAAGCCAATGTCTTTTGCTCTGCTGCTGATTTCATTTTCCCTGACCATTGATCAGAAATGAGGCAAACGTGTTCGCCCCTACAGAGTGATAGGTTAGTGATCAATTTGGATCATACAGAAAGCATTGCCCTTATATTCAGTTCATTTCCTCATGGCACTACATAACCAGCATCCCTCCACCTTAGGCTTGCCAAGAGTCCGATGGAGGCAGGCAGACTACCAGTGGTTTGCCTCTCTGCCCACCAATCGCTAGTGATCACTGGGAGGAAGCAGGCTGCCCAGAGATCACCCGCCATCGGGTTGACTAGCTCTGGCAAATGGCTGTTCCTGCATGTACTCCTGTGGGCCATGCAAGACAGGGGTAGGGGAAGAACATGCATACCCCATCCTCCCATCCTCCTGGTGGAACCTAGCAACTCTGCTTATAGTCTCCAATTGGCTGTGGTTACTCAAGTGATTAAACAAGAAGAGTGTGCAATAATTTCATTGGGGATGGGCGGGTTGGAATGTACAACTGTACTCTTGTACAGTTGTACATGACTTGGGCAAAGTATATTGCTTAATTGGGATTTCCAACTTCTTTGAAAGAATTGTTCTTAATTCTTAATAGCATTTCCTAGTAACCTGTGCCTAAAAGAGAGTATATATATATTCAGGGATGCAGGCATTGTATATGTGATGGTTGATATCTGGATATTTCAACATAGTGTTAGTTTGTTACTTAGTCTGCCCATCCTCCAAGGAGCTCTGAGTGGTATATGTGGGCCTCTTCCCAAAAATCTTGTACAACTATCCTATGAGGGAGGCTTCCATCAAGGCTTGAAGGCTTGCAGTACTGTTGTGTTTGCCTAGCAATGGCTATTGAGGACATTTGTTTCTTTAAAGCTACAGGTGCCATTTCTATCTTGGGGAAGGGGCTTTAAACCCTCAATGTTTTTTTAAAAAATATTTCAAATTTTCCTGCATGCCTGGGACTTTTTCGAGGTTTGTAGATAGATCTTTCTTGTCTGTTCATATCTCCAGTCTCTGGTTTTACATATCCACGGATTTGGCCATGTTGAAGATTAGATATATTGATGCACATGTTGCATTATGCAGTCATGCTTTTCAGAGAACATATGTAAGATAAAAGGAACATGCCAGAGAGCCAGTTTGGCGTAGTGGTTAAGAGTGCCAGGACTCTAATCTGGAGAACCGGTTTTAATTCCCCACTCTTCCACTTGAAGCCAGCTGGCTGACCTTGGGTCAGTCTCAGCTCTTCCAATGCTCTCTCAGCTCCACCCACCTCACAGGGTGATTGTTGTGGGGATATCAACAACATATTTCGTAAACTGCTCTGAGTGGGTGTTAAGTTGTCCTGAATGTTGCTGTTATTGTTATGAGGATGATGATACATAGAAAGAGAGCAGGAACAAGTGCACTGGTCCCACCCTTCATCTGCTTGTGGTCACCAGGATGTGAGCATGCCTCTATCCATGTGATAAGGAACTTGGCTTTTTCAAATTGGGACTGAGCCAACGCATGTACACATTGTGCAAGGTTCAGCCAACTGCATGTAGCTGGTGAAAGGGCTAATACACTTTTTCCTGCTTCCTATTCAGTGTGTGTTATCACTCAGGAGAGGTCATACACATATTGGAAACTTGCTAATGGTGACCTCTTGGTGCATGGAAATGTATCGTGCATAATCATCACATGGGTGATTTTATACATAAGCTCACAGTGAAAAACCACCTTGGATATTGGCCCTGAATTAAACCAGTATTCCATAAAGTGCAACATTTTTTCTAGGCCTGTTGGTAGTTGCCCAGGATCTTTTTATGTTTTGTTCTTTTCTAAAGAGCTTTTCCAGCTTTGCTCTCAAAGTTTCTTTAATTTAAGAGATGCTAGGGACTGAATTTTGGGATCTAATACACAGTCTAATTTTGGGATCTAATACGTAATCTAATTTTGGCTGCACCACTGTATGCCAGGCTGTTCCTTTACTGTGTTGAAGACATTTGTGTATCTTCATATCGTGATCCCTTTGACCTGGCAATCAAGTTTAGAACAAGAAGGTATGACAGAGATGCCAAATCCCTTGGGCTATAGCATAGTTACTGTTCCTCTCCACGAAACTACAGTTGAGTTTCACCTCTGCCTACACAACTCAGTCATTTGAGGTGCATACAGGTATGGTATTAGATTTAGGTACTCGATTTAACTCACCTGTCTCTCTCTTTTAACTTCTGCATTCCAGGTGCATTTTTCTTCTGGACGCAAGGAGAACTTACTCCCAAGAAATCCGCATGTTTGAGGCTCCCCCTGTGCCATGGAATCCTGGCCTCTGTTGGCCTGGATCTTCCTCCTTTGTCTGCTTGCCAACCACCTGAAAGTAATGCAAGCCAGAGATTTTACAGTGAAAGACATTGTCTACCTTCACCCTTCAAGTAAGACTCGTGGAGCAGCTTAATATAATAAGATGTTATGTCCCTGTGCAAAATCTATGAACAGAGGAGACAAGCAAACTTTCCAAAAGCAGAAGCAGTGGGTGGAACAAATAGGCTAGATTTTGCAGGAAATCCAATGGCTTTCTAAAATGGCAATAGATCAAGATAGATAACCATGTTGGTCTGTCTGTAGCAGTAGAAAAGAGTGAGAGTTCAATAGCACCTATAAGACAAACAAAATTTGTGGTAGGGTATGAGCTTTCGTGAGTCACAAACTCACTTCTTCAGATATCTGGAGGGGTATATAGGTGCTACTGGACTCTTGATCTTTTTTAAAAAATGGGAAGGTTTTGTGTTATTGGAAAACTTAATGCTGTTTCAGATCTATGGGGGCAGCCAATGCCGTCCAAGCCAGCAAGCATTCAAAGCTCTTCCCTTGGCGCTGCCCATCAACAGCTGAAGAACTTTTCGGTGACAAGCATGAGAGCTCAATGGAACCTTCAGAGATAGCATACTTCTGCTTTGTTCACCCCTAGCTTATGAGTGCTGCTTGTTGGTACTGCCCCCTTTAGATAGATGGATAAATAAAATACAAACCTCTCCCTTTAAAAATGCTTCTGGAAATGTGGCACATGTTGGCCACTAAATGGGTCATATCAATGTGTGGGGTTTTTAGACTGTTGAATGTGACTTTCATACCCCCCACAAATAAATTAGACCAGAATATCCCCAAACTTCTTGAAAGATGACAATGAGCCTTCTTTTTTCTCTGCTTATATTCCCAGTTTCACTCACCACCCCCACTGCCACCCCCAACTTCTACAGTGATTCTTTCAGCATCCTATTTGAGATTTAACATGCACATTTGAAACAGGCTTTAATCTACAAAGTATTCGGGTGTTTTTAAAATGAGATAATGGTGTATGCACGATACCAAACAAAATCACTCTTTAAAACAAGTAGTGCTGCTTTTTAAAACAAAGATTCAAAAAAGAAAACCCTTCTACATGTTTCTTGTAGTTCACTGACAAAGTGAACTACTGTTGACCAAGAGAGTTAATGGCCATATATAGTTACAGGCCATTTCTGGGCATTGGTCAACTGTTTTTATTTCCTTTAGAATTGTCCTCTAGAGGGACTGTGGCCTTGTGCCCCAGACCACAGTATATCATGACTTAACTTCTCTGATCTTGAGCCAGCTGGGTCTCTCTCCCCCCCCCCCCTCTCTCTGTCAACTGAGGCAGCAACTCTTGGAAACTATAATATTTTTTCTTAAAAAAATAGAAACAATAAAGTACACAGCCCCTCAGGTACATTGTCCATCTCCCTCAGGTCTCTTTTCTTCTTGATAGACAGAATGTGTAGTACCAGGGAGTTAAAGAACAAGGGGTTTAAGAGGCAGCATTCACACACAACTAAATGGTCACTCAATTTCCGCTCACTGGAACATCCCCTTTTGCCTGGAGTGAATGGAGTTAAATTTTGCTTACTCAAAGGGCACAAAGGGCATGGATGCATTGTAGAAAGTGGAAGAAGTGCTTCCTGGAAGGGCTTAATGTCTGTGTAAAATATATACCCCCTCATTTACCTGAACAGAACATAGAGTTTTCATGTACCATTGAGAAAAAGAGGGATCCACTTTAATTCACATACACATCACATATCACAGTAAATGAACGTTTTGTATATAACCTTGCGGGGTGGGGATTGTCTTGTATTCAGGGTTATCATCCTTTGAGGTAAACATTATCATCTATTTTGGCCATTACTAATAAATGTTGATGAAGCTGGCTTTGTTGAGGGAACTGGAACTGGGGGGATAAGCTTCACGTGAAGACTCTATGTGGCTAGAATGTAGGTCCTGGGAATAGTTGCCATTCAAGTAACTTGTTCTGAACTCAGGTAAATCGGATATGTTATGAGTGCCATAACTATCTTAAATAATGTAGCACTCTTCTGAAGAGCTCAAAGCTCTTCGCTTGCTCTTATTTCAGTAATCAACTCTGTAATATAGGCCAGTATTGCTTTGTATTGCAGATGCTGAGATTTAATGTTGTTTGCCATCCAGCAGGTTCAATGGGAATCTGAAATCTGAACCAGGAGTTCTCAGCTCATGTTGTTAGGTACAAACCAGATGATTCAGTGGAAGATCTATGATCAGATCTCTAGCACATTTCCCTTGATAAATTGGCAGTGGGGAGTTGAACAACACCCCCATGCTATAGGCTTGATTTGAATTGATTCTTTCATGGCTGCTGGTCACCAATGAAAAATGCATTAGAGATCTGACCATGGTGTTCTAACAGTCTGTTGAGTTTGACCCTTATTTATACTGTGCTATACTATACTGATTCTATAGTTGCAGGTCATTTATTTTGCGAGCTGACAAAATAGTTGTATCTAAATAGTTGATAGCCATCTTTTAAATCTAGGCCGTTTCCACACTACTTACCATCATCCGGAACGCCGCGAGAAAAACACAGAAGATAACGTTTTCTCATGCGAGTTTTGTGTGATGTCACACAAGATGCTACCGTCCACATTTTTTTCGTGACATTCCGTGGCATTCTGGATGAAAGTAAGTAGTGTGGAAACAGCCCTAGTTCAGAAACCAAAATTTAAGGTTGACCTGTGAAAAATCATGACACATGGATTTGGAAACCAGACTTTTATGAGGCTCATTTCCAACATATTTGTATGTGTTTCTGCAGTTACGGGATTCTTGGCATTCCATTGCCACATCCTGGACTGAGCTACAACAGAGAGTAACGTGGTAAGCAGATGTCAATACAGAAAACAATAACTTGCCCACGTAATCTTACTAATACCTTCAAGATTTATTTAACCATATACGACACGTATAATCACCACAGTTGTATAAATAATTGCTGAAACCTCATATATCATTTAGTAGCCCTATTCACAGTCAGAAAACCATTTTCACTGGTGCCTCACAGGCTTCTATCATAATTGATAGAAGCCTGTGAGCTTAGTGCTCAAAGTGCTTCAAATATTATTATTGCACAGAATACTGAAGTGCAAATGCAGATATAGCACCATACGAACACGAGTCCTTGTAACAACATTTAAGATCCTGAACACCGTGTGTCCAACCCATAGGGTAAGATGTGGCCGCAAAATTTCACTCCAACCGACTGTATGGATCACAGTACATCAGCAGTCCTTTGGTAAGTCTTCTTATATGATGAACAATACGATGAACAATTTTTCTGTGATAACAATTCCTCTAACGGGTGGCCTAGATCATAATCAGGCCCATTTCAAAAGTATCTTTTTCAAAGAATACAGTCATTTATTTCTTCCAAATACGTCTCTTGAGTACCCAATAATGCATTCATTCCCTATTTCATCACTGTAAACAGTGATGAAAGTTTACAGTGATGAAATAGGAAATGAATGCATTATTGGGTACTCAAGAGACATATTTGGAAGAAATAAATGACTGTATTCTTTGAAAAAGATACTTTTGAAATGGGCCTGATTATGATCTAGGCCACCCGTTAGAGGAATTGTTATCACAGAAAAATTGTTCATCGTATTGTTCATCATATAAGAAGACTTACCAAAGGACTGCTGATGTACTGTGATCCATACAGTCGGTTGGAGTGAACTTTTGCGGCCACATCTCACCTTACGGGTTGGACACACGGTGCTCAGGATCTTAAATGTTATTACAAGGACTGGTTTTCGAATGGTGCTATATCTGCATTTGCACTTCAGTATTCTGTGCAATAATAATATTTGAAGCACTTTGAGCACTAAGCACTTTATCAATTATGATAGAAGCCTGTGAGGCACCAGTGAAAATGGTTTTCTGACTGTGAATAGGGTTACTAAATGATATATGTGGTTTCAGCAATTATTTATACAACTGTGGTGATTATACGTGTCGTATATGGTTAAATAAATCTTGAAGGCATTAGTAAGATTACGCGGGCAAGTTATTGTTTTTTGTATTGACATCTTGGACTGAAGCAATGGCTTGAAATCACTGCTGCCCATCCCTTCCATAATTAATCACAAAAACATAACATCAGCAGATAGGCAGGGAATGTGTTTGGTCTAAGTACCAATAAACTGCCATTGGTTACTTGTGAAGATGTTGGGTTGGATCCCATGGAAGATTTCCACATGTACAGTACAGAACCAGTGTGGTCTAGTGGTTACAGTGTCAGACTAGTATCTGGGAGTCCCAAGTTCAAATCCTCATTCTGCCATGAAAACTAACTGGGTGACTTTGGGCCAGTCACACTCTCAACCTAAACTACCTTGTTGTGAGGATAAAATGAAGGAGAGGAGAATAATGTACGCTTCTCCCCATTGAGGAGAAAGATGGGGTATAAATGAAGTAAATAAAATAAACAGTCCGAATGGAAGTACTTGAATCATTCAGTTGTATCCGTACTGTCTTTTCTGTGTGCCTAAGATACAGCACAAGCTATTGATTCTGATACAATTTCAAAACAAAATAATGCAAACCATACATTTTGTTGCTCCGTATGCCTATGGTTATTTCGTTTTAAATTATATCGAAGTGCTTTGTTGTGCTATTGCCTGTGCCAGCATAACTGCTCATGAACACGTTTTTTCTTCCTGCACATACATAGCTGGATCCAAGGTACTGGTTTGCTGACAAACAAAAGGGAGGCAGAAGTTGTACTGGGCCATATCACTGGGAGCAAGCTGAGCCCCTGCAGTTCTGAGAGTGTCTCAGGATTTTGCCTTAGACCTCTGGGCTGGCAAATAGTCCTTGTGTGCTGAACAAAACAGTCTGGTGTGCCACAGTTCAGTCTCTGTGTGTGTGTCTACCTGCAGTGGGGCATGTAAATCATCCCCATTTACCAATGCAGAATTCACTATAGCCAAACTGTCTTGTACCTTCATGCAGAAAGAAAATGGGATGATTGAGAGAACTTAATTTTATAGAGAGACATTAGGAAATAGAAGGGCTGGAAAAATGGGTTTAAAATAACTTGGAACGAGAATCGAATTCTTTTTTTTTTATAATATTTTTTATTTTTCAATGTCTAACATACAAAACTACTACATACATACATAACCTACAAGACAGTAACTACAAAAGACTACAATAAAACAAGGGATGGGAAAGAAAGGGAAAAAAAAGAGAAAGGGAAGGAGGGGTGGAAAAAGGGGGAAGGTGACCTATAAACACTAAACACTACATTTCAATGCTTTCCCTTCATACTGCCATAGTAAAAAATAGCTTAATAAAATAGTGACGGAGTGGTTGATCATACAAATTACAAATTACAGTTCAAATTAAATCTTTTTCCCTCCCCTGGGCCTCGGGCGCAATTCCCTCTGCGCAGCTACCGCCGGAGCGCTCATTGCCTCCCCCCTCCCTTCAGGCTTCGGATCCTCTTCTTTTTGCTTGGTGTCTGGTCCAAATTCTGGATTTTTATCCACAAAATCCCTTAGCTGATCTTCCGAATTAATCTTGTAAGCTTTATCTTTATAACTAAACCCGATTCCTTCCGGGAGTAGCCATTTGTACTTTATATCCCATTCCCTCTAAAGAGCTGCCAACATCTTGTACTTAAATCTTTTCTTCCGCACTAAAAATGGAACGTCCTTCAATATCTTGACTTTATTTCCCAGAAAGTCCAATTCCGCATTGTATGAATTATATAGGATACTGTCCCGGACCCTCCTAGATGAAAACTCGATAACAATCTCGCGAGGCAGCTGCCGCTTCGTTGCATATTTTGAAGATGCCCGACGGACTCCCAAAATGGCGCTTTTCACTTCTTCTTTAGTTGCCCTCGCGGGTGTCGCTAAAAGTTCCGAGGCGAGATCCCATAAATCCTCTTTTTCCTCCTCTTTAACATTCTGGAGACGCAAAATGGTTTGTGTTCGCTCCACTTGCAGTCCGATCAGCTGGTTTTCCACCAACTTTAATTCCCTGTTCGTTGCCCTCGTAAGTGACGCACTTTCCCGGGCAGACTTCTCTGCCCCCCCCGCTGCTTCTTTAATGGCTTTCACATCGCTTTCAATTAAGCCCACCCTTTGATCTGTTTCATTCAGCTTGTCAACAAAGGGTTTTATGGCTTCCATAACCGCTCTTTTAACCAGTTCCTCAAGCGTCTCGCCCCTCTGCAAGGCCGCCGTAACTGACTTGCCAAGAGAAGGACTCTGCTTTTTCGCTGCCATTTTAGGGGGGGGGGGAAACCGCCAATCTTCCGAGACTCTATGAGGGGGGAAAAATCCGAGTCTTCTAACCTTCAGACCCTACCACTCCTCGCATGCGCTTGTAGTAACAGAAGGGATTTGCTTACTTGCAGGCTTTCGCCTAATCCTGCTCCTTGCCGTTTTCCATAGCCCGGCAGCACACTGGGTGCCGTGCTCGTCTGCCGGCCTCCATAGGGACAAACGGGTGATTTACCCCCTGCCTCGATCTGTCAGAGAGCTCTTCCCGCCGCGTCCCGGACTCAGACTCCCTGCCTGAGAGTCTGGGGGCTAACCTTTGCAGATCAGCCGCCCGGCCAGGCGGCTCGGCTGCTTCCTCTCGGACCTGCCGAGAGGAGCATCCGACATGGCTGCGAAAACGAAAACGAATCGAGAATCGAATTCTTGACATTCAAAACAAATTTGTAAGTGACTGAGAACTTAGGAATCAAAGATTATTTTCCCCAGCCTTGACAGAAGACAAAAAGGTGTCATTGCATTTTACTTTGGGAAGACACTTTACTCAATCTTATAGTGTAGATCTGAACTGTAAGTGTACCAAGGCCCAAGGCACTTGAGCAAGGGTGTGGGATGGGGAGATAGAGTTTTATATGATATATGGAGCTGATGTAGGCTGCTTGCCAATGTACAATCAATATAACAGCTTTTCATCTTTCCCAGGATGAAGGCACTAATCACTCTTATGACAGCTTCTAGGGAATATTGGTTGTCAACGTCATGCTTTAAGAGCTTTCCAAAAAAGGTGTATATTAACTAGGAGCTATATAATCTGCAGTGTTCTTGGAAAGCAGATTTTAATATTAAGAATGACATTGACTGAGATGCTGATTTGCAAAATTTGCTGCTGTCCCGGTGCACAAGAAATACTTTCCCACATACCATTCCTTACATCTCTGTTCCTGCTGCAAATATGAAATATTGCCTTGTCCTTTGAATGCTATCTGTAGTAAAGGCTTTGTTAACTGGCAGCTGGTTAACTGGACAGCTTGATTAACCAGCATGCAGCCTGAGTATCTTGGGCAAGCGCTGGGTAAAAACACTGTTAACAAACAGATTTGGTTAACTGGCAGCCCCAATTCCCCATGGAGGGCAGTTAACAAAGCTTTTAGTGTATAGGCCTTTAGATAAGTTGAAGCTAGAATTGTGCTTATCGTAGCTGGTGAAATTAATGCAGAGGGATATCACTGCAGACAGGGCCTTTCCAAGGCTAAGGTTATATCTTTAAGCATATATTGTTTTTTAGTTAAAATAAATGGTCCAAAATGGGCTGATAAAATAATTTCAGTTTGAATTTGTCTTTTTTCACCCCCACCCCCAGCCACTCCATATCCTGGTGGATTCAAATGTTTCACTTGTGAAAAAGCCATAGACAACTATGAATGCAACCAGTGGGCTCCAGATATCTACTGCCCCAAAGGTAAATGAGCTGCTTGTTGCTAACTAAGGCATCTTCAGAATGCGTGTTCCAGTCTAGGGCTGACAAAATCCTGCCTGCTCACCTGAAAGCAGTTTTCCTACCCTCTCCATCATCTGTACTGCCCAGCAGCTCTGGCTGGATTTGATTGTTTATCAGGTTGCTAACAACCCTGAAAATGAGAGCCAGCATGGTGTAGTGGTTCGATTTGGATCTGGAAGGCCCACATTTGAATCCCTGCTCTGCCAGTGGGTGACCTTGGGCTAGTCACACACATGCAGCTTAATTTACCTCACAAGGTTGTTGTGAGGAAAAAAATGGCAGAGAGAATGATGTAAGCCACTTTGGGTCCTCATTGGAGAGAAAAGCAGGTATAAATGACATAAATACTAAAGAACATGGCAGTCGAGATCTTACGACATAGCATAGTGACATCTCAGCCCCCTCCTCCCGATAGGTGATATCACCTACTGCCTGGTCCTTTTAGCTGGAGATGATGCAGATTGAACCTGGGACCTTCTGCATGCAAAACAGAGGCTCTTCCACTGCGCCACAACCCCTCTCCGATAAAACTGTTGTATGTATTATATTCTACATGGTTTTTCCCTACTGCCTGCTTGCTGGCCATGACATGGGTGGCAAGAGGTTTATTCACACTGTGTAGGATGCAGCGTTTACAGATGTCTAGCAAGGGCAGAAGATGTTAGCCAGAAAAACACCTTCTGTAACATTGGGAGAACCTGCTTTCATGAATCAGATGTATCTGCTCTGAGTCACGAACACTTATGCTGTGATTACGTTTGTTAGTCTTCAAGATGCTACTGGACTTCTTTTTAATTTTGCTGCAGCAGATTCACACAGTCACCCATGTGGTATTAATATTGGGGAGAACCTATGGCAGATTCTAGAAAATTCCTTGGTAATGTGTAGTGGTTCTGCCTCAGCCTGTTTCCAGCTCTGAATTTTAACAACTCTAGATCAACGTAGATTATGTTCTGGATCAACATAAAATTTACAGTAAGAGTGGGCATTATCAGGGTGGAATTGTTGACCACAAACTTTAATAAAGTTGTATTGACTCCAATGAGAAGTAGTGTATGAAGGACCTTCCAAAATCATTTCAGTGTAAACATTTAAGGTGAACTCCCAGCTCCCAAATATTACAAAGTGCATAGCACCCAAAAAAAAAACCCAATGACCAGCCCCAACACAGCTTTGATCACCCAGAACATAGATACTGTCAGCATTCCATTTCTGAATACAGGGAACCAGTTTGGAGGAAAGGGGGGAAAGGGCACCAGCCTAGCATTGAGGGCATATAGGAAGGCAGGTAGTATGGTATTGCTTTCTTCCAATTTAGGGGAAAGCACCACAGGGCAACCATGTGCCCTGGCAGGTGGCTTCTAGATGGAGCTGCCCAACAGAAATCAGAGTGGATGTGGTAATTGCCCATCACCACCTGGCAGGGCAGAGCAAGGAGCTGATTGGCAGTGACAAAGTAAGCTAATGCTGAAATTGAGGAGGGGGCAAGGAGATGAAAAGAGAATAGGAATAACCTGGAGGGAGATGGAGAGCAGAGCTAAAGACCTTTTTCTCTCTCCTCACCCCTGGCCAATGCCCAGCCCTCATCAGCCTTTGCCTAGGAATAATAATGTCAATCAGTTCTACTCTGGGCCCAAAATAATACTTTATAGTAGACTTCACTCTTGCTAAAAGCTGCATTACAAGGGACTGTTCAGTACAACACGGTCAGGTGAGCGTTGGAGTTGACTTGTGAAAATCATTTCTAGCTTCAAAGAGGCATGAATCTGGACATTAAAGGAGTGTGACTAATTAGGCTGCAAGATGGCTTACATCTTGAACTCCTGTTTCCATTACTCCCCCTGATTCATTAGCGCATTTTCTAGCTATCTGTTGTTGATCCAACTGAGATACATTTGCCATAGTTAGGCTTATATTAAAGCTGTTTTTGTTTTATCTACTTCAAAAGGCACCAGGAGTCTCTTACATTTGGCCGCAGCAGGATCACTGTATTTTTACAAAATACGGGATTTGGAGGCTGGAACTGACCAGGTGGAAAGTCTAATCCGTGTCTTACCTTTTCAACAAAGGCTTCAAAATCAGCTCAGACCCTGCACTGTTGCAGTGTTTTATTCACCTAGCACAGCTTCTTTAGACATAAAACTATTAAGCTGCACATGATACATTCAACAAGAGCTAGATTTCCTTCCTTTTACTTAGGAGTGGACAGAAGCGTCTTGCAATTTCTTCCCCAAAGACATCTGGAAACAATGGGACGCTATTCATGAGCAAGTGATTTGCAGAATAGAAAGCTCAGATCAGTTCAGCTTATTCAAGGAAAATGTCCAAAAAGCCCATTGGCTGTTGGATTTGAGAATAGAGTGCTTGGTGGGCTCTGTGTTCTCTGACAGTGTTGATCTTTAAAATCTAGATGCATTTGTTTTCAACTGTGTTTTCATTGAGACTAAACTTTTATAGGACAGGCTCTTTAAACAGCAGCACTGTAATAATTTTTTCCCAAAGAGAGGGGAAGGAAGAAGTGCTCTAATGTACAAGCAGGTTTTCTTTTGAAAACATCCCCTGATTCCATTTAGGTACGTGAGTACTAAAGGGGAAGTGAAGGAAAAAGCAACACCTAGGGAAAAAAAAGGATATGTGGCATATGGCTTAAGCCTGACAGAAGTGTTGCTTCCTTGTGCGGCCCCAGGCGTGGCCCATAATTCCCTATATTGCATCTGCTGTGAAGTGAAGACAGTTGAGGGGGCGGGTGGTCAGTTTTGCCTGTGCACATGTTATTTGTGATCTTTGAGAATTTAGTGGACAGAATGAATGCTTTGACAATTGTAAGGTGGCACCCTAAAACTATCCAATCTTAATTTGTTGGGTTTATCTAACCCTATATTTATTTATTTGTGCCCTGCTTTTCTTGCCCGTGGGGTTCCAAATCACTTTACAACATCAGTCTTTCCTTCTCCATTTTAGCCTCACACCAACACCATGAGGTAGGTTATGGTGAGAGTGTGTCTGGCTCAAGGTCACCCAGTGAGCTTCCATGGCCAAGTGGAGACTCAAAACTGAGTCTCTCAAACCTAGCCTGACACTTTGACTGCTACACCATACTGGCTGTTTGTAAGGCAGTGCAAGTTTTTGAGAGAATGAATAGAGATAATTGGTTCTATCACACAATACTTGAACTTGGAAGCTGCCCATTAAATTAGCTGGCATCAGTCTCCTTTCCACAGCTCGTAATTTACTCAGTCTGTTGCCACAAAATATGTTGAAGACAGATAGCTTTTAGAAATATGTTGAAGACAGATTGCTTCTGGTACGCACACTGTAGTTGTAGAACGTGAAGAACCAGAAGTCACCAGATGGTCACAATAAGTTGCATATCTGATTTTACGATGTCTCCCATGTTGTTGTGTCAGATGAATTATAACTGGATGGTTAGTCCTCACTTACTGGATTCTGTTTCTTGTTAGACACAAGATACTGTTATACAGAACACATGCTGGAAGCCGGTGGAAAGAGCATATCTGTTACAAAGCGCTGTGTGCGTCTGGAGCATTGTCTATCTACTGGATGCCTCGATTTCCCAGATGGGCTTAAGGTGAGAATCCAAATTGTGTATTTGTTGGCTTGCACACTGTTCAATATGGCCTTTCTCACACAACACATGTAACTATTGCACAGAGTTACAATGCTCCCATTTAGTCACAAGGATTCAGTTTTGTGACTTTTTAATGTTATAAGCCACTCAAAATATTGATGATTAAATGAAAGGGGAACATCATGTGAGGAAAAACTGGCACCATGTATTTAAGTAGGGGCTTCTTCTATTGACAGTGGTAAGAACAGATAAGCATTCACTAAGTGAGACCAATGAGGAAATGGAAATAAGGTAAAATTCTCTCTCGTGATATACTTGTTACCCTCATGGTTGTAGTCCATACTGTCATACTTTCTGGAAATAGTCCTCTGTGGATGCATCTGCTCTTTTCACCACTTGAATCAGTTCTAATGTTAGATCAATTTTTTTCATAGTTCTTAAATGATTCTCCACTTTTCCAAAGCACACAAAATGTTTGCATACCTTTCACAAATTGACAAGTATCTTTCTCCTACACCAATTTCTTTGGGATGTATGGCGATCCTACCACTAGCCACTTCAAACAGATGCTTTTGAAGTACCAGGATAGAAAAATACTAAGAAATTGTGAAACTTGGTTATCCAGATTGATTAGGTGACCCTTGCATGCATAATTAGGGTTGAGATCTAAAGAAGCGACTTTTAGGCATAGTAGCAATTATACAACTATGCTATATCACAACTTTCAAAAGTCCACTGTATTGCAAAAGTGGTTTACTTTGTGTAGTAGTAGTAGTAGTAGTAGTAGTAGTAGTAGTAGTAGTAGTAGTAGTAGTAGTGCCTGTGCATAGCACAGCAAACTGCCTGTGAGAGCCAGTTTGGTATAGTGGTTAAGAGAGCGGGACTCTAATCTGGAGAGCTGGGTTTGATTCCCCACTCCTCCACTTGAAGCCAACTGGGTGACCTTGGGCTAGTCATGGCTCTCTGAAGCTCTCTCAGCCCCACCCACCTCACAGGGTGTTTTGTTGTGGGGATAATAATGGCATACTTTGTAAACCGCTCTGAGAGGGCATTAAGTTGTCCTGAAAGGGTGGTATATAAATCAAATGTTATTGTTGTTGTTGTTGTTATTATATATACCACTCTTCTAGACAGATTAGTGCCCCACTCAGCATTGAACAAATAAGTGTTATTATTATCACCACAATGCCGCTCAGGAGCTGGGGCTGAGAGGAGCAGCTTACTAAAGGCCGCTTGCTGAGCTCATGGCATTAGTGGGATTCAAACCACCAGCCCAACCACTTAACCAGTATGCTACAGCAGCTTTAAGGAAGTGCTGTGTATGAAGGATAAGCCCGAAACACCACCGGACACTTAGCACTAGCTACAAGTTTCTCTGAATTCCAGCCTGCATGAAAAAGGTTTCCTTTTATTTAAAATATCTCCAGAAGCTTACAAGCTTGCATGAATTCTAATTAGGATTTCATTGGAAGCTGCAAGCAGGTTAGTATGCAGCCTATTTGGTGTGATTGAGAATAAATACAGGTAAACAGGGTAGAGTGACATTGGTATTATCGGTACCAGTGCATAATCATTCTAATTCACACTTCCGGTGGAGTTCAAAGGTTTCACAAAGGCTAGGCAGAGATGGAAGAATGGGCAGTTTGGCAGGCCAGGAGCAGTGGAAAGCAAAGCAGAAGAGAGCACATAATCATCTCCACGCACCTGAAGGTATCCCATGAGAATAGGCTTGTTGAACCAGTAAAGGAGAGGCACCTTCTGGGCTATACCACTGAAACAGAGAGACGTTTATGTGATGAGTCCCTGGCTCTAAGAACTGGAATGCCCCAGGAGTAGTGGCTGGTCTGTGGTTTTGCCCTTTGGGTTCGTGGGAAATGGGATTCCAATTAGGTTTGGGGGTTTTTTGAAAAAAAAAATCAGGGAAGAGCCTTAAACAGATACTAGTATTTTTTTTTACTTCAGTAGTGAATTTCTTCACTAAATCAAAACATGATTTCCCCTCCCCTATGTCTAAAATTCAGAAATTGCTGTAATAATTATGTTGGGAACATAAAAATATGACGGGAAACAAGTACAAGGGAGAACCTCCCTGAAGAAATAGATGGCTTGTCTTTCATCTTGTATAACTATCCATGTGGCCAGACCTTTTCATGGTATGTATTTGTTGCTTTGGGGGAGAATTTCAAAGTTGTTTGATGAAAAAGGCAGAGTGCTATTACCATAATTATAAGCAAAGTTTTTAGGTATTTGTAACTCTTACGCAGAGGATGTTAAATAAGAAGGCTAACCCTTTAGCCTATGATTTATCAGAAGGAACCATAGATAAATATAGCTTAGATTGGATATAGGAACTAAGCTGATGTAAGCAAATGCAGATAGCTGAGGGGTGATATCCTGTTTTATAATGATAAGGCACTTTGGAAAGGGCAATTTAAGTCAAGGAAACAATAGGGGAGGGGCAGTTTACCCTTTCTGTACCCTATTTGAACATCTCCAAATAGTTTCAAATGTGTTTTTAGAACCCCCATAGAAGAAACGACTGCCCGAGGTGTAAATTGAGAGTATAATAAAGGTAAGTAGGTAAAGGATTAATCCTCCCTATCCTGCCATACAGCTTCCCTGCTCTGAATTCCCTCTGCCTGTAAATGTAGGTTTATACACTGAACTTGCTATTCACTGAAGGAGTCTTCAAACATGGGGGCAGTTCTCCAATGAAATGTCCTGTTTTCTTTCAGATCTGTACTTCTTGCTGCGAAGGAAACATCTGCAACTTGCCATTGCCCAGAAATGCAAGTGATGCTGTATTTGCCACAATAACCCCTATAAATCGCACACAAAGACATCAGGAAAACACACCAGTGATTATGTCATTTCTCCTGTTGGTCTTTGTTCCATGGGTGTCCTAGGATAAGTTGCTGGTTATGCAGCAAGGATGAAAATATTTATGCATAAATATTTGATCTTAATTTATATTTCAAATCTTACTTTTTAAGTCTCATTCTAAAATTTACTTCTTGACTTTGTTTTAGCCTTGAATAGTTCAAAAGCCATACTTTCTGATCTGTGTGTTTTAAAAGTGGGGGAAGTTTGTTGTCTGTTAGTTCTTTGAATGGAGGCTGAGGGATAGGACAGCCAGCAACATCCTCTGCTGCCCAGTCCTGATTGGCTGAGCTACTCTCCTCAGCTCCCACCCATCAAGCCTTGCGCCATATTCAAATGATGTGGACTGAGCCAAACTGATCCATGGCTAAAGGCCGTGAACCTCACTTCTTTGAAGGTCATATATAGAATGATATGGTCTCTCTGATATTCTATCCAAAGGGAGTGTTTTAATGTACTTCTTTTTTGTATGAGAAAAGAAATAATATCTCTGCTAGATGGAGTCCATCACTGGTAGTTTTTGTAAGCGTTTATAATAAAAAATAATTTTCCAGAAATCTCTTGTTGATAAATGGAGGCACTTTTAAAATGGATTTTAATGAACTAATAGATTAATTTGCTAATCAACCAAGGCCTCAGGTCTGTGCCTGCTTATCCCTCCTAGGTTGGATGGAAGTTTCTGCCTGAGAAAACATACTTAGAATTAGAAATGTAATATTTTTGGAAATTCTGAAGCCAAGTGAAAAATTTCATCTGTTTTTTGGAGCTGGGGGATGGAAACGCTGAAAAATATGCAATACTTTCTTATCAAAGAACCTTATTTTACTTCTTTAACAAGAAAAATGCATCATTTATAACTTAATTAACATTTAAAATTGTAGGCATATTTATGGATTTTAATATATAGTGCTTTAGTTTTCTACAAACAAAATTACAACTATACCCACCAGTTGAGAAGGAACAGCTGCACCCCATGGGAAACAAAGGAAAAGGAAGTATATTACTTGAGGATAAGTACACTTCCTGTGTTTTCTCCTGCTTTACTGTGATCTTTTCCAAACCAGCTTTGGTACCATCTTTTGGGAAAGATCACAAAGTGCCTTTGCACATTGTGTGGACAAGAAGGTTTGCATTTTTGCAGGACTTGCCGACATCTACACCATTGTCCTTACTTTGGGCCCCCGCAACTGTCGTTTCCACCCCTCTTGCATCACCAGAGGGCTTTTTCAGGTTTTAAAAATTGGTAATTGACTTGGCACTGTTGCATTAAGCTATAAAGGTATGTCAGTTACTAATTTTGTTACTATGGTGATGGGTCAGTTACTGGTCTAAATGACCCTCAAAAGCCCTGGTGGTGTTGGCGATGAGGAAGTGATGGCTGCAAGGTGCCAGATCAAGGAAAGTGCAGGGAAAACTGCAGTGTGGACAATGTGTTGCTGCGGCAGGTTCCTCTGCATTAGCAGCAGCAGTGGAAGGAACACAGAAAATCGTTGCTGTTTGGGTGTAGCCACATTCTCATATGATCACAGGATCACAAACATATATTTGGATATAAAGATAAATTTTAACATTGAAAACACTGACCTGTTTAATAATTTATTATCACCACACAGTAGCATATTAATTGTTGCCAAAAGTAACTGAATTTAAACAAACATCCTTGGAAAATATGTTGTGTATGTCTGTGGTTTCTATAGGAATCATTATAATCTAATACTGTAGATGAAAACTTCTCTGCTACTTATTTTGAGTGAGAAAAACTTGTCTTAAAAAGTATTTCAATCATTCCAAAAGAGAATATTTCATAGGAGCTTTTTCAGTGTCGCACCCCTTCTTTTAATTCTTCTGTTAGAACAATGAAACAAAAGTGTCCACCCTCCTCCCCCAATGTGGGCCTTTATGTCTCTATGTAAGACTGTGCTGAACATGTTACAGCCATACTTATGAAGGGCAAACAGAGGCTTTCCCAATAATTCAGTATCTAGGATAGTTCTGTATGCCCATCTCCATCTGCTATGCAGAGCTTCCTCTTTTGGAGTATTTGATTACCGTGATTTTCATAGGACTATTCGGAAACAAACACAAAGAAGATTTTGATTTAATTAGAACTTTGACAGGAGACAAACTTCAGCAACAAAATGCCAAAATTATAAATTTTCTTTTACTGGCACTGGTGATACTTTGTCACACAATACGGCCTTTAAGACTAACCAACTTTATTGTAGCATAAGATTTTGAGAGCCACAGCTCTCTTCATCAGATGAAAGCTGTGGCTCTCCAAAACTTATGCTACAATAAAGTTGGTTAGTCTTAAAGGTGCTACTGGACTCTTTACTATTTTGCTACTACAGACTAACATGGCTAACTCCTCTGGATCGATGACAATATGGCCTATTTTACTTGTAGATCACAATATTTATTTTTGTATGATAAGATGGATAATGGATTGTAAAATTTTCCTTTCTTAATAGTAGCATCACCTGTAGTTGCTTTAGTCCCTATGACATGTAAAATATATTTTGTGATAAATGGCCTTCCATTTTTTAGGGTTTTTTTTAAACAGTGGTGCAAAATAAAATAAAACAAATACATCGATATGGTTAAGGTGAACTCAGAGATGTGTCACTGGCTGATTTTCACATAAAAAATTTGGTGAAACTTTATATGATGTACAGGCATGTAATCATACTTTATAATGATTTTATTAGTTGTTTTTGGCCAGCATCATGATGATTTTTATCAGTGTTTTAAGCTACCGTCATTCAGTGAGGAACTTGGCACTTTATCAAGTTACAGCATAGATTCATGTGTGTGTGTTTATGAATGTGAGTCAGAAGGAAAGGCAGACAAGAATTACATTCTAATAATGAAGAAACCATTGCTAATGCCAAATGCTTGATAATTCTCTGTCTCAAGCAAATCTTCCATCCTCTTGCTGCTTACAATCATATCCTAACACTTTTAAATCAGTCCCAGCTACTTCATATGGCATCATTGGCAGTCGCACTAATTAAAATACAAGAAGCAAAAACTTGTGGCGTTCCTTCTATGGATGAATGAATATTCCATACTTCATTTCTATTTTTGTCAAGATTTCAGTTCTCCACTTTTCTGTTTTTCTACATTCATTTGTATCCCATATGCGTGTTGTATGATTTATATACATAGTGCTGACCTGACGATGTTGAAAAATGCATACACTTTGGGGGGAGGAGTTTGGTACAAGGAAACAAACATGCAAAAATAAAGAGTCTTGGGTTCAGTTTCCACATTGTAATGCTGTACATCCAATACACAGGATATGTCAGTAGCTTGATAGAGCCCTTTCTTTCCTCCTCCTCTTGGGAAACTGGGAGAAAGGGGGAATGTTAACCGGCAACTTAAGATCCATGAACCCACTTCATTCCTCACATGTAAATGGCTAAAAACACTGCCCCCTCCTCCTGCTACAGCCTACTGAATCCCCTAAAATTCTGCTTCCGTGTCAAGGGACACAGAAACAGTGCAGGGGACAAAGTGAAGACCTGCAGCACGAGGAGGGGGAAATGGTTAGAAATCACCAACCTAGCATCTCAGCACCGTGACTGTGAAGGGTATTGAAGTCCATGTTTCACTACCATCAGTTTTTGGTCAGCTGGTGCTGTCCTGAGAATAGGGTGAAATGTGATTATCTGTGGTAATGTTACAGTGGTGTCATGAAAAATTTGTCATGGGGATGCCGATCAATTGATCCCCATGCAATGCTTGTTAATGTGTAGACCAGCCCTAAGAAAATGTCTGTTCTTTACAAAGAGGTGCATGTTGCGTTGTGAATTCTCTGTAACGCTGCTGGGTTTGTTGTCGTTTGCATGATCTGGTTGTATGTAACATCCCTGATCTCCCTCCTGTTCCAACTTCATTTAATGTTGCTTGTTTACAAGCCAGAGAGCTTGAATTGTCCTGTTTGTGGCCATTAATGCAACATGTCAGCCGGGGAAGTGGTGTAATGCTTTGCAAGAGTCGAATTGTAACAGGTTTCTAAAAGTAAGCTCCTAATTTGAAAATTTACCCTCAAAGCATGACAATGTTCTGAACATCATTTTGTCATTGTAGTTTTTTTCAAGACCATGGATACTGATTTTGTGCCCCATTTCATTCCCTAAATGGACACGCAGTAAGGTTATTGGAAACCAAATTTATGCAATTCTCTGTCTCACTGTTCTCTGTCTATGCTATGTATTTCTCTGTCAGTGTATTCCTGTGTAAATAGTGCTTCGAATTGTTAATGTTGTACATTTTGTATATTGTATAAATAAATGATGTTTTAAACGTACATGCTTAAATAATTTTGTTTATCCAGTTTACCGAGGATAGGTTGAACAATGGCTCCAGGAAACAGGGAAAAGTGTAAATGTGACCCAGCAGGGTCTGTCACACCATTGTGTATGAATCAGTATTTTGGAAGATTGCTTTTCTGCCAACTCTCCCTCTTAGTTTACTTCTCGCCCCCACTGCAGCCATCTTAATTCCATCTGGCTATGTCCTCCAGTTTTTACATCTCTCTCTTTCCCATCCTTGTACTTCTGTCCTCTCTTTCCTTGTTTTCCATATTCCTTTGGCTCTCACTTCCTCCATTTTCTTCCCTTCACTGCTCTAGAATACAAACTTTGCAGTTTGTTCTCCCCTTTCCTTCTGCTTCTACACCTTCAGTGTCTCTTCTCCAAGACCTTAACAACAACAACAACAACAACAACATTTGATTTATATACCGCCCTTCAGGACAACGTAATGCCCACTCTGAGTGGTTTACAATGTTGTTATTTCCACAACAAAACACCGTGTGAGGTGGGTGGGGCTGAGAGACCTCCAGAGAACTGTGACTAACTGAAGGTCACCCACCTGGCTTCGAGTGGAGGAGTGGGGAATCAAACCCGGCTTTCCAGATTAGAGTCCCACACTCTTAACCACTACACCAAACTGTCTCCTCCACTGTTTGCTCTTCTTCCTTGTCTCTACCCTTCACTCCCTATGTCATTGCTTGGCTTGCTACTTCATCTACTCTTTTCCTGGTCAGCATTCATTATAATGCTGCCCAGCACTTCTTGGGCAGGGGCTGTGGCTCAGTGCTAGAGAATCTACATTGCATGTAGAAGGCCCTTGATTCAATCTCTGGCAATTCCAGATAACTCCAGGAAGAGGTATTGGGGGCAATACTCTGTTTGAAACCTTGGGAAGCTGTTGTCAGAGGAGAGGATAGGAAGCTAGGTAGATCGGCTCAGCAAATGGGAAGTAATAAGGCTTCATCATCATTACACACTGACTGAATGTGCAGGAAGGGAGAGTGGGCACAAGTTCGCTGGCCCCATCCCTATGTGATTGCTGGCTCAATAGCATAATGCTTACATATGAAGGAAGTGCCCTCATGTATTCTCTTTTCCCATGATTGGCAATGCTAGGAAAACAGCTTCCACTACATTGTTGCACCATGCAAACAACCCAGCAGTTTCATGGAGGTGGATGGTAGGGCCAGCATGCCCATGTCCACTGTTCCTCCGTGCACATTCAGTCAACATGCAGATCAGTCATGGATAGACAGACAGCTGCCAAATCAAATCCTTGGTCTATCAAGCTTAGTCTTGTCTACTATGAGTCTGGATGTCCAGAATGTCAAGCAAAGTTCTTTCATATATCTGATCCTTTCAACTGAAGATCTCAAGGACTGAACCTGGGAATCTGCCACTGGCCCACCTGTAATACAATGTACTGGAGATGGGCAATTGAGCAGTTTCCTTTATAATCTTTTGCTTTGGTTACATTTCTTACAACACAGTTCTAAGCAGAGCTACTTGCTTCTAAGCCCATGGCTTTAGTGGACTTAAAAGGGTATAACTCTGGGCCAAGCTACACATGACGAATGACACTTGAACAGCAAGTGTATTTCTCCCCGTTCACTTGCCCTCCACTCAATCCACTTGCCGTTCAAGTGTCATTCGTCATGTGTAGTTTGGCCCTCTGTTAAGGATTGCATTGTTAGGACCAAATAACACATTACATTTTTTAGCAAGTTAGGTCAGGTGCCTTCAGATTTGAGTTGCTTTCCATGCCATCCACACAGTAGTTGTGGGGAACCGCTTAAAGAACTGCAGGAAACCAGTTTAGCTCTGGAACACAGTGTGGGGATGGGGTGGCTTTTACCTTCCTCTCTGCACCATTTTCCTGCACCAAAATGGCCCCGGGAGCAAATTATTTGCCCAGTTTTGGAGCTGTAGAGTTCCCTGCAGCTGCTGTGTTTTCATTAAAAAACATAACATGAAGTTTGGCTCTTAGTCACCTAGCTAAGAATGGGCCTCCCCATTCACTCCTGCCATCAAAGATCTTAATGGTACACAGTGCATAAGGCTGTGACTCTGGCTCTTAATGGCACAAAGCCAAAGAGTAATGCCTTTCCAAGTTTATTCCTTCCTGTGTATTCTTTTTTTCTCCCTAAGGAGCCATGTTAAAACTGTGGGGTTTTATTATTCAAAGAGGTGTTTCTGGGCCCCTCAAATAAAATTTTAAGTGGGAATGAGCAACTTTACATGCTAGGCTGAATTTTGAGGTTGGCGTCAGGACGATCAGAAAGATAAAATGTGGAGTCTGCTGAATGCTTCTCATCTGGGGCAAAAGGGGGGCCATCTCTGTACATGCCTTACATAAGTGAATGGAAACAATGCTGGCATCTTGATGACGTCCATTCATTTCAGTAGTGAGAAAAAGGTCCTGAGGGATTGTGCCTTGAACGATTTTGTGCCAGCTTAACTTTGCTGGCTTCTCATGTTGCAAGTGATGGAGAAATAATTTCTGAAACTGGAAATGCTCCTGCTCGAAGGAATGTTTGGTAAGCGATGTTCAGCATTCTTTGTTCCCAGAAGAGATGTATTCATTTCAGTGGGGATAAATAATGGCTGAAATGGACAAGAAAGAAAATCTCACGTTTGGAAATTTGCTCTTTTTTTGTTGTTGTTGCAGTTTTTCTAAGGCAGGTAGCATGCACCTCCTTTGCCATGAGATGACAAGGAAACTGAAAACAGCAAGCAGACATCTCTGCAAGCCCCATAGTAACTCTGGAAGCCCCCATAGCACTGTGTTGCTTTGCTGAACTGAGAATTCACTGTA
This sequence comes from Eublepharis macularius, assembly GCF_028583425.1. NCBI lineage: Eukaryota > Metazoa > Chordata > Lepidosauria > Squamata > Eublepharidae > Eublepharis > Eublepharis macularius. The sequence goes on from NC_072791.1 coordinate 184,767,864, forward strand.
AATAGAACAATATTTACAGCCAGCTCTTTCACTTCTGGGTAAAGAAGATAGCTTGTTTAGTTAAATGGGTGCTTTTTGCTTTGAAGGAACAAAATGAAAGGCTGAACAGGAAGAGTTAATGAAACCTCTTCCCATTACGGCGCTTGTCCTGTTTGAAAGTTTTAAATTAATGCCTTTATATCCCCTTCACTGTCAGTAAAAATGTCTAAAATAGCTTATGGTGGAACACTCGGCAATTTGTTTGCAATAATTGTTGATAGCTGGAAAAGATGGTTTCAGTCTAGCCATTGACCTGGCTAATTGCAAGTTAGGTCTTACAAAGCAAATGTACTCCTGCAATTATGACTTTTGGTTTGAGTCAATGGCCATTTGGGGGCTGGGCCAAAGTCTCTTTCTTTGATACAAATGGGGGTCTCCAGAGAGAAAAAAATAAGACTGCTTGCAGGTGAGTTTGCTTTTGGAAGTCATCCAGAACATATGGACAATTTCTTGCAAGATCCTCTGTGAGATGCTGCAAGACACAGCTAGTAGGTTTTGGATGAGTTCCAAAAATTGCTGGCAGATAGATCAGAAAACCTCCTCGAGCAGCTTAGAATATTCAATGCCCAAGAAACATTCCCTTGATTTCAAAGTTAGGGCACAGCACTGGGAAACCTTAAAATGCCCAAAAGCAGGCCAATGGTTGGTTAATGTTTTCCCTTGGCCACCGCTCTATTTGCTTATGTATTCTTCTATTTTATTTACATTATTTATAGTTCACCTTTCTCACTGAGACTCAAGGCAGATTATACAATGCAATCAATATTTTCTTTATAAAAATTCATCCTGGGCAATTTTGTTTCACACAGCTTGTGAATTGCCAGGAGGGTGGGAGCCTTCCTGATCTTCTCAATCAGGCCATTCTAGAGGCTAAACTAAACTTCCAAGCTAAACTAAATTGGAAAAAAAGTGATTTTGCAGGTGAATTAACTTTCTTCTCCAGCAGTCATTGTGTGTCCTGTAGGCTCTTAACAGAGTCATCATGGGTCAGTGGAATCCCATCAAAAACGGAAAGCACAGTTTCATTCAAGACCTCCAGTTTCCAGCCAGCATTACCGCCATTCTGTCAGGACTCGATGTCAACTCGTTTTTCCTTAGCCATTTAATCACATTTTTAGGCAGTGGCTCAAGACCTCAACTGCATCATCAGGGAATTTGAATAGAGAGCTGGGAGTCATTTGCATATTGGTGACATCCAATTCTAAAATTATGAATGATTTCTCCTAAAGGCTTCACATAGAGGTTGAATAAAATTGGGGATAAGATTGTGCTCTTTGAAACCCCACAGGAGAATTATATCCTGATTTTCTATCCAGTAGGGACCAAAATCAGCTTACACCATTGTTACCTCCTTCATTTTCCCACCACAACAATCCCGTGAGGTAAGTTTGGCTGAGAGTGTGACTGGATTGGCTCTAAGTCACCATGTGAGCTTCCATGACAGAGTGGAAATTTGAACCCAGACCCAATATGTTTTCTGCAGTGCAGTGGGAGAATATTAAAGGAAAAGAAGGCTCTTGAGGCTGACAACTTCATGAAATAATTGTTGTAAGCAGGGTTCTTCATAGTCTTATCCTTCCTGGAACTCTCCGAAGTTGTTTTCAACTTTTCTCATCCCCTTGTATGAGTACAAGGTTACTTTCAAGTGCTTGAGGAGCATGATTTCTATATGTGGGAAGTAAAGTCTGAGTTCTCTTTCCCCAATAGCCCTGGACAGTAGCTGGGTGAAGGTCGTGATAGGGAGCTGGCTACCTGTCTGTGCAGTCTCTGGGAAGAGGAGGGAGAGGACCCAGCGTGGATTTCGGTCAGGGCTTTCTGCCTGAAAATTAGAAGCTAGACAGGTAGTGGATTGTGGCTGCCCTTAACTACCTGGGAAGCCCCAAACCTGTTCAGGATGGTTTATGTTAGGTGACAGTGTGTAAGGGGGTCATAAAGTGCTTCTGTTGAAACATGCTGTTGTGCTAACGGCCACTAAAGGCAAAAATTATTGTAGCCTTTTCTGCTTACATTTCTGCTCTAATTATGCACCTAGAGGAACATTTTGCTTTTGAAGTTTCTCGTGTTTCTGCAGAATCAGCTATATATAAAATAAGCACATTATGTTATTTCTAGCTGATTAAAATGACTAGATGATTACCGTGTGCAGTCTGTCCACAAACTCTTTCCTCTTTCAGTTCCACTTGTTTCATACTTAAGGTTTCCACTTGTATATGTTCAATTGCAACCCTGGTTTTGTTGGCTATGTAGAATTCAGTGGGTCTATAGCTCACTAAAACCAATGGAACTTAACCACATAGGTCGAATCCACATTACTCATTCTAAGTCGCATGTTCCCCGCATTCCCCACGCAATCCCAAGTGCCGGTCACATTACCTCATTAAACAGACGCATTTCATTCGCATTTCTCCCGAATATGTGGTCACAGGTTTTCAATGGGAGTTTCACGGTGGCCGTGAACGGGCCAATGCGCAATTTATGCGGTTTTTTAAAAAACCACCCCCCTTCCTGTCTCTCCGGCCGTTCTGAGAGTTCCTATTGGCTGATTCAACTTGCGAGTGCTCCGTAGTCTGCAAAAGACTGTTTTTGACTTCATAGCATTGGATTTATTGATTATGCTGTTTCTGAATCAAATCTGGTAGTTTGAAAAATCATTTTGGGGTGAATCCATCCTCAGAACGGACTCGCGAAACTTCCTTTTTAACTGTTTTTTATTTTTTTAATTTTATATTACTGTAATATCGAAATTACGAAATATCGAAATAATGACACTCCAAGGAAGTGAAACTTCAGTAAAATTCAGGCACTGAACTGTCCTGCATAGAAAATGCCCACGAAAGCTTCCCACATGCTTCCAAATTTCCAAAAAAGAAATGGGAGAGAGCCATCAATGCTGTCAGTGGGGGAAAGAGAGGCATCATTATCTTCAATGATGTTTCTTTATAAGGCAAGATAGAAATAACGGAAAAGTGCGCTCAAAATTTTTTTAAAAAAATGGGCGGGGAAAAAAAGGTCCCGCCCAAAAAAGCGGTTTTCAAGCGGCCGTGTGACCGGAGGGACGCATGAGAAAGATGGATTGGAAGCAGGAATGTGAACAAAGAGGAAAAGATCGCGGATTGGAGGCAAACGGAAAATATCCGATAAACTTGTGGGTAATGGGTGAATGTGGATTCGACCATAGTCAATTATTTCAATATCTACAGGCACTCAACTTGTTTCCAGTTTCGCCTCTAACAGCAATGTCTGGGCAATGTTATACTTATCCCAAATACTGCAAATGTTTAGCTTCGGATGCCAGAAACTTCTCTAAAAGATAAACACACACAAGCAGCTAGAAACCTTTGCTTCAGCATGCCTTGTCGCTACCCTGGGCATTTCTGCATGGATATATATTTAGTAGTAGAAGGAGCTCCGTGGCGCAGAGTGGTAAGCTGCAGTACTGCAACCCAAGATTTGCTCACGACCTGAGTTCGATCCTGGTGGAAACCGGGTTCAGGTAGCCAACTCAAGGTTGGCTCAGCCTTCTCTCATTCCGAGGTTGGTAAAATGAGTACCCAGTACACTGGGGGTAAAGTGTAGATGACTGGGGAAGGCAATGGCAAACCACACCATAACAAAAAGTCTGCCAAGAAAACGTGATGCGACGTCTCCCCATGGGTCAGTAATGACTCGGTGCTTGCGCTGGGGGACTACCTTTACCCATCTACCTTATATATTTAGTAGAAGAGCAGAAATATCCTAGCAAATGAACTTGGTGGGATATTTAATTTAATTTATTGCATTTGTAGCCCACCCTCCCTATAAGCGGGCTCAGGGCGGGTAACAACATTAATAACATTACAATGACATAAAATACAATATAAAATCAATACAAGATAAAAAAAATTAAAACCAAACCCAACTGCAATTTCATTGCAGTTGGTGTGTGTGTAAAAAAGTTTTGTTTTGATAGTCTCTGCAGAGGCAAAAAGGGATACCAGAGGTAATAATATAAAGTTACTCCAGTCAGCAGTGAGGAATTAAAATATGTATGTTTAGCGATGGGCCAATTTCTATTAATAAGTATTGCTCTGGATTTCTTCAGAGTTAATTTTAAGCAGTAGCTGTAGTAAAAGACTATTAAAACAAGACATTAAACTGGCAGGGGCAAGTTGTAACTAGAGAAAAGTCTGTTTATGAGTAAAATGCTCATTTTATATAAACTCCTACAATATGAATTGCTTAAACTCTAATGTTTGTGGTTAAGGTATATGTGTGTCTGCTTTGGGTGTGGTGCATCATGGAAGATGTAGTTTCAGTATCTTGTGTTGGCATTGCTTCTTCTATATTGATTTAGCAATATACCTAGGTACAATCTTTTCAGTGAGCTTTATATATCCATATGCAAACATACAGTAGAAACTAAGTGAAATTTGTTCCCTCAATAGAGTAATTCCAGATATAACCAGACTTCAAAGCAATCATTCAACGGCTCAAACAATCCAAAGTGAAATAGGTGAATTACTGCTTTAAAGATTGATTGTAGCTAGATTTTTCTGTTGGTTGGACATGCTTTATTCAATCTGTGGCATGTTTGTATTTGGAAATTATATTGAAGGTAGCTGATTAGACTGTATCTATGTACATTACTGGTTCAACCTTTTGTGGGTTGGGTATTATGTTTTGAGGAGGTATCTTTATTTTGCAGGATACTTCTTGGATCATAGCTTTAGCGATTCACTATGTTTTGTTTGAGTTTGTCTTTTGAATATTTGGAAAATGGAAGTATTTCCATTTGTACTTTTAAAAGTAAATAATTCAATATAATTACTAACTCTGCCATATATGTTACTGTTGGAAAGTAAACCTTTATAAGCCAAGTACGTGGCTCCAATTTCAGTTCCAAAACATGTACCACTTCTTTCATTTATTGAATGTTTGAGAATCACTGTATGAGCAGAAGAGAACAATTTGGGCTACTAAACTATGACAGGCAATACACAATGGGAGAGGGGATAGAATCAATGAGAATTGCTCAGCTCTGATGCCTCGAGTGAGAGAGACAGAGCTCATTTATAATCACAAGCATGTTCTGTTTCTCTGGAACATCTAATCTTAAACTTTGCTGGCTCTGTTCCATGCAACTTTGAATTACTGAGCATGATGATGTCTTGGGCGACAAATCACCCTACTGTCAACACTGATGAAGACAGTCTGCATACATCAACATGCACCTCCTTTGCGGATGCATGCAAGTCCACAATTCCAAACTAAAGTTTGACGTGCTTAAAACCCTCTGCTAACAGGAACTGAAGGATAGTCAAAACAACTGTCTTAAAATCCCATTGATTTTAATGGTATCTAAGCATGACTCGGTTAGATGAGGGCTCCTATCTCTTGCAATCTGAATACACACGATGGTAATGTTTTGTCTAGAATTAACTTAGCTTGTAACCTAATTAACATTTTTCTCCTTGATTCTTTTCTGCTGCCTTTAATTAAGAAGCCAGTTAATGATTTCATTTTATGTCTAGTACTTTGATACAGATATCAGTATGTCTACCCCGATGGAGCAAATAACAGTTCCCAAAATAGCAGCCATTTCAGATCATGTTGTCTGTCCTCAGTTACCCCTGCCCTAGTTCTGATCCAAATTGGAGTCCCACATACCTCTTTTTTAAAAGGAAAAGAAATACTAGGAGCTGTGTTAATGGAACTTGCAGCATTATGTCTGTCTGAGCTCATTAATAAGTGATGAGACAGAAATCAGAGGTACAGTTTCCAGTTCTCAAAGACACCACAATGTTCTGCTTCCACATGACTGCCATGTTTTTCAGCACAGATCGGAAAAGGCACTGTGCTCCGTAAAGCCTTCATTCTTTCCCTTTTGATAGGGAAGCTAACCAGCTCCAGGCCTTCTTGGATAATTCTGGTGCTTTGGACCTTTTTCAATCTGGTTTCATGAGATGGAGATAGCTCTGGTGGCTTTAGCTGATGACATCCATCTGAATGTAGACAAAGGCCACATTTCTTTATTTGCTCTTCCTGGATCTATCTGCAGCCTTTGATCATTCATAACCATCCTGTTGAGGCATTTGGAGGCAGAAGTAGCTATCAGGGGATATGGTTTGGATTGGTTTAAAGTGTTCCTCATGGTACTAACTCAAACCAGCCGTCTTTAGTGTGAAAATTATCTTGTGGGGTTCCACAGGGCGCAATCTTACCCTCCCCACCCCCATATTATTCAACCTCTATGTAAAGCCTTTAGGAGAAATCATTCATAGCTTTGGAACTGGTATCATCATTATGTGGATGACACCCATCTCTCTATCCAAATCCCTGGTGATGCAGTAGAGGTATGGTGTCAGATGTTTGACCACAGCTGTGTTCAAATGGCTGAAAGCAAACAAATTGAAACTGAACCCAGACAAGATGAAATTGATGCTGGTTGGCTGGAACATTTGAGATCTTGAAAAACATTGTGCTCCCCACTTTCAATGGGGTTCAATTGACCCTTACTGCCTCAGTTAAGAGCCTAGAGGTTATACTGGATCCAACTCTGCTGCTAAAGAAGCAAGTTAATGCAGTTGCAAAAACTCTTTTTATCAACTCAATCTAGCCTAGAAGATAGCTCCATAAGTTGGCGTAGCAGGTCTAGTCACCTAGATCCATGCCAGGGTAACATTGAGACTAGACTACTGTAACACACACTACGCACACTTGAAATCAACTCGGAGACTCCAGTGGGCGCAGAATGCCACAGCTCAGTTATCATTGGGAACTAGATGAAGCATGCATGTTACTGTCATTCTGCATTCACTGCATTCATCAACCATTGGACTCAATTAAAGGCATTGGCTACCAAATACAAAGCCCTTCATGGGCTTGTTTTCTCCTATCTATGGGGCTGCCTCTCTCCTTATCCCCTGCCATGTCACCTTCAGCCATCTGAACATGGACTTCTGCAGATACCTCACTCAAATGGGCCAAATCAACAACTGTCCACATATGCATTTTATGGAATGGCCTTCCTGATGAGGTTAGGCAGGCCCCCACTCTCCTGGCTTTCTGCAAACTACATAAAATTGAATTATTCAGGAGAGCTTTTTTAATATAGGTAAGAGGGCTGTACTCTAAGGAAATGGTACAGGGAGATGTTTGGTGAAGGGACAGGAACTGTGGACTATACAACTGTGTACCATATATTATATACTGAGCAGTTCTGTATCATTTAATATGTTAAATTGCTGATGATTTGTTGACTTTCTGCACTATGTCATGTTAAATTGCTTATGCTTTGTTTCAGCTTTGTTTTTCAGTTCTATATCAGAGTCTGGTGATGGTGGAGAATGCCCTCAAGTCAGAGTTAACTTGTGGCGACCCCTGATGGGGTTTTCATGGCAAGAGACTGACAGAGGTGGTTTGCCATTTCCTGCCTCTGCAACCCTGGTCTTTGCTGGAGGACTCCCATCCAGTTACTAAAATCAACAACAGCCTGTACACGGGCTTTCTCTATGGTGACCCTGTCTGAGGAGGTCAGGAGAGCCCCCACTCTCCTAGCTTTCTGCAAATGATGCAAAACCAAATTATTCAAAAAGGCTATTGTATTGTAGGGACGGGCTTTCAGATGCTTCGCTAATGAGTTAAGGACCATAAACTTCACCACTAAGTTGCCTTACGTACTACCTGTTGTCTTAAATATGTGCTCCTATGAGCTACTTGTGCTTCATGTGGTCTATTGTCAGCCCTAGAATTGCTTATGTTCTGTTTCAACGTTCTTTGACTCTGTATTGGATTCCTACTAATGCTATACATTTGTAAAATTGTGTTTATTTACCCTATGGCATTGTTTATGGAAATGTCTTTAAAAATGACTGTACTAATCTCACACTCTGTGATCTGCCTTGAGTCTCAGTGACAAAGGTGGACTATAAATGACACAACTAAAATAATACTAACCAAGACCAACCCTGCTTGGCTTCTGAGATTTGACAAGATCAGGCTCACCTGGACTATCCAGGTCAGGGCATATCACAGTCTGTGTGTATTCAAATTTCTGCAGTCCATACCTTTTATAGTGTCTTTAAATGTTTGTCTGTATTGACCTACACTGTATAATCTGCTTTGAGTCTCAGTGATTATAAACAAGCAAGCAAGCAAGCAAGCAAGCAATAAGAATTTAAATCAGTTGCTTGTACCAACTGCTAGTTTTTAATGACAAACATTTAAACAGGTTTTAATAGTAGAATGAAATATTCTGGGTGGTTTATTTTTGGTGGATAAAAGATCAAAGGTTACAGGAAGGGGTTGTTTTTGTCTTAGGGTTCTGATCTGAAATAATTTAATGATGTCAGCTACGGATGTTTTTACCTGTCTGTAGGAGGAAGTGACCAGTGGTTCCTATTCGGTAGAGCGGAGGAGGAGCAGTCCTGCTGGACTGCCCTATAGGGCTACAATTTTGCACCCCTGCAGAAGTCTTTGTAATGATGACCAGATATACATTTTGCTGCTGCAACAGATTGTAGGATGTGACCATAATGCATGCATCATTCTTTGCTAATACGATGGCTTGTTGAATGTTATACACTTATTGTAATATTTTCTATGTTCCATGGAACACACACAGTTTCTTATCTTGACATTTTCCATGGCTTTCCTTCTAATAATTGTGAAATTACATTAAACAATCAACCCTAAGTGCACAGTGAAGTAACAGAGATTTTGCTTTTTTGGTTGACCGGGCTCTGCAGTTTGGAGATTACCTTTTGTACAAGGCACCTGAAATTTCACTCTTTTAATCCTGTTAGCCTCTCTCTCTAAGTATTCACAGTGCTTAGAGCCTTTGTACTCAGGAGCCTCTTCACAGGTAGAATTTTAAATCTTCCTTAAACTGAGAGGCAGTTTTTGACAGGGGATAATAATTTTCTAATGGATTCTATTTCTTTATATTAATATTGGCCTGGAAAACATGATGAGAGCTAAGGCCAAACACCAGTAGCAAAATGGAGAAGAAAACTTGTGCGTCCCCTGGTCTCTGCCACTAGTTGATACCAACTCGAAATGTAATTTTCTCTGCATTTGGTTTCTGAATTAAGGAAGAACTTTGGCCAGTATTCAGCAGCTATAAATCATCCCCGCTAAGTTATCTAAAACAGATACCATATGATGCACATGACTTGGTGTTAATAGAAATTACTTCAAGTGCCTGAAGGTACAAAATGAAAAGGGGGAATCCTCCCTGACCTCACATGAAGTATATTTCCTTCTAGTGGTCCAAACATTTGCTGAGTCCTGCAGGAAAAAGTACAGGGACTTCTACCAACCCAGGACTCTCACAAGTGAAGCGATATTGAATCGGTGGCAAATGGGCAGTTATTTGAAACAGGAAACGGGGATGACCGATGTGGAGAAAGCAAGGGTATAAGACAACGTACAGAGTGAATGAGATGAAATTAAGTTGTTTATAATTTCACACTCGATTCAAAGATGTTGTGGATGCCAGAGGAGATGCCAGCAGTCTGAGGTCTTTCCCTGGTTAACAGGAGAGGCTGCACAAAAGGATATGAACACCAATGAAATCTAAAACCTCTCAGTGCAATTACCACACTGAGGAGTTAGTTAAATTTATCTTCTGGTCACTGCATTGGATCGTATGCAACTCGTGTAAAAAGAGCCTAATAACTTTGGTAGCAATCTGATTAAATAGCCAAGCTGGGCTAATCTTAAAATGACTATATCAGTGGAACACAGAGCTCGTTATTCTTTGCCTTGCTGTTTCTGGCAGCTCCTCGGTGTGAGCTTTTCATTCAACCTTCTTCCCCGCCTTTCTTGTTTTTATATCAGGGTTTTGAATTTCTACTAGGATCAGTCTGTTATAATTGTGGTTTTGTTTGCTACAAAATGGCAAGTGCAATGAGAACGTTGTGGCTAGGCTGGAAAAGTCACCCAAGTATAAATCTGTTTTTTAAAGTCTTAATCTCATCCCTCTACAGGTGTAGAGCATACTTTAACCAGACTCACACAGGGAGTCCTGGCTGAGTCAAACTGTGCAGACGTAAAAAAGCTTTGCCACCAGAGACAAGTCTATATAACCAAATGCTTAGAAGACCACAAACTACTAGGACCATTAGAAGAAAATTACATGTACAAAAGTGCTTGCCAAATTATTCTAAACTCATGAAATCCACTTTCAATATTCTAAGAGTTCTGATTTATTTTAGGATCCTATAACTAAAGACTAATCAAACAACTATTTAAATTCAGCTGAAGTTTATTTGCTGACTGAATACCCTCTATTCATTCTCTCCCATAGTGAGCTCACTTGAAATACATTTAGGCCCATTTATGACATGTTGACTCTGCTATGGGACAGATGCAGCATTAGCGGAGGAAGTCTCAATTTAAACCATGTTCAAGCAAGCCTCCTGCAGTTGAAATCAGGCTGATAGAAACTCCACAAGTACTGCAAAGGGGGAAAAAACTGACTTGGCCAGTCCAGTTCCTTGTTATCTCAGGCATGGTGCCAAGCAGCTCAGTGGAAAAGAAATGAAGCATAGCTGGGTTTAAAGGGCTCCAAGAGAAGATCTCCAGGGAACCTAAACACATACCCCCCAAATAATAGGGATTAATCCACTAGTTTCCCAAACTGGCAGTTAGCACAAGTGAGGAAGCAAATAATTGACTGGAACAGCAGAAAGGTATGTGTGTGCACACTTAACAATAGAAGGGTGTGGGTGTGTTCTACCTCTTGGTTTAATCAAGCTATACATAAAAATGTGCATCAGTGAAAAGAATTTCTGCCAAATTCAGCAGCAATGCTTACTTCCATAAGAAGTTCTACCCTGAACTCATGAAAGTATTGGAAGATAAATCTGATTCTTGGTTTATTTTGCTCAATATTGTTTATTCTGGTGATTAGGGATCCCATTCCCCCATTCCCCCATTCCCCCTGCTCCCAGTCTCTGCCCTCCTGCCATCTCTTACCTGGCTGGCAGGAGGAAGAGGTGCGGTAAGGGTCAACATCTCTCCCCCAAGCACGCTCCTGCATGCTTCTGTGTCATGCTGGGAATGATGTCATTCCTGGCACAACACAGAAGAGCTCCAGTGCACAAGCACGTACAGCACACTCACAAAAGGTAAGTACTACCATCGTGGTCCCCCACAACCACCCATCCCCTAATTTGAGCTCCGGGGGACCTGGCAACCCCAATATTTATTATATTAGTCTTTATTTATTAAAGACTATTTATTAGTCTTTCCTACTGCCCTTGGTGACTCATGCAGCTTAAAAATCTTGACCCACAATGTAACAGACAAAATTTTAAAAAACAGGCAAGGAAAACACAGGTATAAAGCCCCCTTATGCAATTAACTGCAATGTACGCATCCAAAAAGAACAGATTTACATTTTTAAAAAATGGACAATAGGCAGCCTAAGGGCCAGTAGCACTTTCTTGGAGGGGACATTCCATAATGCTGGAGCTGCCTGTGAAAATGAACAGGGTGATGGTGTGGCCAAATACAGGGTTGCTGGGAGATGCTGGGGACACTCTGCTATTTAGGCAAAACTCTATGATTTAATACTAGAGTAGAGTGTTCTTGGTATCTTCTGGTGACAACCTGACATCTCTTACGGGTGCATGGGGAGTGATTCCAGGGTGTCAGGATGCTGCTGATTACCCCCATTTCCTGCCATTTTTTTCCTATGCTGGCCAGCTGAGTGACAGCAGGAAGCGTCCGTTGGCTGGGAGGGAATGGTAAGCTTATCTCAGGCATATGTTCATTACCTTTGCACCTTACGGTTATTGGCCAATATCTTAATTTTAGCTCTGATGACTGTTTATGTGTGACCCTTTTTTAAAGGCCTGGGCAAGAAATCCAGGATCTGGGATTTTATCTTCTTTGCAGGATGAGCTTTATATAACAAACTTTCATTTGCTTGCTGTCAGAAGCCTTTGTAAAAGGGGAAAAGGGCTACCTAAAATCCCAAATGTTCACCACCCAACTTCTGAGTGTGCCATGAGATGTATATATCACCAATATATCACCCTGTTAAGATTCATTGGCCTACATTGACAAACAGTAACTCTCCAGGGTCTCGGGAAGGAAAAAAAGTTTTTCACAAAAATCCTGTGAGTAGGTTATGGTAAAAGTGAGCACTTGGTCTGATATCACTAAGATTGGAAGTCCATAGTAGATGTCTGCTATTCAGGGTTGCCTCCCCTCACAACCTCCCGACTCCTACTACTGCTTGTTAGATCAGAGAGGGGAATGAGGAAAACAATGCTGTTGTGGCAACATGATATCATCTCTGGGCTGAACCTGGAAGTGACATCATACTGTTCTAGGATTCTGTGGAAACTCTGTGGTAATGCCTGCAAGACCTCCCTGTCCCCACTTCTACAGCCTCCCTCTGGATGCCAGCTGCCAATAGCACCCAGCAGTGCTATTAGAAAGGGAGGCAGATTTTCATTGATTCCTCCTGCTGCTGCAGGCCACTGACCCCCTCAGTCTATTCCTGGGGTCCCATTCCTCAGGAGTGACATTACGAGGGGCATTTTGAGGTGCAGTAAAAAAGGAAGAGGCGAGCAAATCCTGTTCTGTTGAGAGAAATCCCTTCAGTCAGTGTAAATCATTGGTGGATCTGCCTCCTAGTGTATTGCACTGGGATTTTGAGGGGGGGGGCTAGATGTTGTGCAATGCCAAGATGTCATTTCCAGTTGTGTAACTGGAAGTGATGTCACTGTGTTGCTCTACAATCTTCCAAATCTCTATGGCCTTACTATAGAGATTAGGAGGGTTGCTAGACATTGCAGTGACACTTGACGTCACTTCCAGTTATGTGACTAAAAGTTATGTCATGGCATCACTACTAGCCCCCCTCCCAGTTTGTTGTTGTTGTTGTTGTTGTTGTTGTTGCAACAACAGGCAGCAGCAGGAAGCTGGAGACAAGGGCTGGGAGGTCTCCCATTATCGCAGAATACCTGCTAAGGTTAGTTACTAGGGATTGGAGGGATTCGCATGTGGGTCTCCCCTGTCCTATTTTGACACTCTAAGCACTACTCCACACTGGCTCTGTGGTATTTGCATGTAGCCACTACAAGACCTGTCTTAAAGGGAAGAGAGCAAAAGGCCTCTGTTCCAAATTCTGGCTTCCTTTTTTTTTTTTTTATAAATTTTTTTATTTTTCATAACTACAAAACACTACACAGCACTACACAAGACTATCACAAGGAAAGGGGAGAGGGAAGGGACAAAGGGGGGTGGAAAAAGAAAAAGGGGGGGGAATGAACTACAAACACTAAACACTACACTTCAATGTTTCCCTTCATACTGTCAATAATACAAAAATAGCTCCATAGGATAATGATGGAGTGGTTAATCATACAGAGAATAAACATTTCAAATTCTGATTAAACTTTCCTCCCCCTTCTAGGTCCCGGACGCAATTCTCTCTGTGCAACCGCTGTGCACCAAATTCTGGCTTCCTATTGCACTACTGGAGTTTTCCCTGTTTATACACTCACCACATATTTATTCAGTAGAAAAGAGTATGCAAACTCCATGTCATATGTACACCAAAGGAATACGTTTAAGATAAACAACTGATGATTCTTAGCATTTCTGATTTGTAGACATTTCGCCCTGGGCCTTATTGAAATCAATGAACATTTTCTTCCCACTCATCTGCAGACCTGCTCTGGTGTTTACAGTGAAAGCATCTGTTTTGCCAGTAACTGTTCTGATGCCGCCTCGAGCCATACCACCTCCATGTGCAATCTTGACATATATCATAAAAGAACAAAACCAAGCTGGGCCAAGTTAGTACTTGGTGATGACATTTTCATGACAAGAAAAAGAAACAAAGATGCTCACTAAGTATGACATACTGGTGTTTAAATATTCTGATGCAGAAGCCAGATTGCTGACAAAAAATAAGTACAGACACATATTTAACAAGAGCTACTTTATACATCTGGTGCACAGTAGCAACTGCAGGGTAGGAATGAATTATGCTTTGGGAAACCACGGCATTCTTTTCTTTAGCATAACGTAGTGCAAAGAGTTTTGTAGCAGTGAAACTCGGGAGCTCATCAAAAGGAATGCAAAATATGAGGGGAATTATCCATTATTATCTTCAGGTCACTTAGAACATAAGAGGTGCCCTTCTAGATCAGACCAGTGGTCCATCTAGTCCATTATCCCTTTTCACTGTTCCCACTATTCTCTAGGCTATGGGTTAGATCCAGGGAACTACAGATGTAAGTACTGAGGATCTTACCTCCATTCCCCTCCTTCCAGCAGCCATTTCTGTTCTTGGGGAAGTTTATTCTCAGGCATGCAGTACTCAAGTACACTAATAGCAAAGCTATGTTGGTGGAAAAGGTTTAGTCTCCTTCCCTCTCCTTGCTGCAGCCTCCTGCCTGTATGCTTAATAGTCTTCGTGGATCCTGTAAGCAAAGGAATACACATCCCCAAGATCAGATTTGGAAGGATCGCTGGGTGGGGGCACAGGAAATATCTAGAGATGATCCAGTCCTATGCACACGTAGTTTCTCCTGCCTTTCTTCCTAGGACTTGTGTTCCAGACTCCTGTTGCCCTCCTTTGAATCCATTCCAGTATTTGCATCCTTCTGAAAGTCCAGTGTTCAGAACGAGACACTTGTCTCCAGATGAGGTCTGACTAGCACAAGATGGAGTGAAAATATTCGTTCTTACTGCCTTTATTAATGCGTCTGAAAACTGCATTAGCCTTTTGCAACCATATCACACAGCTCAGTCACCTGAGATCTCTTTCACATGTATTATTGCCAAGCTAAGTATTCCTCAGCTACTCATGTGTTTGATCTTTATGCCCGCATTTGTCTCTTATGTAGTTAATTTCAGATTGCCTTTCCAATTGATCATGGTCATTCTGAATTCCAACCTCCTCCCTCAGATCTGAAGTTTTAGTAGTTATCCTTCCAGGTTTTTTTTATCATCTGCATATTTGAGAAGGAGCCTCTCCACCACGGCATCCAAGTCATTGATAAATGACCAGGCCAAGGATAAGGCTCAGCATCAAGATTGCTCTTCCTTTGTCTTGAGCCTGTTAAAAAAAAGCTGGTGGAATCCAACCCATTATATGCTTAGCACATAAGCAATGAAATTAAAGAGGCAGTTTTAAAGTACTGAAATATCAGTGTCCTGAAGGTCATCGTCAAACTCTTAGCCTTGAATACAGCCTGTGTATCTATCTGTTACACTGCGGTTTCATTAGACTGACATGGCCATCTCCTGTCTGATACAAAGCTAGCTTTTTCACTGTACCCAAAGTATGTAACAGATAGTACAACCCCAAAAGTTATTTCAGTTGGCTTAGACAGGAGCTACTTTTCTTAGGATTGCACTGGGAATCACTATGTAAATAATATAAACCAAAGGGATTTCTTAGCTTCATTTGCTTGGACAACAACAACAAAACCTGTTTTTATATCATTATACCCATGTCCCCTCCCTATTTATATTATGAGAATGTGATGTGTCTAGTTTTGTCACCACAGTTAGCTTCTGAAGATATTTTTATGGGTCCAGTTTAATTTGCGTGTACAAGCAAAATTAGAGTCAAGGTTATTTTTGGTCTATGATTCAGTGAATTTATTGTATTCTCTGTGACTATTTTATTGTCTCCTTGTATCTATTATTTGAATTTCTGTTTTGTCTTTTCTTCATGGAGTTGCCATGTTCTTGGCCTTGAGACTGAGTTTTCTTTAAGATAGTTTGTCCTGGAAAAACAAATTTGCTTGGGCACAGGCTGTTCAAAGTTAAGGCCTTTCATATTCCTCTGAGAGTAGAAAGCCTGCATTTCAGTCTCTGAAATCAACAGAGCTGAAAAGTCTTTAAGGTTGATTGATTGTGCTCCCTTTCTTTCTCCATTATAATGTAGTGTAACATAACCACCTGCCAGTAAACAATAAAGCAAATTAACACATAGAAAAGCTTGTTGTATTTTGGTTATTTATGCCAACTTCTGATCGCCAGTGAGATTTCTTATAAAAGTTTTCTAGTGTTTCTTATAAATTAACTTTCTAAGGTAGTATTGTTACAGTGCAGTCCTAAGAACACTTTGCATTGAATAGACCTGAGTAGGATTCCAAGTAGACCGGACTAGGATTGGTCTCTTAAGCAACGTTAAGGTCTATGAATAGTTGGCCTTCATTAGCACTTGACTAATTAACTCAGGAATAGTAACAGTGACATTTATTCAATTGGCATGCTGGTATGATTCAGTATTTGTAAACTGACTTTACCTTGCTGGTAATCTCTGATTTCTCATGAGACAAGCCATTGAATATGGCTGTTTGAAATAGACAATACTTTGAGTAAATTTGTATCCCTGTAGTGGCAACAGACTACATAGTACCTGGCCAGGTAGCCTCTGTTGGTTTATTAGTAGGTTTGCCAACCTCCAGGAGGTGGCTGGAGACCTCCCAGAATTATAACTGACCTCTGTGGAAAAATTGGCTGCTTTGGAGGACAGAGCAGATGGCAGTACTGGATTCCTTCTTCTTCCCAGGATCCACCACCCAAGTCTCCAGGAATTTCCTAAACTGGAGCTGGCAGCCCTATTTATCAGGACTGCATATGGCGAAGGAAAATTATGGGCAACCAGATGTGATTCTTTTGTGCTTCTAGTGGGTAACATTTGGGTTGCTAACTCTGGGCACCTTTTCTTGAGTTAGTTTTTTCTTCTTCTTTTGTGTGTCTTGGGCAGATGATAGATGAAGCAAGGACAGCTGTGAGAAAGCAGTATGAGAATGAGCATATACAAAACAATTGAAAACAATTTTGAGCACCCCCTACCATTAAAAAATCATTCAAGCAGTTTTTCTGGTAGTTTGCAATCCAATTGTGATGCAAATGGAAGATGACTTACTCACGTTTTGTGAGATAATAAAATACTTGAAGAGCATCCAGTTTAGGAAAGAGAAAATGCACGTGGAAACAATTGTGTTTAGTATCAATTGCAATTATATTGGATCTAATTTATATTTATTTCAAGAAGATTACATCAGATGAAGCACACCTTGGCTTTTCTTCTTGCTGAGCTTTCCACCAGCTGGACAGTTAATAGGCCTGGTGCTACTACCCGCAGACACTGAAAACCTTGAGGATTTTATCTAATACTTATAAAGTGGGGCATAAATATCAAATTTACAGAACCTGAATAAATGTGAGATTGTTCTGTTTATGTGATGTTGGAATTTATTATTTATTTAGTTCATTTATATGTCATCTTTCTCCCCAGCAGGGACCCAAACTGGCTTCCATTGTTCTTCTACATTTGAATCTTGTGATGTAGGTTAGGCTGAGTGTGCATGACTGGCGCAAGGTCACCCAGCAAGCTTTCATGGCAGCGTGGGGATTTAAACCTGGACTTTTTTATACACCAATCTGACACTCTAACTGCTATACCACTTTAGATCCCTGAAGCTACAGTGCTGCTTGTACATTTCAAGCTATTCTTAGCAACCATGCACATTAGAAATATTGTCATACCAGCAGGGGACCAGCAAGAACTTGCAGGGGGACGTATCTCATTTTTTCCTCCTCCACTATTTCACCTTTCCCTTCCCTGAAAGCCCTCATAGCCTCTTCCCTTTTTCTTTTTCCTTCTCTTCTTCCCACCTATTAAAAATAACATTCACCTGTCCCTCAACGCTTCAGCTTTCCCTCCTCCCCACCCCCCAGCAGCCTCTACCCAGGAAAACTATGGCTCAGTTATGTGGTGCTGGCTGCCAGACTGGGCCCAGTTGCATGGTAGGAAACCCACAAGGACTTACAGGAGGTACCTTGCTTTCCCCTGTATTCCCCTTTCCCTCTTGGCGCATCCTCTCCCATTTCCCAGCCTCCTTTTCTCCTCTCGCCCATTCACTAACTTACCCCCCCCTTCAGCTACATTTATTTTATTCATTTATGCCCCACCTTTCTCAACAATGAAACGGGAAACAGCTACTGCCAGTGCTGCTACTTCTGGGGATGGTTGGATTGGGGGTTGATAAGCCTCTTTTTGAGTGGATGGACCCCAACACCCTACAAAACCAATGACCTTTCTCTTTTGATGGGCAATAACCCCACATCTCCAGCTGTGTGTCAAAATTGTTCCTGTCACCTCAAAAGACGGGCTAGTGTTTCTGTCAGGACACAACTAACAGTGGCTGCTCTATCTACCTCTGTCTACTGTTCTCTTGCCCAGAGGTGCTTGCATTTCTTTTGTACTGCTGCATACGCTACAGACAGGAGAAAGGGCCATATTTCCTTCCAGAAGTTAGTGCTCTATAGGGAGTCTCATTTACCCTCTGGAAAATTCTTTCTTAACAGAAAATGCATTTGTATCATCCTCTTTTGCCCTGTTTAGAACATCTTTTTCTGTGGACATGATAATGGTTTATTATAAGTAGGATCCAATTTTTACTAATACAAATACCAATAATGATTGTGATCCTGTTACAAATTAAGTTCCAGAGAAACCATCTTTATATGATGTTACTGGCTAGAAGATGTTAGGAGTTTTGTTTATCAGTAAACGTTAAGGTCTAACTACAGTCATCTTTTGACACTCCTATGTCTTGTTGACACCACAGGCTATGCCTGACAGAGGAAAAGCTACCTTAGTATCGGAAGAGGAGGGAACTAACTGAGAATGGACTATTAATTAAAGGGTTGAATAATACAAGAACCCTTCAAGTTACTCCTTACTTGTATATCATGTTCTTCCTGCTCTAGGGGAAAAAAATTCTGGCTGTTATATAGGACTACAGAAAAAATATCAAAAGATCAATATAAACATCTGGAAAACTATCTGCAACCCACAGCATGATGTTCTAAATTATATCACAAATGAACTCAGGCGGGAACCCAGTTACTCCAAGTTGTGCTTGTGTCAGTAGCCTCAAGGAATTTAGGATCAATGCTTAACTAAATAAAAATCATAACTAGTTGCACTGTTGGAAATGCCCAATAAGTTATTGGAGCTATACAATTCTTTTCCCTCTCGAGAGCTTTTCAAAA
Organism: Eublepharis macularius; assembly: GCF_028583425.1. Classification (NCBI taxonomy): domain Eukaryota; kingdom Metazoa; phylum Chordata; class Lepidosauria; order Squamata; family Eublepharidae; genus Eublepharis; species Eublepharis macularius. The sequence continues at coordinate 184,786,929 of NC_072791.1, forward strand.
CTAATTGGGCAAAATATCTCCTTTTATTTACCAGGATGAGCTGCTTATTAGAGACCTTATCCATCTCTAATTATATTGTCTCTCTCCTTTTCCACCAGTGATGTCTCCTTTTTTTTATAGTGAGCTCAGCATTTCATAAGCATTTAACAAAAGGCTAATATATTCAAGGCCCAGTTTCAATAGTTATAAGCAAATGTTACAAATGAATGTTACACACGAATGAGCATTCATTCAAGTGAATATTGAAAAGAATATGAAACAAGGTGGATAAATCCCCGAGGCTCCAATTTCTCATGGTTCAGAAGCCATACTAACGTAGAAAAAAAAATAACACAGCATCAACATTCGATGCCTTTTCTGGGTAGGGAAGACTTGCTAGGGAGAAAGAGGGGCTATGAAGAATGGTGATGATGAACTATATAAACAATAGGTGAAGCTCATGTGAGCAATACCTTCAGAGGCTGTCAACCTGTGGATAGGTAAGATTGGCAATGTATATACGTATTTTCTATTGTGGCTTTCATCTTGTGGATGGCCTGCCTGAGATCAGGAAGGCTTCCACATAGGGTTGCCAGCTCCAAGTTGGGAAATTCCTGGAGATCTGGGGGATGAAACCTGGATAAAGTGGGGTTTGAGGAGGGGAAGGACTTTGGTATGGCATAATTCCATAGAGTTCACCCCCCAAAGTAGCCATTTTCTCCAGGTGAACTGATCTCTGTGGCCTGGAGACCAGTTGTAATTCCGGGAGATCTCCAGCCACTGAGGCTAGCAAACCTACTTCCATACTTGTATCATTTTGCAGAATGTGCAAAATAGAAGGGCATTTTATAAAGGGATTAGAACTGTACCACAATGAAACACCTCAGGAAAACACTATAAGAGATTGGTATCAGAGTCTATTGCAATGTTTATTGTGCACAGCACCTGGATTTTACTGTATTGTCTTCTAGCTTGTAATGCTTTCTGTATTATAGAATGTCATGTCTTAGACAGCTTGTTGCTTGAATTGTTTTCTAATTCTGTAATCCTAGTCCTTGGATAGTGGACAAGAATGGGTGAAAGGAAGACAAAGGCACTTGGGGTATAATTTGTCTCCACAAAAGACTTTGAGTTTGTGAACTCAGGCATCCTAGTCCTATTGCATTGTTTACTGAATGCCTTATGCTGATTTTTTTTAATTGCAATCCACCTTGAGTCTCAGTGAGAAAGATACTCTATAAAGTAAATAAATAAATAAAATGCACAGGCAAATTGGTATGATACAGTATTTATAACAAAATGGAAGAACTCATCATAGACATCATAGAATTTGTAATTTTAAAAAAATGCAATAAAGTCATCATGTAACGACAGTGAAGCTAAGGGGCCATGGATATGATCAATGTCAGGATGTGAGACCACTGGGATTTCCATCTAAACTTGCTGAGGGAAGATGGGGGTAAACTAGTAGAAATACTCTGCATTTCTATCAAACAATCAGCAGTGGGACTATGACAGGATGATGCATGTCGCACTGGCCATATAGTCCTTTAGGTGCAGACTAGGTCAACTAGATTAGATTCAACTAGATCGGACGCTGGCGACTGAATCTTCAGATCTCGTCTTTAAGTGTAGCTGCAGGAAGATCCAATAGGGACTAAGGCTGTGGCAGGTTAACTTCCCTGTCAGTACCATATCTTTAAGACATATCCTTGCCTGAGCTTCTAATAGCCTTGGTAGGATAAGGTCAGGTTGCCAAACATGGAGGTCACAGTCTTGTCTAGTACTGTCTTCAACTAAGAGTGACTTGAGAGAGATTTTGAGTATGAATTTGATCTTACCTCCCCCTTTCACTGCTGGCTCCTATGTTTCCCTTCGAGCAACTTTTCCTCCAACAGAGAAAGACTTCATCCAACAAAGAAACTTCATCAGAAAAAGTAACTCTTTATTACAGGAAGTCTCTCTCTATTGAAGAAAGACTTAGTGGAAGAAAGTCATAGGACCAGCTTAGTTGAAGTGAGTCATGGATGGTTCCAACCCTATAACCTGACTATACAATGAGCAGAAAATAACCCAAACAGGCCTCTTACACATCTGTAAGCCCGCAGTTCCAGATCAGAGTTCTACAACCAAAGATGAAGAAAATTGAAAAGTATCATCGAACTGAACTACCATTAGAGACATATTTCAAGCTGGTCCATACATTATCAAGGTGATGTAGTTTCCACTGCAAAGCTGAAGTGCATGGAAATTCAGTTGCACTGTTAGCTGTTTGCATGGCAAGCTGTCCATGTGGCTTAGGGTGATTATATCATGAAGTTCTCCCCCATAAACTGCAGTTGTAGTTGGCTTGAAGCAAATGGGAAACCTTCATACAAAAAGTGTAGCTGAGTAGCTATGCACATCAGCTTCCTAGTGGCTATGCCGGTGAGAAAACGCATGAACCAGATTAAGAGGAAACAGCATCCACATGCTTTAACCACTAGCTAGAACCACTCTCACTCTTTGGTTTTGCCTTACAGAAGACTTGTGAAATCAGCCAGGGCTTACTACAACCTTTCAAAGAAAGTCCTGCCATGGCCTTTTTGTTCCAGATTTATCTTTAACAAGCAATCCTAATGCCTGAACAAAAGCCTAACTAGAACAAAAAAAAGAAAATTCTGAGGATGTGCTCCAGTTCTGTCTGACATACACATGAAGCTTATTTATACTGAATCAGACCATTGAACCAGGTCAGTATTGTCTATTCAGACTGGCACCAGCTCTCTTGGGTCTCAGGTGGAGGTCTTTCACATCACCTACTGCCTTGTCCTTTTAACTGGAGATGCTGGTGATTGAACCTGGGACCTTCTACACAGGGCCGGATCTACGGGGGGGGGCAGGGGGGTAGTCTACCCCCAGTGCCCCCAGGGAGGGGGCACCGGGAGCAGCTCCCAGCTGCCAGAGCGCGCAGGCGGCAGTGTGGGCAGCCTCGCAACCCCCGCGCTGCCTTTTGCCTGCCCTGCAGGGCAGGGGATGCGCAGCAAGCCGGCCGCCCCGTCCTGCGGGGAGGTGAATGCCGCGGGCAGCCACGCAGACCCCGTGCTGCTTTCACCTGCGCCGCAGTACAGGGGGCAGCCGGCTTGCCGTGCACCCCCTGCCCTCCAGGGCAGGCAAAAGGCAGCACGGGAGGCTGCGAGGCCGCCCGCGCCATTTGCCTGCGGGGAGGTGAATGGCACGGGCAGCCTCGCAGCCCCCCGCGCTGTTTTCACCTGCCCTGGAGGGCAGGAGGTACGCGGCAAGCTGGCTGCCCCCTGTACTGCGGCGCAGGCAAAAGCAGTGCGGGGAGCCGCGCTGCCTCTTGCCTGCCTTGGAGGGCAGGGGCATATAAAGCAGACTCTTCCACTGAGCCACAGCCCCCTTCCCTTAAAACTCAAATCTGCAGATTAAGAGCAACACTATAACTTCTTTCTTAGAATCATCTATTTTTCTCTTTTAAAATTTTTCTTGGCACATCCAGCTTGAGGAAGTGTTCTATTCTATGCATGTTTGGCTAGGCCAAATGAACACAATATTTTACTGACCCTGTATATATCCAGCATGAGTTTTCACAGCATCAGGGTAAGACTTGCTCATTTATTTACCAGCTATTCAATTTGATTGTGAATTGTAGCAATTAATTTTGGCTCCCTGTTCAGAAGATTCTGAACAATGGCAGTAATTAGAATCAACATTGGCTGCTCTTGTCTTGGATCGCAGTCTAAAATTACTCATTTTGCCGGTTCAAAATTTATTAACTGCAATATCAGTTGTTGATTGATTCTTCAATTACTTGCAGAGATGCTTGAAGTAATGGTAGTCAAAGACCAGAACCTTTCCCCCCCTTGAATGTGCATATTTGACATTTTCAGGTGTCTTATCTATGGCAATAATAGTAAACAGACAATATAATTTTCTATCAGGACACTTTACACTCTTTTGAATCAGACCAGTTTCAACTATTTAGATAATTTCTTTTGTGTTCTCTTGAATTACACAAGGGGAAAGCATGAGCTTGACTGACAACATTGTGCATGCTGTGAAAACTTGCTGAGTGCAATGGTGGCTCTTAGTAAAAAGAAGCTTCAAGCATGAGAACATAGGAAGCAAGTTGTCAAGTACATCCACTTCAAAAGCTTTACTGTAATGTTAATTTTGTTTCACCTAGCAGGAGCTGTTTGATTTCAGTTCTGAAGAATTTATGGTACAAGAAAGCTAAAAATCATTAAAACGATTCACTCTTTTATGCCCAATTTATTATGGAGCCATGAGGGTGATTTGTAGACGTATAAGAACGTAAAGCTACTCATATTAGGGGATCAATTTGGTAGTTATTTCCGTTGGGAAACCCTTCAAGGTATAACTCCCTCTCCAAAGTTAGAGGAAATTCTCAAGAATCACACTAAATGTCTGGTCTGCCTCACAACTTTTGGGGCAAGTAGGAGTAAGCAGCCCTTTTCTGGGAAGTTTTTCTCTTTTGGAGTAAAACCAAGGAGACATCAATTTACATTGAAGTGAGCTGTTCCTTCTCTTTTTCAAGCTGGCTTCATTTTTCAAAAACAAATGGAAACTTAAACCCTACCCTATGTCCCCTCATTCTGCTCCATTTCGTTCCTCATTGTTAACTCAGTCAAGCTGAGTCGACTTCTTCTGGCATCATAACCTGCCCAAGTGAAAACAGTTTTAAGGATTGGCTTAGATGAGGTAGGGCAGGATTTACCTCCCTTGCCCTCTGTGGTTGGATTTTAAAAGGACTCTTATTTTCTTTACAAATAAATGAGAAGTGTAACCTCTCTCTCTCCCTTACTGCTAAAGGGACATAGCTTGTATATCTGTCTCTATTCTCCATATCCACAGCTCTGCCTTAGTGTGTAAGCAAAGTGCATTCCCCAGACCTAAAAGGGAACATAAACTGCCTATGCTGGAGGAAGAGGAAGAATGGCCTGTGCTTTTATTCCCACCCCCCACCCCAAAACCAACTTTTCTGCCAACCTAGTTGCCTGTGTTTGCAAGTGAAGTGCTACTCTCCATTCTCTGCAAGACAGGCAAGGTGTTTGTGGCCAGGTGATTCTCTGCCTCTACTCCTCCATCTCTACAACCCTGCAGTTTGCGTAAGCGAAACCTGTCCCTCTCTGCCCTGCGGAGGACCATGCTGATCAGCAGGCTCTGTTCTGCTGGACAGCATTCCTGTGATGCACATATCTGGTGATGCTGAGTAATCCTCTCTGCTTGCTGTACTAGTCCCTTCTGCTGCCTGGGAGACTGAAGCCAGACACTGAGGCACCAGCATAACTGCCAGATCAGCAGATTGCTGCTCCTTCCCAAATGTTGGGAATAATTTTGGTTGGAATTGTGAGCCTCATATAGGGACTGGCTAGATGAGGATGAAGCAGGTTACTGAGAAAAACAGTGTTGCACTTACCTGTAACTGTTGTTCGTTGAGTATCTTCTGTGCAGCCCCACATTGGGACTGTGCATGCCTGAGCAGTCGCAATGTGGGGCTGCACAGAAGGACAACGATGCATCTCTGGTTACTGGGGAGATGTGTGCGTGACTGTGAGGCGTAATGACAGCCGGGAAGTTGATTGAAAGACATTGCAAGTGAGAACAACCCCCCTGAATGTGGTGGAAAGGGTCAGAAAAGCCACCAAGCACATCCCTACACCTTGGGTGGGAGGGCTACACTGCCAAGAATGTATGAGCTGAGTAACATACAGTGAGTGTAAAGCTATGGAGAAGTTGAAGGACTGAGCCAGGAGGAGGCTATTTGGACAGGGCTCATAAATCATGTCTGAGCTCTTAATGAGGAAACAGTAGCAGGCAGAAGAGTTTAAAAGTTCCAGAAGAACTGACTTAAAGTGAAGGAGTTTTAAGAATGATCAAATGGATGCTCCTTGTGTATGAGAGACTCAAAGAAGAACTATTATTCTTGTCTTTACAGTTATATAGAACTGGTAAGTACTTGGTATTTGTTTATCCAGTCCTTTATTCATTTTAATACCCTTACATGAAAAAAACTGGCCTTTATTCAGGAATCTACAATGCACATAGAGAGCATCTGAACTCCCACCTACAAAAGCAGAGAAACTTTGAGACTTAAGAAAAACATTACAGAACATTCACAGCATTTATGAATGGGGCATGGTTCTGTTCATATTTCCATTAGTAACTTTCTCACAGCACTTCCCATGGGTGGGTGGGAAGGCTGAGAGGAGGTGCTTTGCCCAAGGTCCGGTAGAGAGTTCATGGCTGAAGCACAATTGGAACAGTGGGACTTCCAAGCTTGGAGCTCACAGCTCCAAGTCTAGGCCAACTTTTTAAAAACACTGCAGATTTTTAAATTTGTTAATGCTAATACATTAGGTATCTTAAGTATCTTAACTTAAAAAGCAGCAGAGCAGGTGAAGGCTTAGATGAAAGATTTTGGATTCAAAAAAAGGATCTAAGATTGTCCCTGAAAAAGACAACTGGTAGCTCCTGACTACTTTGTGATCTTTTTGTCGATCCAAATAAAGGTGTTTATTAGCCACTCTTACCTTTGCCACATCACTTTCCTGTTCAGACATGCATTCATTAATGTGTGCTATTTTTCATCCAGACTGAACAGCAAAGCTCATTAGCAACATATACAATAAACCTGAACATCAAGTCAAACATACATAACTGTAACATGGTGTCTTTGAAACAAATAACTCATCAAGCAGTTCCCCCAGTTTGGTTGCAAAATCATAAGATAATGCTTTTGGGAAAAAGGTGATTTATTTACATATTAATAGGAAATAACCACATACCTACTCAGAAATAAACAACAGTAACAAATAACTTAGTTTTAAATCATTCCCCTTGAGTTCAGTACAAAGAAGCTGACAACAAAATAGTTTACCCTTAATACAAAATGGATACTGCTAAGTGTAGCTACATTACTTCTGTGTTTGTATAGGTTTGAATCCATGGCTCTTGGAAAGGATAAACTAAGCAGGCTGTTCTCTCCTAGAAGATTTCAAGTGTAGTCATTCTCAGTATTGCTACCACACAACTCACAGATAGAATGTTAACACTTGCAACAAACATTGACATGTGGAGCAATTGGTTAGTTTAACAGTAAGGGTACATCCAGCATATTTTAAATTGTGGCTAAAGTTACTGTGTCTAAAACAATCTGCCTCGAGCCTAAATTTCATTTTCCTGTAAAGGCTCACTACAGTACAATTATGATACCTGCAAAAAAAAAACCCCAACATAAAACCCCCCAAAATCTTTAGTATGCTGCTCATAATAGAAACATTTCACTTTGAACTGTCTAACAAATAAATTGTAGAGCACAGGATTTATTTTGTGCTCTTTTCCAGCCTTTAAGCTTGACCAGCAGCTGTTGTTGGCGTGGCGTCTTGAGCACTCAGTATTTCCCCATGCATTGTACACACTGGTTACAAAAAGAGGCTGGGCGCAGGTACTGGAAGAGTGAGCCAGAATCTCAACTGAGCAGCCCCACCCCACTTAGCACTCATAGGGCACAGTAACCGTGCTCGCGATACAGAGCTGCTTCTGTGGATAGGGAGGTGTGCAAGCTTCTTGTTCTACAGCAGGTAAAATGCCAATGTAGGAATCAGGTAGGCATTTTAAAAGGAAATATTTTGAAGAGGATTTTAATGATCAAGAAGCCTGAACCCTGGTCTGTAGATGGAGCAGAATGAGATGACAGGGCAGACTCTACCACTTCAGGAAGGAATGCATTTTTTTAAAAAAATGGTCCCCATATAAAAAAATTCCACACCAGTAAAAAAGCTAGCGCTCCAGAAATAAAGAGAGTAGCACCGCGTGCTCCCTTCTTAGTTCTGTAAATACAGATATATTTTTTTTCCATATAGGATCATTCAAATTTGCAATACCTCCCCCCTGGAGAAGTATATCAAACACCTCATTCTGCTCCACATATAAAGCAGACTGCAAATTATCTAAGCACATCATGTAGCACCTTTAAACCACTGTAAACAAGATTACACTAGGAAAAATAATACATTATTAAACAAAAAATATCCTACCAGAAACATACACATAGACAGACTTCCAAGTCACTTAAGCATGGTAAACATTATTTGCATAGAAATCTACTAGATATCAGCGTATCTCTTTAATCAACAACTTTGGCACAACAGGAGGAAGCCAATAACTGATAACCAGAGAAATCCTTTATGTTAGGGATATCTAACATCATCTGAAGCAATGGTCTTTAGATAATTAACCTTTTAGCACTCCACAGAGAACCAAGGTAAAATGCACATGACTCACCATGATTCCACAGCAGCCAATACCACTCAGACAAAATCCATTGATGGAATTCAATGTATACCTGTATTCAAAATTTGGGCAAACTGCTATCATGAGACAAGAAAACCCCAGGTATCTTGCTTGTAAATATGAGAAAAATGTCACATTGTTCTATGGCTTACCGACAGCAGCAATGAGATCTTAAGAATTTTCAGTTAACCAACACCCTACCCCCCGAAAAAGGATTCTATACATTTATACTGGTGTAATCCATCGACAATTCCCTAAATTCATCTGTTATGTGCATTAATGGGTGCTGCAGTTATGCAAGTATTTCTATGGTTAAGCTTATCAGAATGTTAGAAACATATTTCAAGCCAGTGAGTTTGATCCAGTGAAGTCATCAGTAGAAGCAACTGCCTGTTATAGTTTCCACCTCCAAGCCCTGGGAAAGTTGATTCTTGGGGTTGTGGGACCTACGTGGATTTTTCCCTTCCTCACTATACTCCCTCCACATTCAGGGCACACAGATCCCACCACCCTAGGAATCAACTTTTCTGGGGTCAGAAAGAACTGCTGGGGTAATGGGAACATGACAAAAATCCATGTTTCCTGGTACCTTCCACTTACAGGTCTCTGGATCCAACCCACTAGTTCACCATACTAACTGAAAGCAAAGTTGAGCAAAGCCTTTAAAATAGGTAAAATGTAACGTGTGGAATACAGATCGTGCTTTTTAATCATCATGAAGGAGGACTCTGCTTTCAAATTTATATAGCACATGTCGACTTGAAATAAATTGTGCACTCCAAATAAATACAGAAAATAGAAACAAAACAATATGGGACCTGGCACAAATAAAGGATTAATTTTCTTTAATAACAGCCAATTGTACAACTGTGAATGTTCTTATCTCAAAACTGTTTTCCTTCGAAATTAAGAAAATCTCCCAATTAATTTGTAATCTGTATTAAAACTGGTGTATCTGCCATTTATAATATATTTTGCAATTTTATTTAAATTCCAGATTTGGTCAGGGACTGATGAAAATGACATTAGAATGTCAAAGATTTGTGTTTCAAAGTAGGATTATTCATCTCATTGATAACAGGAGAAAAATACTTTAGTATTACATATATACACCTTTCAAATAAAAAGGTGAATTACCATTATAGATTGTGTGTAGACTACACACACTGCGCAATAACTAAAATAAATAATAGTTTAAAACTTCCAAGCAGTGTAATTTAACACTTGATTTCCCCCAGCGGTGTTTATTGACCAATGCTTGAGTAACAGAACTGTCCAATGTCACGCAATTAATTTCCACTCAATTTCTTCATGATAGGGCTGTCAGGTGCAGCGTTGGTGAAAATGCTTCCTACCACCACATGTGTTCCCCAGAGATTATGACGAATAACTTTACAGCAGCCAAGGTCTTCAATGGAAAATCCTAAATAGCGATAACGTTCATCAGTTTCAAAAAGGGTGTTGTTTGTGTAAGGGCCAAAAAACTGAAAGAAAAAAAAACATGGCTCATTGTTATAAATAACATTGCTAAATGTATTAGATTTATTTGGTTTAAAATCCAAGATTCACAGTGCAGCCTTAAGGAGAGGACCATCTGTCTAAATCCACTGAAGTTAGTGGGCTTAGAAGGCTGTAACTCTACTGCACTGTATCTATTTTTAATATTCTGCTTTACTATTCCTTCATTTGAGGCCCATGCACCCATCCCCTTGATATGCAATAGGAATAACAAATCTCTAAATTCCTTGTATATTCATCCACCAAGAAAAATAAATGTTATGAGTGACTAGCCAAGCACATAGGCCAGCCTGTGATCAGCACACTGCAAAGCGTCCATGTATTACATATTACCCAGTGTCAGAGTCACACACATTTTTTCCCCTTTTCATTTTATCCTCACCTGAGCCCTGTGAATTAAGTTAGGCTAAGAGTGTGTGACTGGCATAAGGTGGAGCAAAACCCAGTCTTGTCTTCTTTTGTTTAGCTGCTCCTTAAGGGTCCAACTACCTTGACGGTTTTGCAATGTCACAGGGAAACAAAAAGCATCTTAGAAAGTAATTCAGACCAATGGTTTAAAGTGAAGGCAAAAAGTTTTGCAGTCTATTGCTGGTTGATAGTGTTCGACAGCCCTTTTTTAACATACTTTTATGGAATTACTTACTGCCAATCCTGAAGTTGGGTCAATGAAATCTGCCCAATAACCTTCAGCAGACAAAGCATAACAAATTTCCTTGGCACCATTGATAAACTAAGTAGAGAGGAAACAAAGATGTTGACTGTGAGATTCTCATATGCTGAATATACTTTTAAGCCTAGTACATATTAATTTCTTCTGCACCATATTACTGTACTCAGAAGATTAAACTTAATAACCTATTTTGGGATTCTATGTTTTAGTCAGAAAGAGATTAATATAGTTTTGTATAACTAGGAGAATGTAATTGCTTTGATTGAGCATGTGGATAAGAGCGTAATACCAGTTAACTTTTCTCTTTAGAAAGAAAAAGAATAAACAAATATAGGACTTTTGTTCACTGTTACCATTTCTGGATTGTCCATTTCAAACATTAATCTCCCAGTTCTGAGTATTTTAACAGTACAGCAGAAATTAAATACAGTTTACAATTATAATAAAAATTCTTTCCAAATTTTCTTGCTAAGTAAATTATTTTGCAAAACAGCCGCACAACAGATTATAATAACTGCTAAATATAGGATGCTATTTTACAAAGGTGCTAGAGTCTAAAGGGAGACTCTTAAGCATGGGAGAAAACTGTAGTCAGCTTGAACATTCTTTAAAATTCCAACACAGCTGCCACTGTCAAAGGAGCAAGCTGCATTTTTTAAATTTAGCAGTGGCTCACCTCTTCAATAAAAACAGTTGCCGAAGAGGTAACATCAAAGAAAGCATTTACATCTATAAATGCTTTGGACCGTGCTTAAAGAAGTTATATTTCAATAAGATGCTTGCTTAAGGGAATATAAACTTTTGGAAAAGTTGACTCTGATACTGATGGTTGAGCTTATCAGAGAAATGTGACCAGAATGCCCATTTATGCTGACCATAAGTCACTTGTACATCATATTGTACCAGTTTTAAATAAAGCCAGATTTATTTAATATATGTTATGCTGAATATACTTTTAAGCGTAGTGCATTTTCCCTGCACCAAATTACTGTAAAAGTGAACATATATTTAAGAAGCAATACAAAAGTCTCCTGTACAGATAGTGGGATTAATCGAAATCAATTCCAGTATATGGTCACATTTCTGCCTTAATGCAGCAACCCAAAGGCTCAGTTCAAATATCACACAAAACTATGATTTACTTTAATTTTGTGGTAACTAGGATTCAGCTCACAGGTGAAAACTCAGATTTTGTTCTGCCTTAACAAATGCTGGTTTTACTGCATTCCTTTGATAGCCTGGAAGGCATTGCTGGGGAACAAATCAGGATTAAGCTGGGGTGGCTGCATTCATGCATCATATACAGTTATTGTTATAAAACTATGGTAACAAAACCAATGCAGATCCTGGTTTGATAGACCCTAAGTAACCATAGTTAGTGGAGTAGCCTACGTTTATGTAATCTCACTCACCAATAATAAGTTTAATTAAACCATAGTTTTGTATGATGTCTGAACTGAACCAAAGATATGTAATTCGACCAATACTACATAAATATTATACAATTTTCATTTTCTGCTAACTGCCTCAATCTATTCTAATGTAAGCAAAATTCTTATTAAACTTCCAATCTATTAATTTACTTATTTTCACCATAAAATTGCATGGTCCTTCAACTGATTTGGAGAAAAAACCCTGACCCTATCCTTGAAGCATAGAATCCAGACATAGTTTCCTCTCAAGACCAGTGTATGAATAACCTAAACAAAGGACAAGCTTACTCAGCGTGAAACAATGTTAACAAATACTGTGTTCTAAAACGGCAAGCTCTAATTATCTGTTGATTTCAAATTTATATTAAACCACTGGTGCACCAGTAATAATTTAGACAACATTGGTGATGGGCATGGACTCTTTTGATCCTGGTTTGTTACCATCTTACAACAGTCACTCAAAGTTGATGTCAATTAAAACAGCTTGAGGCTTCAGTGCTGCAACACCAACCTTTGCCTGCAACTAACTGTCATTACTTTAGCCAAAGTCTCTCATGTTAAGTTAGTTCTCCTGAACTTATTTCTGAATGGTCACAGTGTAAACAAATAGACCATTCTGTTGTGAATATGCAGTTAGGAACCTTCAGGCCAGAAGGTTACATCTTCCATTCCAGCACCTTTACAGTAATTATATTGGAATTGACAGGAAGGTAGACAGGGAAGATGGAGGACAATTAAGATGTAATTAGACCAGATTACAACGGCCAAGACCAACAGACCGTAACTAACACAGAGACAGTGACCCACTCAAATGGAGATTTCCTCTCTATACAATGTTAATGGTAATGCTGGAATACTACACTCTTTTCTCCCAATCAGATAACCTTAAAAGGCCATATCAAGGCTGCATGAAATTGCAAAAATTTTCAAAAGGAGTTAGTGGAAATGTCTTACAGATGGCCTGCCAACAAGCTGCCGTTAGATATATTTTTTGAAAAATTCTTCATGCTGAAAGGAATCATAGCAGATCTATATAAGGTCATTTTTAAAGACGAAAGTGTTACACTTTTGGAAATAACAGAAACTGTTGTATGCAGAATACTTAACAGCAGTAACGTCTGCCAGGATATAACTACTAATACTTTTTTTTAAAAAAACAAACAAATCACTGCTATAAGAAAGGGTGACCTCTAGTGGCAATTCTGCAAACAATCACTCGGGCAAAGTGAAAGGTAAGATCTATGTTTAGCGAATTCAAACCGGATTGGGGATAAAAGAATTAATTTTGTAAGATTCAAGTAAAACAATCTACATACACTAAACCAAGCTGAAAACACCATGGAAAAAGTCATGTAGCGCCAAGAAACAAATACCCAAAGTATATTTATAGTGACTGCTTTGCCCTGCACGGTTGTGACAGTTACAAAATGCTAACCACACTAAATGTTCCCAATGCTCCCCACATATACTCTGTTCAAAAAGAGTATCTTAGTTCTGATTTGGAGCAAGATCTAAACTCCAGTCTCAGAATCAACAACACAAATATGTTTTGCCACCTATGGAGTGTGATAACTAATACGTAAACATTCACAAAATCTTGCCAGCAATCACTAACCCAATGACTTACATTTTCGACGAGAGTTTCTCGCTCACTTTCAACTTCTTCACTCCAGGCAGTCATATCATTCGCAGTTTTTTGAGTTACTGTTAATATGGTTAAGTTGTTGGAAGTCACTTCTGGAAACATTGACTCAAAATCTACAAAGAAGGAAAACAATGAAACAAAGCAAAGAGCTTCAAATACTATTATACTTCTCTCCTCTTACCTTATTTTAAGTATCAGAATGAAGACATACATTTATTCCCGACTCAACTTTCATATTGCTGGGCTAAATGTCTTGCTAATGTAGAAAGTTATTTTTTCTTAATAAAATACCAAAGGAAATTAATTCAAATACTGTTAATAAAAAGTCCCTAGTACTCTCTGTATGCAATGTCAGTTCATAAAAGCTATAAACCTATGCATGCTTACTGAAGAGTAAGTTTCAATGGGAACAATGAGGCTTACTTCTCAGTGTACTGATGCAGTGCGTCTATAGTTGTGCTGAAAGTCTATAGATAATTAGATGGTAAAAAAAAATGTAAGAACAAATTCTGTACCTTTGCGTAATAGTTCTGGGCATGTTTGTATTGCACATTCTACCTTGGCAGCTTCAAAGTACGCTTTCGCATTATTAATTTGCTTATGAGGAGCATCGGCATTCTGAAGAAATAAAAAGAGATAATTTTCAGACTCAAGCAAAATACAGTAAGAAGTATTTTAGTAGATTTTTCTACAATTTGACGGTTCACCAAAATGATGGACAGCTTCCAGGCAGCTGAAGGGCAATTCTATTCCTGATGAACTGCAGGACACTGCCTAGGAGACACCGTGATTACCCATCTGCATGAGCACAGGAAGCCATTTCAAATGTGAGGGTGGGAGGGGGGATGGAGAGAGACAACCAATTATACAATAAGGTTCACAGGCCTGCTTTCAGATACATTCAAGAGCACTGGTTGTGATTTGTTTTATATCTCATAATAACCAGTGATGTTATCAACACAGGACACATGGGCACTAGTTTTCACTCTCTCTTCCTGCTCATCTTCTCTTGCAATAGGCTGATGCAGGTGAACAGTCAGGGTCTTCTAGAAAACATTATCAAATCATGTGAAGGCCAAGTTTAGGTTAATGCCCCATTTGATTTGTCTGGATACCCCGGAAAGTTTGAATCCTCCACAAAGTGCAGAGGTTCCTCACTGGATGAATAAATGGAGGGGAAAGGGTCCTTTAAGGTCAAGTCTTAAAAGCAACTGGCTGACAACAGTTCAGAACCAGAAGCCTGGCTACAGACATGCACTCCAAATAAATAATCGCCTGGGGTTGAAGCAAGGGGGAAATGGTACATTCTCCTGTTCCCCTTAAACGGAACCCCTGAATACAATGCTTTGTGATATTAGTGCATCACACATTAGTAACCAGCCTTGGCAATATGCTGGTCTAAGTGGGTAAGACTTAAAAGAAGTGGCACAAATTCCTTTGTTTACTCTTGAAATGTATTTTGACTAAGGTGTGATGGACAGGACTGGCTCCAGCTCCATCTCTCTTGAGAGCCAGCCAATGGGAGTGCACAGAATGTCGGGCCAATAAGAATTAGTGTCCATTGGAGGGAAAGAAGGCTCTTAGGAGCTGCTGTGAGAGAAGAGTTTTGACTCTGCTGAGGAGAGGCGGCAGAGATATTGCTGGCTAATTCCAAATCTCTTTTGTTACACTGAAACATGCTCAGTTTAACTCCAGTTTATTAGTTTAAAATCCGTTCACTCCTATGTCCCATCTTGTTAATAGTGTTTTTGTTTTGCTTAACTCTGGCTGGCTTGAAATCTTGGCTGAGGGAAAAGAAATACCACACACAAAAGCTCTGGTCACATTAAATGGGCCTAGTTTAAATGGTGGCAGCGCATATATACAGGAAATAATATCCACGTTCCCTTTCCCCCAAAGCCTTGAGTTGTAGCTGGGTGAAGGGAGGTACATACAGAAAACAGGCTGTCCATCTGGTGGAGCCTCTGGAAGAGGAGAGAAGGGACCCTGTGAGGATTTGAATCAGGTCTCTCTGCCTGCTATATTGGAGGCTAGACAGGTGGCATGTGGTGGATTCCCAGCCTTTACCTGCCTGGGTGGCAAGGACTATGAAAGGTGTGTGAGGGGTCTCTGTCACCATATAAGGTCTTTTCCAAGGACTAGTTATAAAATCCTAACAGAGTTAAGGAGGACTCTGTTGGAAGGCTTAAGGTATCCAGTAAGCCTCAAGCTATTAGAAAACAGGAAGGAGACAGAATACTTAGTAACTGAAGTATGTTCTGGTAGAACTTTGCAATTTACATTGGACCCCTCCTAAGACAAGAATCAGATAATGCAATTGCCACTCTTCTGATTTTAAAGCTCTCTTGAACACTGGGAGCCAAACTATTCCAAAGGCATGACCAATTCTACTGAATAGTGGATTATTCATTGAGGTTGTTCCATGTTATTCTTGTGTTTCTGTCTCCTTGTTCATAAATCAGTGTGAATGCTGAGTTAATTTTTAACAGATAAGCTGTCTCAACTTGAAAAATGTAAAATCCTATGTACCTAATATGAAATTCCCCATAAACCATAGAAAAGATGTAATGTGCCACTTCACCAAGCACTTTCATCTTAAAAGATTTAACATTATTTACATTTTAAGAGTTCAAAAAAAGGATCAAGATGACTTCTGGACATTCCTCTCATTTGTTGGTTAAACAAAATCTTGCTGTCAGGCACTCTGGGGCTTCAGTCTAGAGCCTTGTGGCTGAAACCCAGAACTCTGCCTACTGAACCACCTAGACCTAGTTAGCTGAGATCTCAGGAACTGTTTCCAACAGAAGGAAAAGGAATGTGCAACATGGACTCTTGGCAGGGAGTATGAGGCTTGGCCTGATCAGGTATAAATATTCTAAAAGTGTAGCTTCATGTCCTTGCCTAGGGTATATTGATCAAAGATTCCTGACTCCAGAAGCATTCCAAAATCCATGTCTGGTTCTGTTCATTTACTGCACTGGCTCTAGAGCTGGAGAATGCATTTTCCAGATCTTCTATCTAGGTATGAGTACCCATGGCTGACTCTGTCATTTTTATCCTTACCTGAAACTCATTGATGTATTGAGCCATCACAAACTCATGCCTTTCAGTTGCCAAAGGCTCTACTAAAATATCAGGCAATTTTTTGTGGGCTTGAGTTGTTGTCTTCTGAGATGCTGTACCATTTAGATGACAGTCAAAGCCTATATTACCCGGTAGCTGGAATCTCTGATCCTGAGGACCAAAAGGTCCCATTACTTCATCTGGCCACACAGTTCTTGGACCTGTCGAAAGAGTTATGTTTATATGAATATCTCATTTTAAAAACTGCAATCATTATTTTCAGTAGCAAACAATAGACATTTCTGCACATACTGCTGCAAGAAAAAAGTAACAGTAAGGTTCAAGTAGAAAACCCACGGCTGTAATTCTAAGCATACTGACTGGGATGTCAGCCTCATTGAATTCAGTGGGGCTCAATTCTGAAGACATGCTTAGGATCAGGCCATAAGCTCCACAAGGTAAGTATGTATTAAAACAGGCATTTGGCCCCAGGTAGTTGATTTCAGACGTTAATGAATGTGAAATAAATTCTTGGAATTGTCCTTACATATATCAGGAGGTGCCGCAGCAACAGAAGGCTCATCTGAGCCAGATGATCCTGCTGTGGAAAAAGCCTTGGGAGTTACAACCCTTCTAACCAAAGAATAAAATCCTGGCAGGTACGTCACCAGTCTAGCTCTGTTACAAAGTACCTAAAGAGGACACAAAGAGAACTGAATGTAGCACAGGTTGCAAATTACAATGACGACTTAGTACACATAGCCTCATTCTATGAAAAGGTATCTGTTTGCTGCAATGCGTAACCTAGTTCTCTGTGTTTCTAGTTTAATTATTTTCTTTGAATGGGGCTAAAAATTAACATTTCCGTCTAAAAAAATTTTGTGCATTGGAATTTTGCACATGATTTTCCATATGGAGAAGTGTCCAAATAACATTTGTCATATAGAGAAAAAGCAAAACGCATTAAAAGAGCAAGTAGATGTGTATCAATTCTTTCTACTGGCAAAGTTTGTTAAGCAAAGTTAGTTCTACTAGTTTATCTCGAGACATCACATCTACCGCTGCAAAGCTGACAATTCAGTTAGGGATAGCTGGCTGCAATACTCGGCCACTGAGCTAGTGGCAGAAAATTCAGCCCCAGCCTCATGCAACTAAGCTATCCTCATGCCTTAACTTAAAAATCTTATGACAACAAAACCAGAAAGGAAGTCTTAACCCAGACGAACCGAGCATAAAATGGCTTCAATTTTTCTTCCTGAATTGGAAAGCAGCCTGAATCAGTAGTGGCTCAGACGTGTGGTACCATCTCCTTGTGGCTTTATTCTGAAGCCTAATGACAACAAATGCCAGCACAATAAGTAATGTACTACAAAATGTTTTGGCCGACACCCTTCAAGTGTTTATTTTACAGTCCCAGACCCCCGGGTTTACACAAGCTTTCGATTCTCTTCAAAACAATTACAAAATTGTTTTAAGCTCACAATTTAACCACCTTCACTTTTAGGTTTGTTCAGTGCAGCACTCATTTGTCAATGCAGTTGTAGCAAATGTGTATATTATTTAAAAGACACATATGGCGAGAACATTTTATTGCTGTAAGAATGATATATATGCAAACTGCCTTGTAGAAGAATAAAAACTCTAGGTTGCCAGAGAGATAATGAGAAGGCACTGGTTTCAAAGAAGGAATTTTTTTTTTTAAAAAAGATTACCTTTAAAGTAATTCACCTTGGGAACCCTATTTGGTTATAAAGGTACATAGAAATGATTTAAATAAAAATTTAAAGAATGAAAAGTTATCAAGTTTCAAGAATCTGATTTTGGGAAAAAAAAAAACTTTTACGCTTGTCATAAAATTTTCTTCCCTAAAACAAATATGATTTAAAAACTTCATTTAATAATGTCTGTTCATAATATATCTATGTCTACTTCTATCTCTGTATCAAGAAGCCACTACTGTACACTAGATAGCAGACGACACTGATGTGTTTTATTCAGCAACTATTAGGAAACTAATAAGATAGTTATTATCTTATTATTCAACTGAATGCAACATGCTGTGGTGCGAATTTAATAAAAATGGTTCGTTACATGCAGTCAACATGAAGTGTAATCTGAAACAACAATAAATATGCTTATTTTAAAAATAAGTAACATGTACATGAACTACTGTTTTCCTGAACACTGAGAGCCCAACTAGATGATACATTTTCTTTAAAAAAGTTGAACCTTTCTTTCCCTGAAGACTTGCTGCAGCTGTTTAAAAGTATATGAAAGCCTTACTTAATCACAGCTGCTCACATTGCATTAGAGTTTGACAAGAAGTTGGATCAGCAGTAGGAGTGGGGAAGGGGAGAAATCACAACCAGAAAAGGGCACCTGAAGTCTGCAGCAAATGTGGGACCTCCATGCATGGGGACCGTAATCGTACAAGGGGAGGACTCACTCATTCTCCCCCCCCCCGCACTATTTCCTCTTTCCCTTTCCTGTAAGTCCCTGTAGCATCTCCTCCCCTTTTCCTGTACCATTTTCTTCTTACCACCCACCCAACCTTTTTCTGTCCCCCTTACCCATCTTAAGCTTTTCCCAGGAAGACTGGTTGAGTGGTGTGGTACCAGCCGCTGGGCCAGGCTGGGCCCAGTTGTGCTGTGCCAACTGGCTGGGCCCAGTTGCAGAATGTGGTACTTGCAAGGACTTGCAGAGGGCACCTCACTTACCCCTGTATTCTCATTCCCACTATTTGCTCTACTCCCTCCTGGCAACTCCCATACCCTCACCCTTCCCTGATTGCTTCTCTCCTTCCAACCCAGCAACAGATCTACCTTTTATCTCACCCCATATACAGATACATTTATTATTCACTTCATTTATACCCCATCTTTCTCCACAAGGGGGGCCCAAAGCAGCTTACATCATTCACCTGTCCCCCATTTTTCTCACAATAACCTTGTGAGGTAGATTAGATTGTGTAACTGATCCAAGGTTATTCAATGAATTTCCACTACACAGTGAGAATCTGAACTCTGGTTTCTCACATCCTAATCTGAAACTCTAATTAGGACACCACACTGGCTTTCACGGGATGGCTGCAGTCAAACAGCAGAAAGCGGCTGAGCCTGGGTGACTCCTGCAAGTTGTATGACAGCAAGTCATCTAATGGCTGCTGCCAGGCATGGCCCCAATGAGTCCTCCTTTGAAGGCCAAAATAGCCCTGAAAAGTACCTTGTCCTCTCTGCCCTGTCTTTTATTGACAGAAACTAAGCTTGAAGGCTGGCAATATGGTTAGCAACAGCTACTGATAGCATTCGTTTCTTAAAACTACAGGCACTGCATTATCACTTTGGACTAGTGTAATACCCAAATATCACCGTGTTAAGCTGAATTTCAAAATATTTATATTACCTCAACATATAATTTATACAATTACATTAGTACACAATTTCTCAGCCAAATAATACAACTTTCCACAGACAAATACAGAGGCAGTTGGAGTCTCTAACTGGTGTCTGTTTTTCTTCCAGTTCCTTGATGAGAACTTCCAACTCCCCGGTGACAAACAGGCCACCAGTAAGTGCTCATTTTCATGTGCTTCCTAAGGTTGCTTATCTTATGAGAATATATTTTTGAACCAAAGCCTTTGAATATTGTTTCCTGACAGCAATTTGCTCTTCATAGGAATATTTCTCAAAAAAATAAAGGCAACTATCTGTTTCCTTCTGCACTGGCCAAAGCTTCTTATCATTTTGGACACCTGAACATACACACCCCTCCATTTTTTTTTTTTTTTTTTTAAGAAAAAACAGATTTTTCTGCAAATTTGGGCTTTTCTCAGGTTTGTAGAAAGATCTGTCTTTTTGTTTTTGACTCCAGTCTCCAGATTTAAGTATCTACAGGCTGGGCCATGTTGAGAATTAGATATATTGATGATTAGACTGTCAGTGCAATCCTAAGCAGAATTACTCCAGTCTAAGCCTATTGATTTCAATGGGCTTAGACTGGTGTAACTCTCCTTAGGATTGCACGGTGTATGTCACTAACAGTACAATCCTAAACAGAATTATATCTTAGTAAACGCACTGATTTCAATGTAATTAGAAGAGTACAACTCTGCTAAGGATTACATTGTGCGTCAAAAACATAGTTATACAGTCATTCAATAGGTTTTATATGTGACAATTCACACAGTTGAAAAATGTTAAATTCCAATATACTATTACATCCAAATCTAACTTTTAAAGAAAAACCGTATGACATGCAGTATAAATTATTTAGTTTTGATTATTACTACTATTATTTAATGTTTATATTGATATCAGAGAAGAGTTTTAGGGATAGATGGCTAAAAAGACAAATGGGTTCTAGATATAATGAACCCTGAATTCTCCGTAGAAGCTAAAATGACGAAACTGAGGCTATCATAATTTGGTCACACCACGAGAAAACAAGACTCACTGGAAAAGAGAATAATGCCAGGAAAGGTGGAAAGCAGCAGGATAAGAGGAAGACCCAAAATGAGATGGCTTAAGCCAATCAATAAATAAACAGCCTCCAGTTTGTAAGACCTGATCAAGGCTGTTAATGGTAATGTTTAGGAGGCTGTTAATTTATAGCAACTTGATGGCACATAATAAACATTAATTATGTACTTTGGGCTGGATCCTACCATTTTCCTGCCACCACAAGAAGGAGGTGGTGATTGTATCCAGCACCATCCCATAATGCAGCCACGCGTGTCAGGTGGCAGGTTACCCACGAGGCTCTCCTGGCACCCAGAGTTGTCTTTTAAGAAGTTCCATGGGTCTCCTGCAGGAAGGTGAGGAAAGATCTGCCTCTGCGAGCAGAACGCTTATAGAATCCAACCCTTTACGTCTCATTACATTTGTTGGGTATTGCAACCAACAACCAGCAAGTGAGAAAAAATGCTTTTAAAAAAATAACAGAATCAGTGCACACTAGATGCTATCCATGACACAGCTACAAATTCCACTAAAAACAATGGCTTAGAAACTATTTAGGATTGTAGACTGAAAGCCTGATCCAATGCATATGTTATCTCCGCTGACAAAAGTAACTTTTGAG
This sequence comes from Eublepharis macularius, assembly GCF_028583425.1. Taxonomy (NCBI): domain Eukaryota; kingdom Metazoa; phylum Chordata; class Lepidosauria; order Squamata; family Eublepharidae; genus Eublepharis; species Eublepharis macularius. The sequence continues at coordinate 184,808,632 of NC_072791.1, forward strand.
TAAACGTATATAATATCAGGTCGTAAATGGCAATCCTACAGTCACTAACTTAGCCATGTCCCCCCAGCTCAATGGGACTTGCTTCTCAATAAGCACACATAGGATGTGCAAGACTGCTGCTGTTATAATGTACATCTTCTGCAATGTCCTCTTTCAGCCTTAAAAGGATTATACATACAGATAAGCACTACGAAGCAGGAATATTTTAGATATTTATAGAACTCTGCAAACATCTGTTTATTATTTTGTTTTAGTGAACAACCATCTTCAGACATCCCTCAAAAGTGAAGCGAATCATTTTATGCTATACTTTATATATAATAAAGCAAAAGTCTATTGGCATCTTAGAGACTAACAAAATTTATTCCAAAATAAGCTTTTGGGAATCATACCTCCTTCTATTCATGGATTCAGTTCACCTGAGAAGTCCATTGTGGCTCATGAAGCATTAAGTACTCCCGTTTGGTCATTTCCATTTCTGTGTTCTCAAATTTTTCACAAAAAGTACTGAAGGAGGTAACTTTCATATACGATATAAATTACTCAAGCCACAGGACAAAAGTAGAAATTCAAATGCTAATTTAAAGTCAGTTTTTCAAGATAATACAATGGCTATATTACTTACACTGGCCATTTCCATGGGCCTCTTTGTTCCAAGGACAATTCTCACTCTGAAACAGAGACAATCATACCAATGTGACTTGTTATATAACACTTCTGTTTCTTTTGTAAATTGCTATGGGTTCAAGGTATGCTGAAGTGTCACATGTTAGTGTGCATCAAAACATGCCCAACTCTTCTCTGCCTGAAGCAATTACTTGAATCTGTTTGACAAAAACCAGAACAATGATTTCCACTTTACTACAATTTTTATATTGACTATGACACACATGAAGAGAAATGATGAAAGGTGATCCAAAAAGGTGCCTACACTACTCAGTGCCTACACTGAGCCTAACCTTAACCCTGATCTTATAAATGATTATATGCATACAGCTTCATTATATTTTTCTCCCTAAAACTCACACGAATCAGTCTGCATTTAGTTAAACAAGTTCCTAATCTGTGGTTATGGAAAAAGCTTATAAAACTCCAACACAAATAAATGAGAACAAGAAAACCACTTTTCTTTAATAATGTGCTTATTAAAGACCTATACTTGGCTTTCCAGGCTATATAGAATCAGAGTTGGAAAGGGTCTTACAGACCATCTAGTCCAATCCCCGGCCCAATGCAGGAACAGCCTAAAGCATTAATGATTTACCTTGGCTAAATTGATACCTTTTGGAATTTTAAATTCTATTTAAATTTGTAACACTAGAGTCAAATAGGAACTTGTGGCTCTGAGATTCTAATATGGTCCATTTTCAAAATGTTTTCTAGAAACTTCTCTTTCACCTTTTCCTATAATACTGGCATATTTAAAATTTTCAGGATTCACCAGTTTTCAGAAAATCTTAGAAGTTGTCAGAGATTTGACAACCCCTATGATGATGAAAATGATTAGTAGAAAAGGGGAATATAGGGATAGCTTAGACAGGAAAAATGGGAAAGCTATACAGAATGAAAGCAGTAAGTGCCCTTTATCTCATTTCCCATTTTCTTCAAATTTTCTATTCTATCTAGCAACCTACTCTTTGTTTCCCTTTTCTTCAACTTTTAATAAGACCCCTGTTTCATTTTTAAAAGGCAACATTAAGGTAAACAAATATTTATTTATTTTCTTCATTGTAGCATGAGACTCAAGGCAGATTACAAGATATAAAAACAACTAGATCAGACAGCATAAGACATCCAGTAGAACTAGGATTACAGAATTGGAAAACAATGCAAACAAACAAAAAACCTGTCAAAGGCATGATATAAAATAATATGGAAAGAGGGTAAGATCACATAATAGCAGTTATGGTTTTTCCATAAGTATCCTTAGCTAGGAGTGAGGTGGAGAATTCTTACCTGCATTAGGATTTCAAAAGACAATCACTCTCCAAAGTTAACTAAAACCTGGTGCAAAGTCCTAGTTTGACTGGAAGCTGCTGCAGAGAGTGCACTCATACTTTTTATGGTACCATGATGCAACCAGTGGTATATATGGGAATCCCCATATCATCACAGTTACAGGTGCTCTGTACTCTAAGAGCCTTCTTAAACCTGCAATCCTATGCACACTTCGGTGGGAAATCCCACTGCACAAAATGTAATGTATTTCTCAGCAAGTATGCATCATAGGTAAGGCTGCCAATTCTGGGTTGTGAAATTCCTAGATATGCAGATGGAGCCTGGTGAGAGCATGGTTTGGGGAAGTGAAGGACCTCAGCAGTGTAGGGTCACCCTCTAAAGCTGCCATTTTCTTTAGGGGAACTGATCCCTATGGCCTTGATATCAGTTTTAATTCCCAGAGATCTCCAGGCCCCACTTGGAGTTTGGCAACCCAAGGGATAGGCTGCATAAGGTAACTTGGGTACACTGTTTCAGAGCTATGAAAGCCAATTTAAAGTTTAATATTACATCATACAACTAAAGCCCTCAGTTCCTGAGACCAAAGAAGACAAGTTTTGAAACTTGAACAAAGGATTTCTGAAATAAAACTAGATCTAGGAGTTAGCCGTGTTAGTCTGCAGTAGCAAAATAGCAAAGAGTCCAGTAGCACCTTTAAGACTAACCAACTTTATTGTAGCATAAGCTTTCGAGAGCCACATCTCTCTTCGTCAGATGCATGTCAGAGGCATGATGCATCTGATGAAGAGAGCTGTAGTTCTCAAAAGCTTATGCTACAATAAAGTTGGTTAGTCTTAAAGGTGCTACCAGACTCTTTGCTATTTTGACATAAAACTGAGGCAGTGAGCTGGGGGAAGGGGCAATGATGCTGATATTCTTTGGTAAAGAATGAACTCAAATTCTGAGAGCCAGTGTGGTTTGTAAATTAGGAGGGATACCTGGATGCAAATCCTCACCATCCTATGAATCTGACAGCATGATCTCACACCAGACTCTCAGAGCTTAGCTTACCTCACTCAGCTGTTTTGAAAATGAAATGTGATTAAAGCTCCTGTATACCACCTGAACCTTCTTGATGCAGCAAAAATGTCAATAAATCTCAGAGGGGTAACTATCTTAGACAACTTCACCCAAAATAACAAGACTTGTAATTCCAGAGAGGAATATATATTACTCTGTTGCAGCAAAAATAAACAGCAGTCTTATGCATTCTTAACCAAATTTTATCCCAGCCAAACTTTAGTGGACTAGGGCCCACTGCTCCAGATGCTATGAGTGGATCATTTTATGTAGCAGGTTTAAAAGAAATAGACATTTAAACCAGCAGGCTATAAAATGTAGAAAGTACACAAAGAAATATCATTATGTAAAAATACATTACAATATAATGACGGTTCATATCTTGTATGTCGACCCCTTGACTCTACTCTTCGTTTATTTTTTTTTCTTCCTGCGCCTCCTACATAAAAACGCCTACCTGAGAACTGCCTCTAAAGAAGTGGCCTCTCGTCCACGAAAGTTTAGACTGAAATAAAATGCGGTTTAAGTCTTTAAGCTCTCACAAAACGCCTGTTTACGTTAAAAGGGTCTTCTTGTGGCACGTTCTTTGACGACTCACAAATAACAACATCGAAGAGGCGAGTCCTAGTCTCCAGGAACGGCACAGTTCGTTCTTTCTGGCCACCCTCCCATTGTGGGCAACCGCCAAAAGCGCTTATGAGGACAAACCACAGGGCGACCAGTCTGTTATCTGTCAATTACCATCCAGGAGATGACGCCACTTTAGGGCATCACGGGAAAGGGCCGACAAGGGGCTGCTGCCGGCCAAACTCGTACCTCTGTCTCTGCTTCGGCGTTCTCTTCCTTCCTGTAAAATGGCAAATCAGGAAAACCAATCAATCCTGCCCTTCTTGGATCGGAAACCATTCCCTTGCCTCGCCCCCACACATACGAAAAGCCCAAGCCAATCAATCCTGACGGCGACGCACCACTTCTGTGACGGAATCTGACGAAGGGATCTCCCCGGAAGGCCTAACTAATCGACCTCTATCATCATCGATTGAAATAAGGTTCCGGGGAATAAGAGAAGCTCAGGTGGTGGCAATCGATCCCCGCTTCATCGATAACCCTGCCTGGTTTTTACGTCGGGGCGGCGGTGGGTTTGTTGCGCTCAAATGAGTGGAGGGAATCTTCATTCACTAAGTGCGAGGAGGGGTTTGCTGCAATAGGAGGTATGTTTTAACTTGGGCAGTCTTCTGCTGAGCTGTCTTTAGAGCGAGTGCGGTGAACTGAGACACATGGGCGTGGTCAGCCAAAGAAGTGTGAAATGTCTGGGAAGAAAGTCAAACCTGGAGCCGCACGGATCCTACAGTTTTTTGAATAGGACATCCACAAATGTAACATCAAATCACATATTACAGCCAGACTTAAAGATAAAAAACAGGAATCCAAAAATATGTGGTCCTAGATGGTGCAAAAACATAAATCCAATGCATGGATCTTTATGAATTCCTATGATTTTTACTTTGAAATAAAATTAAAACACCGTCATATTGTAGACCATTTCTTACATTATAGGGGGCACCAAAACAATCATACATCTCCTATTTCATGGTGCTGCCGTGTTGCAAAAATGTTGTTTGAAAGCATGGATCAGCTGGGTTTTTACATCAGCTCACCCAAAACTGCCCATACAGACCCATATCCTGTCCATTGCCACAGATAGCACCCAAAAAATCATGCATCCACTGGTTTGTGGCACTGCCACAGTGCTGAAACATGCTTCAAAAGGATGGATCCTCATGGATCTTTTGGATTTTTACATGAGGCCACAGAAAACTTACCATTCAGTCCCATATCATGTCCATTGCAACAGATTGCACCGAAAGAACCATACAATGGATATGATATGGGACTATGGTGAGTTTTTGGTGGCCCCATGTAAAAATCTGAAGGATCCGTGAAGATCTGTGTTTTTGAAGCACGTTTTTGTGCTGTGGTGGTGCCACGAAGTGGTGGATGCATGAGTTTTGGGTGCAATCTGTGTCAATGGTCATGATATGGAACGGTATGGTGAGTTTTGGGTGATCTCATGTAAAAATCCAGAGGATCCATGAGGATCCTTGCTTTTGAAGCACGTTTCTGCACCATGGCAGTGCCATGGAGTGGTAGGTGCATGATTGTTTTGGTGCTATCTGTAGAGTAGGACATGATATATGACAACCTTTTCATTTTGTTTCAATATAAAAATCCTATGAATTCATGAGGATCTGTTTAAAATCACCTGGATCTGACTTTTATCTGGGATGTACTAAAAGAAATGACAGGATTACCCATTGGAAATAATGGGAGAGGCTTGAAGGCCCATTGGAAATAATGAGAACCAGGAATGCCCACTTACTTGCATGGGCTCCATTGAACCACATTACAGCAAAAAAAGAGCTGCAAAGAAAATGTGGAATGGATTTTGAAGGAAGGTCTCTGGGCCCAGATAGACTATTCATGAACTGAAATGACTGGTCCCTGAGTGGAATGACAGCCCTGGGTGTAGCAGAAGGGCTCTGGAATTGGAATGACAGACCCCTGTGTGGAATTATGGCCCCTGGGTGTGACAGAATTGCTCTGGGACTGGAATGACAGGCCCTTGAGTGGAATGATGGACCCTGGGTGTGAAAAAATGGGATCTAGGACAGGAATGACAGCCCATGGGTCTGACAGAAGTGCTATGGGACTGGAATGACAGTCTTCTTCATGGAATAACAGGCCCTGGGTATATTAGAAGGGCTCTGGGATGGGAATGACAGGCCCCTGAGTGGAATGACGGACCCTGGGTGTGACAGAAGGGCTCTGGGACGGGAATGACATGACCCAGAGTGGAATAACACCCCTGGATCTAGCAGAAGCATTCTGTGACTAAAATGTCATGCTCCCGAGTGGAATGACAGCCTCTGGGTGTAGCAGAAGCCTTCTGGGACGGGAATGAAACCCCCTGGGTGTAGAAGAAAGGCTCTGTTGCCTGAATTCCAGCCCCCTGAGTGAAACGACAGCCCCTAGGAGCAGAAAGTCATTTGCAACAAGAGTCTCAAACAATAGACAAGAAAAAATACTTTACATTTTAGTTGATATTTTGGGACGATGTGTAGGTATCACCAAATCAGTTCCATCTGTATATTTATCCTTCCTGTCGACTCTTCAGTTTACTTTTACTTTCTTGAGGTTAATATCAGCCACTTCCTCTATTTTTAAGCATAAATCCTCCCCTTGTGCCCCTTCATGTTCCCCTCTCCCATTCAGCAGCCTTCCAAGCTTCCATGTTTCCCTAATGTGTCACACCCTGCCTAAGTTCCTTGCTCATTTTTGCACACTCTGATGACCACTGACCCAGCACCCCTCCATAGTCTCTCTTTGAAAAATCCCATCTCATACTCTGCTTGACAGTTAACAAACTGTTAAGAATCACGTTTGTGAGGAAGATACTTGCCAATGCTGACGTAGTGAAGATACTTATTGAAGCAGATGTAAGTAATGTAATGTTGTATAGGACATTTTTGTATTATGTATGGAGTGGATGCTTTGGTGTTACATTAATTTTGTATTGTAGGCGTTAAATGATGGCTTGATAAAGTGGAACAACGTGAAACGGGCTGTTACAACTGCTGGCTCTCCCGTTGCCAACCGCCCAGGAGACCTATTTTCCATCTTGGCTCCCGTGGGGATTTCTTTGTTGTCCTCCATTGACGGCTTTTGCCTACAGGAGAAGAAACAACAGATTTCATATTGGACATTGTATCACATGAACTCAGTACTCATCGGAGCAGACTCTTGTTGCCTGTCATCATATAGGAATTGGAACTGTAATATTACCCGTTCTGAGCCTGCTTGCAGGGAGAGCGGAGTATAAATCCAACCAAATAAACAAATAAATATTTCAAAGGTCCTCAATCTTTTGAGACTTCAGGTCCCTTTATAATTCTGACACACCATGGTTAGTTCAGACCCAAAATGACTGCTGCAGCAGGTGAGCAACCCAGGAAAGAATGTCCTCAGTGTACCTTCATTCACACATTGAAGATTTGTGTAATGTGGTGGCTGCTTCTGCCAATGATTTTAAAAATCTGAACAGCCAATCATATCTCAAACGTACAATCAGAAGAACTGCTGAAATGCAAAAGTACTAGGCTAAAGTCTATTCATTTACTTGGCCCCTTCTGGGCTAAACCTATTAGGGAAAGTGAAACTGAAAGTAAACTGATAGAAAGCTCCCTCTGAGTCCTGGCTAGAAGGTTTTTGGTCATCTATTTTATAGTATCTCACAGTAAAGATTGGTGCTCTGAGGTTGCTGTACTTCTGTCCTACCGAAATGGCTACTCAGACACGCATGGATGTGCACGTGGAATGCAAGCCATACATTACTCGTCAGAGGACCCAGCTTACTATGGATGAAGTGCTTCTGATTTTGAGAAAAGATGATCTTGATGAAAACAGGATATGCACATTGCCACCTGTGCTACCAAAGAGAGGTGAGATTTATGTATATTGTCCCAGTTCCCCTGAATTGAAACACCAGCTTGATTTCCGCTTTGATCAGTACAGATGGATATCAAAAGGGTCGAACTTCCATCGTGGACGTAAACACCCACCTTGTCTACTTAAAAGGTATTATTACCTGAAAGACCCAAATGGGTTAAGGAAAGACTCATTGGCTGATTTTAAGAAGCATGTGTATTGCTTGAGAGAGCGAAAAGATTCTAGGCCACAGTATGTTATCCCTTACCTAGGTGATGAAAGCTTGTACCAGCCTTCATGGCATGGAAATTGGAAATCTTCCAACAAGGCTTTTGTGGGTACCGTGAAACAGGTGTCTGCAGAGGTGGAGAGTATGATGGACCTACACAAAGAGCCAATTAAGGTAATCAAACATTTCCAAAGCATGAAATCTCAGGATTCTTCCATCAAATATATGCCTGTTGATCGTCCAGTAAATCTCAAGCAGGTATGGATTGGAAGGAAATGCCTGCAGATTGCTTGCTGCTGGCAATGTTTTATATGCAAACTTTTTTTCTTTATGAGTTCGAACGGGTATATTGTGGTCTTGGAAATTATTCACTCAAGGAACAGTTTTCCCACTTGCCAAAGACAACAGGAGAGTCACAATTTCCAACTTTCTATGATCTGGAAGCAATTGTTGGCAAGATAAAATCAAGTAACACCCCCCCCCTCTCCAAAGACAGGTGTGGAGAAGGCTGAGGGTTACAGAAAAAGTCAAACTTCTCTGGCCCGACTTTGTATAGACTCTAGAGGAGTTGCCCTCTGCTCACTGAGTGCTACCTTTACTGTAAGAGAAGTTAACAGCTGAAAAGTGCTGGCTGTGAAACTCCTTCCAGAACCTGCTGTATGTTCCTGTGCCAGTACTAGTTGCTTTTACCATATGATTGCAGCTGAAATGTCAATAGACTATCTGGAGAAAGCTGACAGACAAACTTGTTCTCCGTCCATGCTTCTGAAAAAAAGGAAGGGCAGATCTCAAAAATCTGGAAGAAAAAAGGCAAGAGTGGGGACTATGATTATAGCATTGTACAGCAGCTGATTCAGTTCTGGGTTCATCACAAGATAAAATTGCTGAGTTTGGCAGTGCTGAGAATAATGAGAATATATTGGATATTTCAGAAATTGAGAAAACACAGACTCTAGGTTCTTCCTTACAAGATGCATTGGCAACACATTCCACTCCAAAAGCAAAAGGGAATTTGGAGCAAGGCGAGAAGCTGGAGGATCCTTGGAATAAAACAGCCACAGAAATGGACAGAAAATTATTTAACAGCATGTCTTCCAATGTCAGAGAATCACTGAAGTCTGGAGCATGGCTCTGTGATGAGGCAATAGAGGAAGCCATTACCAATTTCATCTGCCAAAGAAATCTGAATGAAAAGATTTTACTCTGTCCAACCTATATATACAGTTGTATGGCTCTGGGCAAACCCCATGTTTTATATCCATTTCTAAATCACACAATTGCTTTCAACAAGGACATTTTACTCCTTCCTTTCAATACTGATTGATACTCCACCGGACATCATTGGGTATTGGCCATAATGATCTTCAGGACAAGAGAAATAATCATCGATTCAGCAAAAGAGCGGGATCAATCACAGCAGCACGGAAACATTTTGATGTCAACTACTGCAGCGTGTTATCAAATAGCAGGTGTTCCTTTTACGCATGCAGAGAGGAAAATAATGTTATGTGCAGACACAGTTCAATGGAACAATACTTATGTCTGTGGAGTATACACAACATTGAATGCCTATAGCATTATTTCAGAAGAGTATGGTACCTTTCAAAGTGAGAATGCTAGATACTGGATAGGAGTAAACATTAGTTTGCCCATGAATTGCAAGTGCAGGAGAAACACAGAACAAAAACAGTTTCCAGGTTCCTACCAGAAATTACACCATCAACTTCTTCCCATGGCTACCGAAGTATGTATACAGGAACAACCTTTGCTACAGTATCTTCTGTCATTAGTCGCTAAAGATACCAGCAGATGGTCAGCTTGCCCAGAAGAGTCATGCCAGGGCAACTTCACGCCAGAAGACTGCATGGCGTTCTGCTGCAGCTGCAGAGGATGGTATCATGCAGCTTGCCTGCCTCCAGCTGCAATCCAACTGCCAACATACTTCATTTGCAAGCAGTGTGTACTCTACAGATAACAGTTCTTGTTCAACAGTTACTATGGTATGCACAAATTTTCATTTCTGATTCCTTCTTGTAATTGTCATAGTAAACAGAGGGCAAGAGTGTTGAGAGGTGGGTGTTGGGGTGTCAAAAGGAAGGTGGGAAGCAAAGAACTGTTTGATTGTTCCTGAAATCTTAGCAAGTCTTTGGCAGTCAGAGCGCTTGTCTATTTAACCCCAATGAGGTGATTGGTTTAGCTCAGTGTAAGGAAGCCAGGCAGCTCACAGGATACTTCACTTCATGAGTAAAAGTTCTTTATTGATAAGATGCTAGAATCATACACTTACACTGTCCTTGCTAGGACTGGTGGCTACAGACAAGTATCAAGCAGATATAGATTCCCCAAGGCTACTGTAATTTACCCCTCTTCCTCCAACAGTCCTCTAACTCTGCAGTCAGGAAAACAGGCTGTGTGAGTCATGGACTTCTCAAAGTCAAGCAGGCCCCCAGACTCAGGAGAGATTACAGCAGGAGCAAACACCTCCCATTCTCAGTTTCCAACCCCGGGTTTAATTGACAGAATCACCCCATCAGCATGAGCTTCAGCTGTAAGGAGTATGGAATCTGAGAGGTGATCCTGAGCACCTGACACCTGGTAGGGTGGAGTCAGTAGCTAGAGCCAGGCAGCTGTGGAAGAAGCTGGTTGCTGGGGAGCTGAATAATAATTAATATGCTCTTATCACCTTGAATAAGGTAATCAAATGTTGTATGTGAACAATTGTGTTTGGTTGGTGTTACTGGGATTGTATTATTTTTGTAGGGCTGTAATTCCTCAAGAAGAGGACAGAAGCCTGGGCAGCAGTTGCTTCGAATTGGAAGGATCGTGAAAAAGGACTTTCAAAGACATTGGTTTAAAGTTTCTGCATGGTTGCACTTACAAGTTTAGTTAAAGAAAAAAATAGTTGTATTGTATTAACTGTTAAAAGGTTTTATAAAATGTTCTTCTTAACTTAGGTTTGTGTGAAAATTTGCTTCCTAAGCCCCATAGTCACATCTAGATGGGTAAATGGCATGACGTGCTAAAAAGAGGTGAGATATTATGTCTTCAGACATGAAAGAACACATCATCTAAAGCAGGGATCCCCAACACGGGTGTTTTCCACACAGCCATTTTACAGTGTTTCAGAATCTATTCTGTTTCCCATGTTCTCCAGAGTTCCGCACATGCAAGGGAGTCATGGGAAGCAGAAACATTTTTTGTCTGTCTTTCCCCTGTTTCTTCCTCTGTGTATATTCTGTGGGTTTTTTTAAAGAATCCATTTCCCAATCACTGCTGGCACGTATTATGTCCATGAAGAATCAAAAACTTCCCTTCTGCTTCTCATGCCTCCCTTCTCCTTTCCCTAGGAGCTGATGGGTCTGTCTGCCGGTAACCACGCCCACCCTCCTCAGCTCTCTGAACTCCTTTTACACCATTTTTATCAGTAAAGCAAGGTAAGGACTCGTTTCTGGCTTTTTCAAAGCCGGGAATGAGTCCTAATGTCACTGCTCATTCCTATTGGCTTTAAAAGCCAGGAAAGGTTGAAATTACTGCTTGTTTTTCCCCTTCCCCCTCCCTCCCATCCTGATGCACAGCCCTTTGCAAAACAAACCGGCAGGGAACTCCTGGGAGGGAATGAAGCACCAGCATTTTAACCCTTTCCTACTTTGGCTCTAACAAAATAAGTGAAAGTAGAACAAAAAGTACGTTTTCCCCCAGAATGCTGCTACAAATTGCCCTCTCCAGTGGCCACAGGCCAGCCCAATCAGCAAATACAGTAGGGGGAAGGGCTCCAACACTGCAACGTTACCACACCTGTGAAAATTTTCTTTGAAAAACTGATGTCAGCTCCAGCCCCCACAAAATACAGCTCCAAACAGGCACATCTCAACACGACAGCAGACAAAATCATCTTGAAGTTGTGCAGTGCAGAATGATAGGTCCCCAAGCCATTTCAGCACCAATTGATGGGAATGCTCAGCGTAGCTAGCTTAAAGTGTACCATGCAGACTAGACCATGGTTTTCCTGGTGCCCACCAAGTGTTTTAAGAAAGAGGGGTGCCAGATGTGACACCTGCCCAGCAAGGCTACTGCTGTGCTGTGCAGATTTTAAAAAATACTCCTTTGGCAGCAGCTGAAACCTCATTACAAGGATCTTCACCATGCAACAGAAGGAATGCTGTGGGCGGCCAGTGTTTCCTAGCTGGCTCACCTGCTGCAGCAGTCAGTTTGTGTCTGCACCCACCATGGTGTGTCAGAATTACAAACGTGCCTGCAGGCTCCAAAAGGTTCAAGTTTGGGGACCCCTGAACTATTTATTTGTTTCTTTTATTGGATTTATAGTCCATTATCCCTGCAACCAGGCTAAAAGTGGATAACAACAAACTAAGTAAATAAAGAGATAAAGCAGTAATAGCATAAAAAAAAGATAAAACCATTAGTTAGTTAACTGTTTGTTACTGTTTGTTAACTAGAGTATGAGATGGGATTTTTCACAGAGAGACTATGGAGGAGTGCACTGTGTCAGTGTCAACAGAGTGAGCAAAAGAGAGCAAGGAACTCATGCAGGATGTGACACTTAAGGGGAACATGGAGGTCTGGAAGGCTGTGGAATAGGCCGGGGAACAGGAAGGGAGACAACAGAAGAATTTATGCTTGAAAATAGAGGAGGTTGCTGATATAAACCTCAAGAAAGTGTAATGAAACTGAGCAGGTGACCGGAAGGATAAATATACAAGTGGATCTGATATGGTGATAGCGACACATCTCCCAAAATGTCAATTATAATGTAAAGAATTCAAATCCAGTCTTTGTGACTCCAGTTGCAGACCACTATCTCTACTCCCAGGGGCCATCATTCCACTCAGGGACATGTCATTCCAGACATAGAGCTTTTCTGCAATATTCAGGGAGCACCATTCCATTCAGGGATGTGTCATTCAGGTCCCAGAACGCTTCTGCTACACCCATGGGCTTTCATTACACTCACTGGTGTGTCATTCCAGTTCCAGAGCCCTTCTGTTACATCCGGGGGCCGTCATTCCAATCTGGCCTGTCATTCCATTCCCAGAGCCCTTCTGATACACCCAGGGGCCATAATTCCACTCAGGGGTATGTCATTCCCGTTCCAGAGCCCTTCTGCTACACCCAGGGCTGTCATTCCACTCAGGGGCCTGTCATTCCAGTCCCAGAGCGCTTCTGTCACACCCAGGGGGCATCATTCCACTCAAAGGCCTGTCATTCTCATCCCAGAGCCCTTCTGTCACACCCAGGGGCCATAATTCCACTCAGGGGTCTGTCATTCCAATTCCAGAGCCCTTCTGCTACACCCAGGGCTGTCATTCCACTCAGGGGCCTGTCATTCCAGTCCCAAAGTTCTTCTGTCACACATGGGCTGTCATTCCACTCAGGGACCAGTCATTTCAGTTCATGAATAGTCTATCTGGGCCCAGAGACCTTCCTTCAAAATCCATTCCACATTTTCTTTGCAGCTCTTTTTTTTTGCTGTAATGTGGTTCAGTGTCATTCCACTGAGGGACCTATCATTCCAATTCCAGACCCCTTCTGCCACACCTAGGGGGTGTCATTCCAGTTAGTGTCCTGTCATTCTAGTCTCAGGGCCCTTCTGATACACCCAGGGGGCCGTCATTCTACTCCGGGGCCTGTCATTCCCATCCCTGAATAGTCTATTTGGGCCCGGAGACCTTCCTTCAAAATCCGTTCCACATTTTCTTTGCAACTTGTTTTTGCTGTAATGTGTTTCAATGGAGCCCATTCCAGTAAATGGGCATTCCTGGTTCCCATTATTTCCAATGGGCCTTCAAGCTTCTCCCATTATTTTCAATAGGCAATCCTGTCATTCCTTTTAGTACATCCCCTTTTATCCACTCCCTCTGAAAACCATTCACCAAGAATGAAGTAATTCGACTAGCCCCTGAGGTTGTCCATCTTTTTGGAAGTTTGAAAGAAAAACGAATAATTTCATCCTGATGGAATCTGCAGCTGAGTACCTGTAGTTGTTTTCGCAGTTCATAAAACTACCTTGCAGTTTCACCTTATTCACTAGGAGCCAACAACTCTAAGAGTAGAGAAACCTCTGCCTCTCTGTGAGACTGGAGCCAGAAAAAAGGGGTCACTGAGAGCACTAGAAAACCATTTTATGTTGGCATTGTGCCCTTCCCATGCTGTAGGAAAGGAGAATTGAGTGTTTCAGTGGCTCTTCAAGTCAGGCACATCATCCACACATTCTGCTGCCCTCTGCTGTTTTTCCTTGCAGGTGCAAGATAAGAGTATCATTCTGTCTTCCATTGCTATTACTTTCCCTATAGTTGGCCCAAGTCCAAGCAGCAACACCCTTGAAAGGACAATGAAGAGATCAGAGACCTGAGGACATGTGCAGTGAGAGACAGTGCTTTAGCCCTCACCTGTTCTTAAGAGGCTCCACCATTACCATGCATACTTCCTCTTTCCAAAAGTTTGCAATTCTGATAATCTTTTCTAAGGTGAGAGAGCTGGAACAATCAGCAACTGGGAAAAGGTGGAGCACCAGCTGGCCTGTATGTTGCTGCCCTTATGTGCCTGCCACCTGCAGTGTTAATAAAAGCTTTCAACAATGCTGCATTGTCTCTGAGCGGAACTACAAGTGGCAAAAGGCACAGGTTGGACACTTGTCAGCTTCCCTCAAGTTTTGATGGGAAATGTAGGCATCCTAGTCTTGCAGCTTGGCTCTCTCTGACTGCTGTCCAATGGACTTTTCAACTGTCACTTGTCCAACATTCCGCAAAGCTGCCTACATTTCCCATCAAAACTTGAGGGAAGCTGACAAGTGTCCAACCTGTGCCTTTTGTCACTTGTAGTTCCATTCTCTGTCTTTGATTACAACACACCCCTGAAGCCACAATCCTGTCAGTTCACAGCTTATTCTAGATGAATGCCTGAGAGTGCTACTTCATCTATGACTTAAACCACTAACAAAAAAAGGAAAGAGAGATAGTAGGGCTAGAGTATACTCCACTTCACCGTTGAACATGTTCTCCGAGGAGAACATTGCCAGTCTCCTGGGTGTCAGGTACAATACTGGCAACCCCATAAGGTTTGTATCCATGATTATAGGAAAGTGTTAGAAAATGAATGAAGTATAACAGTTGGAATGTTGGACTAGAATATGGAAGATCCAAGTTCAAATCTCCATACTTGCATGTAGCTCACAGGGTGCTCTTGGGCCAGTCACTATCAGTCTAAGCAACCTCACAGATTAGTTGAGACTTGAGAGGATAAAGTGCAGAAGGGAAATCTATGTATGTTGCCCTGAGTTCCTTGGGGGAAGGATAAAATGGGCTCAGGTAGGTTAAAATGTGCTAGGTAGGTAGGTAGGTAGAATGGGGGTAGATGGGCTTCTGGCTGGAGCGAAATTGCAGTGGTCGATGACAACGCTCTGGGACAATCAGACCCACAGCCCTCCAGGAAAATCCAGTTGCAAACAGTTGCTAAAGAGCGTTGAAAGTGACTTAACCAACACGTGAAGTCAGCCTGAGGCCTTGTCTGGACATGTACAGAATAAGGTGATAGAAGCCTTAGATGGTAGAGTGAACTGTACTTTCCACCTCTGGCACAAATGCTGTTGTGAATATCCACATTTTTAAGGAACCTCAACAACTTAAAAAAAACCCCAGCACATCAGGTAAGAAGTTTTAACAACACCCTGCTCTCGTATGTCAATTTTTTCCTCACAGAGAGGGTTTATTTTACACGGGGGATTAAAAATGTAGTTCCCCCCACTTTCAGTTTGAAATGATACAGTTCAGGTTCATTTATTTTACCACCTGAGAACACCATCTCTTACTGCGTCTGTAGACCAGGCTTGATAAGGCTTGCTTGCTTAGATATTTGGAACTCTATAGGGGAAATAATCATGTAGACAGGGTTAAGCATCCATGTCTCTTGCTGCTTCACCACCAGAAGCTGTTTTTTCTTAGATGTAGCAGCCATCACAAGTAGTTACACATGTTTGCATACAGTTAGTCCTTTATAAGTTTGAGCCTTGTGGACAAATAGATGTATGGAGTGAAAGGGGGGGGGGCGGTATCTGTTTGAATCGCAGCTGATGTGAATCTTGTCCCCGCCTCCCACAAACCTGATGAAGTCTCTTGGACTTCCAAGCGAAATTAGAATAGCTTGCCCCCAATATTAGAAAATGATGCTGCTCTGCTATTCTCCTCCAGATGGCAGCAGTGGATTGTATTAAAAGTCTCTTACAACAGTGGTTCTTAAATTTCTAAAGGTGGGACTGGCGGCTTGCTCTGTTTTTCCACAACCCACTTGCAAAGTTACTCCAAGTGACTTTCTCCCTTTCTTTCATAACATACCAGTTAACAGTAAACAATTTTAGATTTTATTCACTTTCATAAATGTATGCAGCATTAATGAGCAACAAACTGTATTTCATAGCCATGTTGCAGATTATGCAGAGGCGAAGCCAGATCTGCCACTGAGAGCCAAGCTACAAGTGACGCCTTACACAGGTTGGACACTTGTCAGCTTCCCCCAAGTTTTGATGGGAAACGTAGGCGTCCTGGTTTTACAGCTTGGCTCTCCGTTACAGCTGCAAGACCAGGATGCCTACATTTCCCATCAAAACTTGAGGGAAGCTGACAATTGTCCAACCTGTGTCAGGCGTCACTTGTAGCTTGGCTCTGAGTCTTCCCAAGTCCCCTCTGCCTTCCTCCTGCTCTCTCCCAGCCTCTGACCGAACTGCAAGGGACACTATAGGAAAAGTTACATGCTGGGATTGGGGAAGGTGTTACAAAAAGAAACCAGTTAGAAACAACAACCAGTCGGAGAATTCAGTTCATTGGGGCTACTCACAACAGTAGGTAGATGGGCAGAAAAGAATGATCATTGGATCGGAACCATTGCAGTGCAAAGACATTATGTGCTGATCCAATTAACATTAGTGAACAGCAGGTCATCATGCCAAGCTCTTTATTGTGAGTGGCGAAACTTATCCAAGCCTGGTGGAGAGAGAGTTTTGGATCTCTTGACAAATCCTAATCCAATAGTTTCTCGCTGGATATTTCCTTTGAAGCTCTTGTGTAAGAAATTAGCAACAGTATGACTTGGAAGATCACACTGTTCTTCCTGGAGTATACTTTCCATGCATCTGATGTTCACAGCCAGCGTTGTCTAGTGGTTAGAGTCTGAGAGCTAAACTACAAGTGATGCCTGACACAGGTTGGACACTTGTCAGCTTCCCTCAAGTTTTGATGGGAAATGTAGGCAGCTTGGCGGAATGTTGGACAAGTGACAGTTGGAAAGTCCATTGGACAGCAGTCGGATAGCCAAGCTGCAAGACCAGGATGCCTACATTTCCCATCAAAACTTGAGGGAAGTTGACTAGTGTCCAACCTTTGTTAGGCGTCACTTCTAGCTTGGCTCTCAGACTAGGCTCTGGGAGACCCACGTTCAAATCCTTACTCTGTCAATGAAGCTTGGTGGGTGACCTTGGGCAAGTCACACATTCTCACCCTAACCTACCTCACAGAGTTTGTTGTGAGGATAAAATGGAAGAGAGGAGGATGTTGCAAGCTGCTTTGGGGCCCTGTTGAGGAGTAAGGTGGGGTATAAATGAAGTAAATAAAATTAATAAATATATTCAGTGAGCTTTGACTCATGAAAAGCTTATGTTTTTGTCAATCTTTATGATGCTACTGGACTTCTGTTTAATTTTGCTGCAACAGGCTAACAGAGCAGCCTCTCTGGATGCTTTAAGGTGTTTGTAGAAAAGGGGAAGCTGTGTTTATTTTCAAGTTAAGGAATGTAGTGAAGCAAAAGTAAGAAAAACAAAGTTGCAATGCAAGAGCTTTCATTAACTGTTGTGTATTATGGTCAATGGTTGATATACCTTTAGGCAGCTTCCAGATTAAAAGAAGTCCTTAAGGATTATAGAGGCCAACTGAGGGATCTCACCGATTTTGAGAAGATAATTATGCAGAAAAAGAATAATATGTTAGGTCAAATTTACAAACTCTTACTTCAATATGATACAGAAACAGAACAAATTAAAAATTGTATGATAAAACTGGATGCAGAATTTTGGAGAAAGCATAACATTCCCTCAATGGGAAAATCTATGGACTAAAGGTATAAAATTTACTGCAAGCCAATCACTCAGGAAAAATTGGTATAAGATGTTTTTCAGATGGTATATTACCATCTGAAATGGACAAGAAATATGTAGGATCATGCTGGAAATGTAAAGAAGCAGATGGCTCCTTCTTTCATATGTGGTGGACATGCAAAAAAAGTAAAAAATTCTGGAAAGATATACATGTTGAGATTCACAAGATTTTAAGAGTTAATTTTGCCATGAAAGCCCAGATAATGCTGTTGGGAATGATACCAGATAATATTGATGGAACATTACATGGACTATTTCAGTATTTGTTGATGGCAGCAAAAGTAGCAATGGCAAGCAAATGGAAAGAAGAAGAATGCCCCACTAGAGAAATGTGGAAGGATAAAATGTCAGAATATGCGGTGATGGCAAAATTAACGAACAATATCAATAGAAGATCCATCAAATTTGAAGAGAAATGGGGAAGACATTTTGTTTACAGTGAATAAAATTCTATGAAGTTTTACCTTTGGAAACCAGAAAGCAATTGTATATTGATGTATTTTATAAATTGATTTTAATATGGTCTATTATATAAAAATAATTGGTCGTTTAGGTAAACAGTTGGTAAAACAGATTGTACAATTCAGAACCATTGGTATAAAGGTAACATGTTTATTGAAAAGTAAAGTATCATCACAAAGAGTTGCAGAAGGGATATGAGAATTCCCTTTTGTACAAGATAAGGAATAGAAATAGGTGAACATTTTTTATAGTAACCCATATTTATATTAAAGGTTATGGTAATCAGTCACATTAAGAAACAAGTAGTGATTCTGCTAATAATTGTTATTGTTAAAAGGAAAAGATAGTATGGAATAACAATGAAATATTGAAGTCTTTTTTATTATTGTCATTATCAATATTAAATAACAAGCAAGAATAGGCTCAAATTATGCTTGTGTAGTATAGCTGGAAAATATATACCAGTTAAGCTTAATAATTAATTAATAATATTTGTAAATATTAATTAATAATATTGATAAAGCTTTTGGTTTTTGAACTCTGTATTTTTTTAATCTTTGTAGCACATAGTTATATATTTGTCTTAATTTTCTTGCCCTTTTTACCCTTTTTCTTCTGTACCCCTTTCTGTTAAATTAAAAAATAAAAAATATAGAAAACTGTTGTGTATTATGGTTTTCTTCCACAAATCTTTATTGTCAATAGTATAGTGAATAGAAGGCAGCCAGTTCTAAGCTAAGTGAAGCCAAGATATTTTAGTGCCGCTTTCTAAGAGCATAACTGGGTGTTAAAAATGCACACGACTCCATGTCTCTCACTCTTCTCATAATGTCTAAATAAACTCAATGCATGATGCAATGTGTGTGTCGTTATCAGCCTTGCATCACTGGCTATCAACAACAACATTTGATTTATATACCACCCTTCAGGATAACTTAACACCCACTCAGAGCGGTTTACAAAGCTGCTTGTTATTATCCTCATGAAAATCACCCTGTGTGGTGGGTAGGGCTGAGAGAGCTCTGGAGAGCTGTGACTGACCCAGGGTCACCCAGTTGGCTTCAAGCAGAGGAGTAGGAAATCAAACCCAGTTCTCCAGATTAGAGTCCTACTGCTCTTAACCACTACACCAAAGACGTGTGCATGTGCCGTATAATGCTTCACTTTATAGCTTGTGTTTATCTAGACATCCTAAGGAGAGAAGACAACAAGGAATGTCCTGTCTAGACATGTGGCTTTAAGGACAAACAGGAGCACAACAGCTCCATGATGGCTGCCCATGGAACCAATGGTGGCTTGTATTGGAGCTGCAGAAGTGGAAAGCAAACCTTCCCTTCTCATGTCACATGACATGGTTGCATGTGCCTGGACAGTACAGGGAGAGTGAAGAGGAGAGTGAGCATCATCAGGTCTTCAGCTGGCTGCTGTAGTTGTATGTTTAACAACAGTTTATGCATAGACATCTTTGGGCAAATCTAATCTGCTTTTGATTTCTGTACATCAGGCTCCCATTAAAGCCATGGGAGCATATCAGACCATGGGTTGGATCCAGCAGTCTGTGGACACAGGGATCACAATCCCCCCCCAACCCCCTGGGATCAGAAGTAATTGCTGGGCAAAGCAGGAGGTGGGGAAGTTCTGCAACTCTAAGTGTTTTCTGATGACAGATCACTTGATCCAACCCTCTTGTTTCCCCCCCCCTCTCTCTCATCATTTGGCCACCACTGAGAGGAGAATGATGCTGTTTCAGGGACTCCTAAGGAAGTCCAGGGTTGCTATGCAATGGCAAATCACCTCTCCCTGTCTCTTCCCTTGAAAACCCCAAGAGGGGTTGCCGTAAGTCGACTGTGACTAGATGGTACTTTCCACTGCCAATGAGTTGTTACCTTGCTTTTCCTCACACTTCTAAAGCAACAAATTCTCTCCAGAATGGAAAGTTACTCTGTGAAATAATGCCATTCCTAGGTCAACTGCAAACAATTTGTATTTCTGCTTTGTCAGCAGCTAGTATTGCCAGATGGTGACTTAGCGGAGGATATGGAGGCTGGCAACCAATGCCCCAAATCTGCCCCTTCCAATAGTTTTCTACCAATTTCTGTTGCCAATTGTTACTTTCTTTTGATTCTGGATTTGGTTGGTTATGGGGTGTGTGTGTGTTATGGTTGGGGGGATGGCCATTCACAGAAGTCCCTAGTTTTTCCATTATGCATTGTGTAATGCTTATGTTTAAATTATGGCTGTGCAATGTTACATAAGTTATGCAAAATAATTTTTAAAAGGTCAAATCCCTCATTCTATGGAGCTTTTACATGAATTATGAAAGCAGCCTAGAAGACTTCTGCTTTGTTTTGTTGATTGTTGACACCAAAATTGTGGACAACATCAATGCATACCCTAGTTATATTTAGACTTAAAAGGCTAATTTTGTAAAAAAAATAAGAATCTTGTCCAGTTCAAACCCCCCCCCCCCCCGGCAATGTAAAAGTTTCAGAACCAGATTTTATCTACTTAAATGAATGGGGACAGAGCTCGGCACGCACAGTCTGTAAAAATTCAATTTTATTTTAATTTGATTGCTTTCTGCATTAAACCTTACAAATTATCTTGGCTTTATAACATAGCCCCAGGTCATCCTGATTTCACATCTTCACGGAGTCAGCATTGAAAATGGTTTTTAAACTTATCACTTCTCATATTCTCTCCACATTCCATGACATGAATTCCTAAACATTACTTTCCAGAGTGCAGCTCTCCAAAGCTAATACGCAAAGGATCTAATTACCAAGCGATCAAATACAAATAATGATCTTCCAGTCTTTTATGATGCCAGTGCTCTTTTCCTCCAGGTTTCATGGAAGTAATTAGACATTTCCTTCCCTTAGAGAAGATGGTTTCTTTTGTGCTGCATAGAGACCATTCCTATGCTTCAAAAGTTTTTACAACAAGAAAGCTTTTTCTAGTGCTTTGATATGCATCTGTTGTTTGTAAGGTAAGAATCATCATTCAAATGTAGCACACCTACTTAGCACATGTGTTAGTTCCCATTCTTGTATTTTCAACCAAAGTAGGTAGGATAGAACAGGATAGCTTAATCTAGGTCCCGTCCCATCCATCCATCCATTCATTTACCCTTCCCCCCAAGGACCTCACTTTGTTCCTCAAAACAAGCCTGTGGGGTAGGCAGGACTGATATAACTGGCCCGAGGCCATTTTGCTTCATGATCCTTGTGGCAATTTGAACTCATGTGTAAAGATGTCCATTAAAAAAAAAAGTGTTTTTCAGATTTGGGTATCAGGAAAGTCATAAATATTTGGGTCTTCCCATATGTAGGACGGTCTGGTTTTTTTTGGGGGGGATTCCAAAATTAACAGGGGGGATCCCAAAATTAACTGGGCTCATTATTCCCTATGAGGAAATCTTACTGATATGGTATTTTCAAACATACTTTCAAACTGGAAATACCAATGGGCTCATCCCTAGTCCCTAGCACTAGCCTAACATGAGGCCCTAAAATCATAGGATCTTCAGGGGTCAGTGTAGAAAATCCTAACAAGAATTCCCAACAGGTGCTTGAAACCTCTGTTAGGGACAGCCGACCACCCTTCTAGTAACTGAATTGAATTGAATCGAATTTATTAGATTTCTTGCCTGCCCTCCCTGCGAGTATGCTCAGGGCAGGTTACAACATTATATAGTGGTACAACAAATTAAAACAACAATATACAATAGAAGATAAAATATACAATTTCATAATAGAGCAGGCAGGTCACCAGAATGTTAAACAAGCAGACCCAAGGCCGCAGCAGAGAGGCCAACCGGGCAGTTCACCCATGCCTCAAACACCACTATAGGCCTGGTGGAACATCTCCATCTTACAGACCTGGCGAAATTGTAACAAGTCCCGCAGGGCCCTAGTCTTGATGGAGAGAGAGTTGTACAAGGTTGGGTTCCCTTGTGGTACTGCTTTTGTCATTAGGACATTTCTCTTCACATTCAACTTAAATCTACTGTAAATCATCCCATTGCACTGCGTTCTGCAGAGAATCACAGTTCTCTTCATCAGACGCATCTGATGAAGAGAACTGTGATTCTCGAAAGCTTATGCTACAGTAAAGTTGGTTAGTCTTAAAGGTGCTACTGGACTCTTTTCGATTTTGCTACTACAGACTAACACGGCTAACTCCTCTGCATCTATGAAGAGTCTGAGACTTTTCAGTTTAGAAAAAAAGATGACTAGCAGGGGCATGATAGAGGCTTATTAAATTATGTATGGGATGGAGAAATACTACCCCCTGCCTTCTGAAATTGATGGGCAATAGATTCAAGGTGGATGAAAGGGATTATTTTTTCACTCAATTAATGATGACATTTTGGAATGTGGACATAGCAATGGAGTGTAGGTGCCTTTTAAAGGGGGTGGAAGAGAGGTCCATCAATGGCTATATGCAACGATGACTAAAGAGAACTTCTGTGTCCAGAGGCAGTGAAACTTTGACTGCTAGTGTTAGGAGGCAGCCTCAAGAGAGAACTGGTTTCTGCATCCTGGTTATTGACCATCCATGGCCGTTGGTTGGCAGCTATGTGAAAGAGGATGCTGGTCTTGATAGATCCCTGATCTAATTCAGCAAGACACCTCTTGTGTCCTTATAGTGTAGAGAGAATTCCTGGTAATACTAGGAATGGTTAGAGTGTTGGAATAGTGTCTGAGGGCCAAGCTACACATGACGAATGACACTTGAACAGCAAGTGTATTTCTCCCTGTTCACTTGCCTTCCACTCAATCCACTTGCTGTTCAAGTGTCATTCGTCATGTGTAGCTTGGCCCACAGAGACCTAGTTTCCAGTCCCCATTCTATGGAAGCTTTCAGGGTGACCTTAGACTAGTTATGTGCACTCAGCCTAGCCTACCTCACAAGGTTGTTGTGAGAATAAAATAGAGTAGTGGAGAAGGATATAAACTATTTTGGGTCCTCATTGGGTAGTCATGCAAGGAATAAATGAAGTAAATAAATACATGTTGGGAGCAGCTTGGTGTGTGCAATGAATTATGGGACTCTGCACTTGCTTGGCCCCATATAAGGCTTATGTATTGCAGCTGGTTAAAAGACATCACCAAGCCTCTCTCTGGGAAAAACCATGAAATGTGCTGGATGTTTTGATCAAATATCTTTTGAGAAAGTAGAATGACTGGTGGCTCTTTCAGGAAAGATGAACTGAGTTTGAGAAGCACGGGGGATGGATTAGTCATCATGCAGCTGGTTGCTGCTATTTTATAGCAGCGAAGTAGAGATTTGAATTCATCCACTTTCTGTCTCCCTTTTATGAAATGAGGAGGTGATGACAAGAATCCATGAATGATCTTCATTTGGAAGCCGTTGGTTTGCCACTCGTAAAACTCCAGGCATCCAGGAAATTCGTTAGCAGCACTTATTATTGCATTGACTGCCTGTGCCCAAAGAAACTGATGGGAGGTGGATGAAGAGCTTTCAGAATATTTGAGATCCAGGCTGAAGGGCACACAGATAGAAACTCATAGCATGGCATGCAGCCATGTTTGTGGGTGCTACAAAGCAATGGGGGGGCTTTCTGTATTGTGACTGCTTGTGATTTTACTGCCTAGGAGTGACTGATCCTGTCTCTAGGCAGGTGCCTAGATTTGTGCTTTTGAGCAGCCTCGCCCCATGCTTTGTTGCCCATGTGGCGCATTTGAAGTCAAGCAAAACATGGAGTCAAAAGGGCATGCATAACTCCAATCTTGCAGCAGCTACACTGGTGTTCCAGATCACTCCCCATGGAGTTCCAGATCAGGTTCAAGGTGTTGGTTTTAACCTATAAAGTCCTAAACAGACTGGGACCAGCATACCTGAGCCACTGCCTCTCCCTGTATATGCCCTGGAGGATGTTGTGATCAGCAGGTAAACACCTACTGGTGGTCCCAGGCCCCAGGGAGGTTTGATTGGCCTCAACTAGGGCCAGGGCATTTTCAGTCCTGGACCCGACCTGGTGGAACTCTCTGTTGGAAGACACTCAGGCCCGCTAATATCTCCCATCTTTTTGGCAGGCCTGCAAGATGGAGATGTTCCACCAGGCATACGGTTGAGGCCAACATTAAATCCATCAAATGAGTCTCCCTGCTGGTCTCCTACGGGGGGGGGGGAGCTATATGGCCACATGCCCCCGCCACGCATGAGCAGCCACAAGATATTGATCCAGACCTTCACCTTTTCTCTATATGGTGAGCAGATGAATTTCTTAAATTGTTGTGTTGTGTTGTGGATTCTGTGATTTTACTGTACTCCTGTATTTTATCTTTTTTATTGTAACCCACCCTGAGCCTGCTTGTGGGGAGGATGGGATATAAATCAAATTAATAACAACAACAACAAAGTGTTGTTAGACTAATAGGATATGTATAGATACAGCAAGGAACTGCGTAGTGAGAACATGAGAACTAGTATAGTACTACTAGTAGTAGACATTAGTGTACTAGCACACTATTACTTGTAAAGCAGGAGATGATAGCAAAGGGGAATGATCAAGAATTAAGGCAGGGTACGCTCAGACTAACTTACCTCACAGGGTTGTTGTGAGGATAAATAACGTAAGATACTGTGGATCCCATTGGAGGGAAAGGTGAGGAATAAATGAAGTAAATAAATAAATCAATAGGGTGGTCACAATGCAGTATAATAATCTAAATTTTAAGGGCCAAACTTAATGAGATGACAGAAGATCTGTGATAACATCTAATTTTTTTAAGCTTAAAAGCAGTCAGCTTGGAGGGAGCAATGAGTTATAGAAGTGGTGCTGAGGGGGCTTGTGTGGTCCCCTCACTCCATGCCATTTTCCTGATCTAAATTAACACTCCCAGCTTCTACTTACCCCATAGGGGAAAAATACAAGTAATCTATGGTACCTCTGAGCAAGTAATAGATTTGCACTGAGCAAATTTCCCACTGGGAAGTAATAGATTTGCAGAGGGCAGTTTAGATTGGAAAAACAGCACAGGGAAAATCTTAAATACCCTCTCCCACAGGGACACTTACCGGATTCTATTCATGCACACCTACCGCATTTAATCTTTTCAAAAAAGCATGGCAGAATTTATTACAAAACTGGTGCTGTCCTACGTAAGTTGGTTTTAACTGGGTGATTGAAAAGAGTGGCCAAAATATCAAGATGACTTACTTAGATTGGTTCTATCACAGGAAAGGTCAGTTTGAATTCTACTTGGTAGATAGGTAAACTATAGGCTGCTGTTTTATGGGAGTGTGGGACACCTCTACATTCAGCTATCATCAGACATTCAGGGCATATCCACATTTATGTTAATATTTTCTTTTGGGAACCCTGGGAAATGTAGTTGTCAGAAAAGGAACTGTACTAGGATATAGAGCCCAATCTCATGAGATCTCAGAAGCTAAGCAGGGTCGGCCTTGGTTAGTAATTAGATGGGAGACGTCCAACGAAGTCCAGGGTTTCAGAGACAGGCAATGGCAAACCACCTCTCTTAGTCTTTTGTCATGAAACCCCTCCAGAGGTCGGCATAAGTCAACTCTGACTTGAGGGCACTCTCCACCACCACATGAACGTCACATGATGCTGCCTGATATTGAATCAGACCATCAGTCCATTATAGTCAGTGTTGTGTTGTGTATTCAGACTGGCAGCAGCTCTCCAGGGTTTTTCAAGTAGGGGTTTTTCACATCACCTGAAACCTGCTCCCTTTAACTGGAAATGCTAGTGTTTGAACCTGGAATCTTCTGTATGCCAAACAGATGATCTACCAGTGAGCAAAAGCCCCTCCCCAGCCATCTCTAACAGCAAGCTCAGCATGTCCACAGCAGGCTAGTTTCCAGAATGCTTCAACTAACATAAAACTGTTATGTTTATAGTGTAGGAATATCTTCAATGAAGGCCAGTAACTGAAAATAAACTCTGTTTGTGATCTCTTTTTTGTGAATCTCCCAATGTTAACTAAGCTATGCATTATTAGAGTTCTTTGGTTATGCAAACGTAGGAATTAGAAGTATTGAAGAATAAAAGATAAAGCAACGCTTTCATGCATTGAGCAAATGATGTGGTCAGTATACGATTGCCTTTTAAGTTCTCAACTCTGCTTAAAAATGAATTGATATTTTCTCCTGTCAGTTTTTGTAATGAGACTATGGGGGAATTGTTGATGATGAAAGGCTAACAGAAAAATGATTAATTTGCATATGTACATTTTTATCTAATTTTTTAAATTTAATATTGCTGGCAGAGGTACTAAAGTCTATAATGGAAGAATTTTCTAGTTCCTATGTCAGTTGTTGTTGACTGCAAATAGGAACAAAATGAATGAAAAATGAAAAGCTTGAAATGAATTTGACTGCCAAAGTCTAAGGCTGTTATCTCAGGAATTTAGTCTTTTCTTACATGCTAATATCGTTAATGAGGAATCCTAATCTGGTTTATTGCTGTGTCATTGCTAGTTAGCAAACAATGGCATTTTATTCATGTAAATAGGGGGCCTGTGAGAATTCCCCAGGGGTAGGGGTTCAGGGAGTCACACTCTGCCCCCCCCCATCACCACAGGCTTTTTCTGCCCTGAACTTGTGGGGAGGGAGATTCCCATTCTCCTGCTGCTGAGGTGGACGGGTACATTGCCTGACTTGGCAGGGCGGGGCTTGGAGGCACCTTCCCTGCCTCTCTCTGCTCCCTTGGGAGCCATTGTCAATGGCAGAGCCTTCCAAGAGACCTGTGCCAGAGGAGGTAGGTATGTTTTCTGTGCTGGCACAGGCAACGCTATTGTTTTTTTTGGGAGGGGGGGATTGAAACCTCCTAATGGATGGAGAGGGGGAAAGCTATGTAGTTTTAATAATCTGCTATACATTCTCTTTTTGATAATTTACTTTTATTTTATTTATTCTTTAATGTTACTTTTTGCTATATTGTTATGTAATTTTAATACTTTGTGACATATTTTGTTATTTTGTTGATATTATGTTTACTGTGTAATGTTACTTTCTGTTATATAATTTGCTTTTGATATTCTTTATCCAGTCCAGAGCTATTATCTAATTTAACAAAATAACAAAATAATATTTTTAAAAAGAAAAAAAAACCATAATGTGTTTTTTAACTGTTTATATTTTTGTGCAAGCCTGGTGTGTGTGTGTGTGTGCATGTGTGCGTGTGCGTGCGTGCATGCATGGGGGTGGTCCCCAAGTTTGTAGATCCATCTATGTTGTAGCTAAGTGGCCTGGATAGGTGGATTTACGTATCCGCATGCCGTGGCCACTTGGCTATTAGACACATGATTGTGGCAGGATCATCTGTGTTCTCTGTGTTCTGAGCGCCAACTTAGGCATTACACTAAACATGAGGCTTCTACTAAAAATGATAGCTGTGGATTTGACCTCTGCCTCCTCAACATCTAGTGGATACGTCTTGATATCATAATACTTGACATTTCCCAGCAGGGCCAGTGTTTAAATATAGGCCGTCGTCACACGGGCTTTTATTTAGCGCTAAAATGACGCTATTTCCCGGCAAACACCCACCTTATTCCAACACTGTAGCAATTTTCTCTCTTCTGCTTTGTGCTTGATAGTCGCGCTATTTTGTGCCTCAGTGTGAATGCCTCACATCGATGTATTTCGCCTCGCAACGTCCTATGCCCTCCCTTCAATCCCAGAATCCATTTCTTCCTGCGACTCCCCTTTTTTTTATTTTATGTCCTTATAACGCCATAACGACATAACACAACGCAAACTTTCTGCTGAAGTAAAAATGACTCAGTCGCCATGGCAGAGTCTTCAGCGATGGGGATCACGTCAGACAGGGAGTTTTCTGCGAGCAAAGGGCTATTTATATAATTTCAAAGTTGGTAAAACAAAAGGGTCGTAATGTTTTGCTCTAACGGAATGTTTATATGCTGTTATTCCGTTATAGCGGAATTAAACGCCAGAATAATTTTTTAAAAAGGGGGAGGAGCTGCTTCTGCGTGGTTAGAGAGAACAGAACAGAGTGCTTCGGTGTGGACAGCTGGTGGCGCAAAGAGCCGTTAGGTGACCCAAAGAAACGTTACTGTGCCGATAACAGGTAGGACGCTATATGCTGTAAATTTAACGGAAGAGATGCCCGTGTGACGACGGCCATAGTAAGTTTTACAAATCATGAAGGGGATGGAGGAGTTAAACACAACTGCTGTTTTGGGTAAGTCCTAAACATGAATGAATACCAGGAAATGGATACCAATCTGTCCAATTAAAAACCTTTCCTGCTTTGAACACATTTTGCTGTGGACTTTAATAAAAGTTGTTGTGAAATTGTGTTGTGTAATCTGAACATGTATTTGTCTGTGTGCATTGGAGAGGACCATTAATTCACTGTTGCAGGGAGTTCCCACAATTCCAATCACATTAATTGTCATGTTTCACAATTACATTAGTATGCATGCACAGATTAGTGTTTCTGGTTCATGATTAGTTCCATCCTGGCTTCAGGTACCAAGCAAGTTGTCTTTGATTAAACTTGGGACAGACAAGAAAACGCCTTGTTTACTTCTTTTAAACTGTGTCTGGAAGACAAAAGTACAAATCTCATATCGTAAACTTTGTGTCAAAGCACTAGTATAATGCATACCTGATTCTATCATACTTTATGAATGGCCTATATAAGTTATAGGTGGCTATATAACTCCAGGGTTTCTTGGATCCATTTCAATCCAGTTTCCAATCTAGTGTTAAGGATTGACACTACTTTGGTCACCACAACAGATGATCTTTGCCAGAAGAGAAACAGAGAGAATGCAACTCTGTTGATATATTTAGACCTCTCAATAGCTTTCAGTATTATCAACCAACCACACTACCCTTATGATCTGATTAGCCAGTAGAAGCATCTGAGGTGCTTATTCTCTAGTGGTTGTGGGCCAGTTTGAAAGGCCAATATCAGAAGATGGAGTTTGTGTGTGTGTGTGGGATTCTTACTTAGAATTCTGACATTTAAAATATGGGCATCTGTGAAGTTTTCTCTTATCTCGCTTATCATATTTCTCTTATCTTAACATCTTTTTTTTAAATGTTATATATGCTACAATTTTGCAAATATTTGAGGCTTTAACATTGTTCGTTCACTGCAGATATCATGGGTCTGTGCATGACGGAGCATTCTAGTGAGGCGAAAGGTCAGAATCCAATCCCAGTCCGCTGTCTTATCAGCTGGAGTGGAACAGGAACGGTCTCATACTGCACCAGCACCAAATATCATATTCAGAAAGGAGTGTCCACTAGTGGTTTAGTGTCTCTACTGAAGCAGAAGCCATGGACCTGCTTTTTGCAGAATTCTCCCCATGGGAGCGAAGAAGGTATATCAAGTGGTGGAGAAGAAGGAGGACATTGTCCTTGGCAACTTGGAATAAACTCCAGAGGAGCAGTTTGATCCACAGCCTTCAGCTAGTGTTCAGTTTCTACCATTGCCCCCAACAGCCACATCACATTGGCTTCCTATATGTACTTCTATGGTACAGCACATGCTTTGTATGCAGCTGTGTTCAGTCACTGACATCTCCAAGACAAAAAAGGGAGCACTGGTCCTGGAGCTGAAAAAGATCTGCCCAAGAGCATCTTTAAGCAGCTTGGTTTTATCTAATTTCCAGAATCCCTGGAGGGCAGTTTCCTTCTGCCCCACTTTGGGGAGATCTTTCCATGAAATGGGAGTGTCTGCTGAAAGCCCCTCAGTATAGGCCATCATAGCCCTCACTATCCTAATGGCTGGAACTAGACGCAAAGCCGGGGATTATGATCTGAGCTGCTGTATGGGTGGAGACAGCCCTTTAGATACAAAAAGTCAATTGAAAGTAGAAAGGAGCAGAACCTCACCAACATCCTACAAACCCAATTTGTGCTGTAGATTTGTGCTTCCACAGACAGGGAAAGACAATGATTAAAAATAAGAGAAGCATTTAGGGTAGTTGGATGCTACTGTTTTTTTTTTCAGGGCCTAGAAACAAATGAACTTTGTGGCATAAACTGTACAAGGACCCTTCTGCATGTGACCTCCCCCTCCCCAACTCTTGGCAACTAATAACAAAATATTTCACAAGTTAATTATTATGAATATTCATGTGATACAAGGAACATCACATTTAGGGCATGTTCTTGAATTTCCCAGGGGATTTCTTCTGAGAAGTGATGTGACTCCTACAAATTGCTTTGAGGTGTGAGTAGGTACAGTCCCTATGCATCACATTGATGGGCTTTGCACCAATGCAGAACTATGATTCAGAAACTTTTAGAGCTAGCTTTTAGGCTTGAAAAATCCTCTCTCTCAAAGATGCAATATTAGTCGGTACATGTCTAAAGGAGAGAAAGTGTGCCTTTCCCTTCAGTTGTAGGAGCCTTCTGAAATATAGCCTAATACTAGACTTTGGAAGGTCTGGATTCAAGCATGCTTCTAGTCTATGGAATAATTGGGTGTCATATGGGAGTCCCATTCTATAGTCCTAGTGTAGTAGCTACAGCAGAGAAAATAGCATGTCGACTCCTATATGGCTTTGTTGCCAGGGGGACCCCCCCCCTGTTATGGAGCCCATGCTGGACTGTGCCAGTTCCCTGCCCTGCTGTTTTGAGGCTCCACCAGAGACTCTGTTTAGGGGCAGCATTGCCCATGCCTGTTTCCTGTTCTCTCTGCTGTAATGGACTGTGCCACCTATGCCTGTTTCCTGCCTCCTTGGACACCTACCTCTCCTGGGCCCAGAGCCATGCCACTAGCAGCACAGCGCCAGCCAGAGGAGCCTTCCACGAGCCTGGCCAGGCACCCCCTGGTCAGTTCCCGCGGAGACCCCCTTGCAGGACGGTCACTGGGTCTGCCCTTGCCACTAGGCAGCCTGCTAGCCAGCCCACAAGTTGTGCCAAGGAAGAAGCCATGTTCCCAGGCAGCAAAGAACCAACATGGACAGTTTACTCAGGGGCTGCCATCTCAAGACCCGGCTCCTGTCACATCCACAGCGCCTAGCCTCACCCTGCTATGTATATCGCTGGAAACCGCTCCGGAATGGAAGCTACGTGCCGGCTGTCCAGAACACCTAATGGACGCATTTCAATACAACCACCACATTCCAGAACAGATGCAATCAAGACAACTCCAGCTTCCTGGCAGATCCAATCAACCTGCCTGGCACTCCCCTCCCCTCCTTTGTCCCCTCTTCCCAAGGCGTCATAATCATATATTCAGATACTAAAGTGGCCCATTAGCGATAGTTGTAGACCCATTAAGCCTTTGTTTCCCCTCCTGAGAACCACATGGAAGGCACTCGCCTCAGGGTACGTTTTTGGGTACTTAAGCAGGCTTTCCCTGCCATGAGGTGCGCGCCATTCCTTTCTTGAACCCTGAACGTCACTCTGCGTGTCTAGTGCAGGCATTAGATATCACCCCGCTTTGCTGCTGCTTCTTTGCTTCTCGCCGTGACCAGGTACGTATCGCCCCGCTTCTTCGATCTCAAGTGGGTTCCCTGCTAATGCAAAGGGCTCTATTTTCCTACTCTTTATTTCTCAGCTCTTGTATGTACTTTGATTGTGTGTGTTATTGTAGGCATACGCAACACTTCTAGTAAACACGTTTTAAACTTATTAGTCATTGCCTCTTTATTGCATGAGTAATCTGGAAGACAGACTCTGGTATAGTTGGTTAAGATCCGCACTAATTAAACCCAGACTGCGTGCTAATTTCCCCATAAAATAGCAGTTCTGGTAACAGCTTACCTGTTGTGAGCAGAAGCCACAGTATACCGCAACTAGGGACACAAATTTCATGTGATCCCTTAGTTTTTTATTCCATGTAGATTTGATAAACTCACTTCATATAGCTGGTCTGAAGACAACTGCTGCTACCAACTCAAGTCTTTGGGAAAGACTTGGTTGAAGTTAACCTGTATTTGTCTGTACTAAAGGACCTCCCCTTGATTTTTCCATCAGCTGTATACTGTCATCAAGTGAGCAATCCACCTCCCAGTCCTCTATAGTCCCCAGCAAAGGCCAAAGTGCATCATGGAAATGCTGGTAGTAGTGCTAGCATTTAACTTGCTTCAAGCCCATGTAGCTGATGGCACATATGCCTTCAAAGGTTTTTGTTCCTGCACTTGTGCCAAAAATATTGCTTAGCCCTGGTTTATAAAGAGCATTTTTCCTAGAGTGGCAAAGTCACCCTGGATGGACATTTTTTCTTCCTGGGATTTTTATGTTGCAAATGCTCGAACTTATGATCTGAACATAAGCTAGAGAATTCACAGGACTCTACATATCCAAATTCACTGAAAGAAGTCTGGTATTCTGTCACACAAAAATAGTCATAAGAGCCAGACCTCACCTTGTGACGAATAGGATAAATGTTATCAGAAACAGTGGGTTGAATCCATTGCAAAAATTTTACTTGCACTTGAGTTCTTATGCAAGCAGCACAAGAAAAACTGTATGGAAGTTGCTATTGCAAGATCAAATGGGTGTACCCTCAAACGCATTCTCACTTTGCTCAAGGTCGAGTACAACCAATTTCTGGGCACAATAATATTATAGGGAGGAAAGTGCTAGAGGAACTTTACTAAGTTTATTTATGTTTCCACTTTAGCATCATTGGCTCTAAGCCATTGTTGGATCTTGTTGAATAGTGTGCTGTTGTGCTGTTCATCTTCTGGATTTTCCTGTACAGACAGGATAATCTAGTAGGTGAACAATTACAATAGTGTAGTATTTGCACTGTTGTGTAGAATGGGAGACTAATGGTATTAGATGAGTTCTTTCTCCTACTTTGTTACAGATACAGGAATAGTTTGAGACAATATTTTGTTGACAACAAGATCTCCTAGAGTCTTCCTATAAATGCTGGCAATTGACTTCATGGTATGCTGCACCATTCATTCATAGTGATTGAGAGCAGCCATCAAAGAATCAGTAAAATTTCATTTTGGCCCCACTTTGAGATTAACTGTTACAGGTTTGGTTGAGCTAAATGGGATCTTCATTCTGATCTGAGTTATTTCTAGTGATGCAAATTGGCTCAAAGCCTGTACTCGTCTGCTATGCATAATGATATTCTTAATTCCTCAGAGTATTTACATTCCATCTGGATATTTTGACCATCTTAACGGTTGTCGAAGATCCCCCCCCCCCATCTTTAAAATGTAGGCTGGTGAAATATGTTCAATTTTTGTCAATAATATATGTGCGTGCGTGTGTGTGTGTGAACGTGCACAAAACCTAGCCAAAAATAACTACAGCACGAGAGTGTTCTCATGAATCTTTTTTATAACCTGTGACCTGGGAAACATAGATAGTGATGTATTTTTCCATATAATATTTGCACAACCATTAGGATGTAGACCTGTAAATTGTATAGCCAGATTCCAAATGAAATTGTGCTACTTTAGAGAAAATTATAAAATGACTTCTATACATCAACAAACCAGAAATGGTGCTATCTGTGGCTCTATTATGTGAATTTTTAAAAAATCTGATTTTAAGATGTATCCAGCATACCTGTTTTTGCACTATCTGTTATTAGTCACACACATATATAGAATAATACATCATCCTAAATCAGGGTACATATGAAGATGGTTTTAGTCCACGAACAACTAAATGACCCAATGTTGCCATCAATGGCCAGGCCGTATCAAAGTCAAAATAGAGGGCTGTCTCTTCAAAATAAGGCATAGTAAGGCTCACAGCAATACAATAACAAATCAACAGCTGGAAGGGAAGCTGGGACTCGCTTGGGTTCTCTCCAACATTTTCCATGAAGGAAAAATTCTCTACAGCCATCAGTTTTAAATACTATGAACATTATTTAGATTATATATAGCCCTATAAGGAGAGCAGCACAAACTACATAATGCTAGAGATGTAGAACAATATAGGGTGAAGTCCAAAGACATCCCTACTAATCTGACCCTAGGGAAAATTTCTCATGTATTCCAAGTATGTCGGTCAGTTAGACCTGGAGCATGTAAGCAAAACCTTCCATTGAGAATACTCAAGAGAGCCATTTTTGTGGCTTGTAGTGCAAATCCAGCCTGCCTGACATACCATCTCCAGCTGTGGACTTTAATCTGATGCCATATATATTATTTTTATATCCATTCCAGTGCTTTCCTGGCCTCCTGGATTGGACCCAACTGGTATGTTCCCATGCTTCTTTGCAGTGAAATTTCTGTATCCTTTTAACATTTCAAATGCCATCAGTTGTCACCAGAGAGAGTGTGTTTATTTCAATTAAATTTACATAGGTGCAACTTCTGGCAGATTTTGCCTTTGGCCTTTTCCAGCTAACTAGTTCTTGGAGGTTCTTTATGATTGACAAATTTATGCAACATACTTCTTCTACCCAGCAAAATTCTAAAGAAATGCCTAATACATCACTTAGACCATTTTGTCTCAGGGCCAAGCTACAAGTAACGAATGACACTTGAACGGCAAGTGGATTGAGTGGACGGCAAGTGAACAGGGAGAAATACACTTGCTGTTCAAGTGTCATTTGTCACTTGTAGCTTGGCCCTCAGTTTCTGCGGTAGATGTTGACAGGATCCTCCTGGGATCTGTGAAGGCCAC
Organism: Eublepharis macularius; assembly: GCF_028583425.1. NCBI lineage: Eukaryota > Metazoa > Chordata > Lepidosauria > Squamata > Eublepharidae > Eublepharis > Eublepharis macularius. The sequence continues at coordinate 184,843,572 of NC_072791.1, forward strand.
TACTTGTGCCCTGGATCATTCCCTATCCCGTCTGCTAAAATCATGTAAAGACCACATCAACAAGCCCTTGGTGCTTGTCACAAATCCATCACTAATTCAGCGTACCTTCCCTCAGCAATGCAAAGAGATGGTTATCTGTCCACTACTAAAAAAAAATCCCTACAGCGAAATGATGTGGTCAATTTTTGCCCAATTTCTTATCTGCCCTTTTTGGGCAAAGTGACTAAGAGAGCAGTAGCAGACCAACTCCAGGTTTTCTTGGATATCGCTGGTACTCTGGCCCCTTTTCAGCCTGGCTTCAGGCTGGACTATGGGACAGAGATGGTAGTAGCGACTTTGGTTGATGGCTGCTGTCTGAATGTAGATAAACTCCATGCCTCTCTGTTGCTCCTACTGGAATTATCTGCAGTCTTTGATACATTGCCATTTTGTTGAGGTGTTTATTGAGGCTTTGTAGGCTGTCTCAGTTGGAGATCCCTTCAGGAAGTTGGGGTATGTGTAATAAAATAAATATAATAATAATAATAATATTCAATTTATATACTGCCCTTCAGGATGACTTAACACCCACTCAGAGCAGTTTATAAAGCATGTTACCATTATCCCCACAACAAAACACCCTGTCAGGTGGGTGAGGCTGAGAGAGCTCCAGAGAACTGTGACTAGCCCAAGGTTACACAGCTGGCTTCAAGTGGAGGAGTGAGGAATCAAACCCGGTTCTCCAGATTAGAGTCCCGCACTCTTAACCACTACACCAAACTATATGAAGTTGACTTTTACTGAGTCACACCATTGATCCATCTCGCTTGGCATTATCTACTCTGATTCGCATTGGCTCTCCAAGGTCTCAGGCATCTATTTCCTGACACTTGCTACCTGATACTCTTTAACTGGAGATCATGATTCCACCAGGGAGCTAGATAACTGAATCACTAGATGATTGAACATGGGAATCCACAAAGCATGCACTTTACCATTGGGCTAAGGCCCACCCGTTTGCTACCTTTAAACACTGCACCTGGGGTACCCTTTTCTTCTATAAACCTGTTCCTGGACTTTAGACATCTTTGCCTGTTGAATTAACCTTCACTTGATGCCGACTACAGATCCTCTCCTCTGACCTGTGTTACTGGTGAATTTTGGACCCTGTATTCTGATGAGTCCTAAAGGAGATCCTGCAAAGATTTTCCCTGTCTCTGTGTGGTGTATCTTGGTGCAGGTGGGGAGACAATGCAAGGCGGGATTCTTACCACAAGTTTCTGTTCTTCTGTTCTTCTAACAACTCCTGCTCTGCTGTTTCCTCCATCTTTCCCTCCTTCTAACTCTGCTCTTTATTTCTGTATTGAAGGGTATAGTCTGCCCAACAATAAACAAACTTCTAAACATCAACGATGAAACAAGGACACAACATTGGCTCTCGATGCAGCTCTTCCTGGTTAATTAACAGAAGACAAATGTCCTTATGCTGGTTAGAACGGAGCAGTCGGAATCTAAAGCAGGTGGTACTTTCTGATTTTTGAACGTATGTCTGAAAATAATTGAGTATAAATACATAAATCTCTTTAATGCTTGTTGCAGTCTCGTGGCTGTGGTTTGCGTATAACGTTCTGATGACAAAATGCCAAGGTCTAATAGAGAACTCTATTGAAACGCTTGTAATTTGTATACTATGATCTTTCTTTTAACAAGAAAAATGAGAGAGGGGTCTTTAAGTGCTACCAAACAGATTGAACGCTGTCTTCTTGCATTTGAACACCAACTTGCTAACGTCAGTAGCCATGATTCACTTGATGAAAACAAATGACAGAACATTCTTGATAGGGAAGCAAGGCTGCAGACCTTCAGCTGTGAACGCAAAGACAGCTGTAAGCGTAACCATAGAAAGATGAAATTTCACAGTCAGCATGGTATGACGCAAAGAACTGCACAGGAAGGTGGAAGGGCTATATGATGTTGAAGGTCTTTTCCGTTGCTTAATTTCTGTGTCTCTATGGAAACAGTAACTGAACATGACTGGTCCTTTCACCTTTCCTTGTGGAGGCTGGTTTGATGGATGTGCAAGAAGTGATGCTTGAAAATGACACCCTTTGTGGTATATAAGCTCATCCTCATGAAACCGCTCTAATGAAACAACAGTGCGTTATGCTGAATGCTCTCTTTGTGATTTCCTACATACCCTGGGTGGCAATCTACCACTCTTCAGTCAATGCAAGACAATAAGTGCGTTCACTCTAAAAATGGGACCAGGTCTTCCCTTCTCCCAGCATTTCAGTGATTTGACCCAGTTATTGCTGAAATCACTGTCATCAAACTGGAAAAAGGCCTAATGGAAAATAACTATAAATAGGAAATGAGAGTGGCTTTCTTTTGCCATGATTCGATCATGTGGTTGCTTATCAAGGCCTTCCCACTTTGGGTCTGGGTGAGAATGGAATGGGACTGCTGCCTCCATAGACAAAATACTGTTTCATTTGGATATATTTGTCTTTTTAGTATGCAAGCATGTAAAAACTTTTATTGCATACAGCTGAAGTACTTAGGGAGAAGAAATGGCCAGAATTAAAATAATCCACAGAGAAATGCCCATGGGGACTCCAGGGGAGATAGTACCACTATCAGAGCAGAAAATCTCAGCTATTGTCTGATGCTGTCCCATTAAAACATTGTGTGTCCTTTGACTTTAAGAATTGTTTTGTGGGAGCAGTGAAAGAGGTACTTTTTCTTATATAAAAAAATCTGCAAGGTCCATAAGTCCAGGGGTGGTGCAATGACATCACTCCAGGGAATGATGTTTGGGGTCCCAATTGGCCCACTGTGAAGCGTGTGCATGCTCCCAGGCCTGTGTGATGGCATCACTTCCCATGCGCTCATGCAAAGTGACAAAAAAGTGAGTGCTGGGTCCCCCCTCCTACCGGGAGGGTAAGGATGGAGACCTGGCTGTTTCCATCAGCACAACATAATTTTGTCTCCTTCATCCCACTTCAGCTCCTGTGAGACAGGATATCTTAAGCAACAGCTTGAGAGGTGAATGGGGGTCTGCCACGGAAAGGGAGAACTGGAAAAAAATGCCCCCCTATTTGTTAGCAGAGAACTTGTCACTGGATCTAACCCAATACTTTTAAAGAGAGCTGAAGCTGGTAGGCCACAGGTGTACAGTCCATGATGCATGTGGAGGCACAAGTAATAAATGTTTGTACTCATTGCAGCAAAGTAAAATTGAATTATAGCTTGTGATGTTGGAATGCAGCTTAATTATTATGAGGAGTTATTATATAGGATGCATCTGCTTATATTGTAGTCCTTGTTGCTGTACACCATGGTGTACTGCAAAATATGTATTGATATACTGCAGTATACAGATGTGGGTAAAATGCCAATTGCTGCCTGGTTACTGTATGGACTCCCAGGCTTTTTAGCTGGGGTGTGAGTGGGTCCTCTTGCTATGAAAGAAAGCCGTGAAAGAGGCCTATTCATCTTTAATTCCTCCTTGCATTAGTGATGTGTCTCATTTGCTTATTATGGTAGGGTCCAATGCAGTACATCAATCTACCGATGTTGTGTCTGGGAACCCATTGTGGATGTTGATTGTGGAGACAGGAATACACTGGAAGGCCAGACGTGTGAGTATTTAATATCAGAGCATTAACTGGCAGTATGATAATTATAATACCTAAGAGGATTGTATATTTTAGGGCAAATTGGCTGAATTTGAACCCTCTTGATAAAGCCCTGCGAAACAGGAGAATTGCTAGCACCTGTTGAGTGGTTCTCAGCAGCTATTGGACCCTGTCTACACCTACGTTGGTGGCCCTCCTCTACAGCGTTGCCTCATCAATTCTTATTGAGAAGATCAGAGGATTAAAAACCATCCTGCAGAGGCTCTGAGGACTGTGCCACACCCCAGTAGGGTAGTGGAAGGACACTCCCTACTCTCTTTTCTTAAGTGTACTTCATATATATTTTGGAATTGCAATATTGTGGAAGGAACTTTTCATTGTATGGTTGCACTTCATAAGAATTGTATATGCATCTTGCATTTGCACTTTATGTAAGATTTATTGCATTGTTTATCTTGTACTGGATTGAATTGTAAGTAGTGTTTACATCATACATTGAAATTGCTTATTTGCACGGTGCACTTTAAATACCTTAATTCTTACTGCAGGAGTTTTGTGTTCTTAACTTCCAGGTGATGGCTGGAAATCTCCTGGAATTACAACTCACCTCCAGGCCATAGAGACCAGTTCCTTTAGAGAAAATGGCTCCTGTAGGGTGAGCCATTGCCAAGGTCTCTCCTCTCCACAAACTCCACCCATCCCAGGCACCATGCACCAAACCTCCAGGAATTTCCCAGGTGAGAGCTGGCAACCCTGGGTGACATATTGAATGGTGTCCCATTGTATTGGATCCTACAGGTGTTCTGGTTTGTGGGCCTTCCACATTCATCCTGCTTGTCCTTGTGACTTGATGATTCCCAGTGAATATCTGGGATTCTCAGTGAATATCTGGGATTTCCAGATCATAGCACATTCTTCCGGTTATTATTCTACACAAGCTCTTTGTGAATCTTTGAAGTCACATGAGTCTACTGAGCTAGGGTTGCCAGCTCCAAGTTGGGAAATTCCTGGAGATCTGGGCAGTGAAACCTGGAGAAAGTGGGGTTTGGGAAGGGAAAGGACCTTGGCATGACATAAGTCCATAGAGTCCACCCCCCAAAAGCAGTCATTTTCTCCAGGTAAACTGATCTCTGTGGCCTGGAAATCAGTTGTAATTCCAGGAGATCTCTGGCCACTACCTGGAAGCTGGCAACCTTAGCCCAAGCATGCCATGTGTCCGTTTCAGGCAGGTGATCTTCCACTGGCTGGGCCCTTCCACCTGCCTTTGTATCGGGGCCAGTGGAAGAACAGTGGGAAGTGGAAATGATGTCACACATCATCTTGACGTCACATTTGGGTAAAAACCCAGACGTGACATCAACGCATCAGCCATTGCTGTGGAAATTCAATAGTATTACATCCAATCTGTCCCTTGCCTGGCTACCAAAGTTTCTGGGTATGCCAAGCAGTGGCCTGGCCTCCTTAGTTCAGCCGGACAGATGAAATGTAGCCAATGTGAAGATGTAATAAAGATGATGCCTCAAGTTACGGTGCAGGCATAAATAAATATGAATGAATATTTCTGTCAGGATGAAAAAAGAAAGAGCAACTAAAATGAAAATGTGTCGTTTTATTTCAGCTCTTCTTGTGGTGAGTCTGCTGAGCACCAGAAGCAGGCCACAGGATTGCAATGAGAATGGAATGCCCTTTGTTTCTGCTGCTTCAGCAAAAATGCTTCAGGGAAACAAATTTCTTTCTCACAACAATTTTAAATTAAAAAAAAATCACCCTGGCCCAGCTACAGATGCATTTTATTACAACATGCTGCAGGCATAACTGCCATAATATGAACACATGCCATTAATTTTTTAAAAATGTGTTAAACAGCACATGTATGTACATGTCTGAGCAAACACCTTGACCCATCTTAAAAAATGAAAATAAGAGGGGAAAATATATAAGAGGCTTTACATAAGTAATATAATTATAGAAGAAAATTAAAAGACGGGAATGAAGCAGCTATGGTAAGATTTCATTAGAGATGATCTGTTGGTTTTGGCTGAACAGTTGGAATAGTTATATTTAAAGGAGGAGGAACATCTGGAAAACTGATCTTACAATGAGGTCCTAAGCACAGTTACATCTGTCTAAACCCAGGGACTTCAATAGACTTAGAAAGGTGTTACTCTGCTTAGGATAGCATTGTTATACTTGCTACTTATCACTCTTTAATGTTTGAATTTATATTAACAAAGAGACAAAACCAATAACCTTGTTCCACTGAGTTTAAATTTGCTTTCAACTTCAACGGGATCAGGGATTCAGTGAAAAATGTGGATCTAATTATGATATTCTATTGACTTGGGTGGGAGTGGGGGGAGTTATTTGGCAGTAGCCTTGCCTATGGAATGCTTAAGAGACTGAATCGTCTTTGCTAGCTAAGTACTACAAGTTCTTCCACACAACTTAGAAGGCAGCTATTTAGACAGCCCTAACGATGACTTTATTTTATTATCTATTTACACTATACTACTAGATTATACTACTGTGTACTGGCTGTATGCTACTATTCGGTAATTTCTGTATCATTTAACATCATGTTTAAATGTTTATGATTTGTTTCAGCATAGTTTCAGCTCTATATCAGATTTCTGCTTGTTTTCAAATTTCTGCAGTCCAAAATCTATTGCATTGTTTATTGGATATCTCAGCTGTTCATCATATTGACTTGCACGGTGTAATCTACCTTGAACCTCAGTGAGAAAGGTGGACTATAAGTAACGTAAATAAACAAAACAAACAAAAATAGCCATACATGTATCATGTGTATTAAGTTAATGATCTATATGCCAATTCAGACATCTGCCTTTTCTTTTATGAGAAGAGTCCCATAGGATTCACCTGTACAGAGTACTAGCATGTGACCATGCATGTCAGACAATTTATTTATTAGATTTTGTTATCCCTTCCTCTGAGGAAGTCAAGATGAGCCTTCCCATTTTGTTGCCAGAACAATGCTGGGAGATAGGTGAGGCTGAAATCAAGTGACCAGCCCAAGATCACTCAGGGCCAAGCTACAAGTGACGAATGACACTTGAACGGCAAGTGGATTGAGAGGAGCACAAGTGGAGGGCAAGTGAACAGGGAGAAATACACTTGCTGTTCAAGTGTTATTCATCACTTGTAGCTTGGCCCTCAGTAAACTTTATGGCAGAGTAGAGATTTGAATCTGGGTCTCCCAAGCTGTAGTATGATGCTCTAAGCTCTGCACCAGGCTGGCAGTTATGGTTACCAGTTGGTAGCACCAATTCATATCAATACAATGGGGTGGATCCCACCAGCTTTCTGCTCAATCTTTCCTGGTTCTCTTCTTTATGACAGCCCCTGTCCTACATGGATTCTGTCTATGCAGATCCCATGGTTCGCAGCATAGCTTGTTTGATGGTCAAATGGGACTCCCTCTTCCTATTTTCACCAATGGAAAGAACTGGTTAGAATCAAACCTCTGAAAAAAATACTGCCATTTTAACATGAATTTCTGCTGTAACCTGATCAGATACAATTTGGTATAGCAGTTAGAGTACCAGACTACTACTACCCAGCTTTGAATTCCTGCTCTATCATGGAAACTTGCTGGGTGATTTTGGGCCAGTCATACAGTCTCAGCCTAACATACCTCACAGGGCTCTTGTGATAATAAAATGAAGGAGAGGAGAACAAGGTAAGCAGCTTTGAGTCTCCTTTGAGGAGAAAAGTACGCCATAAATAAAGTAAAAACACACATAACAAACAAATAAAATTATACCTCCATAGTACATCATCCCCTTTAGTTCACAGATCACATTAGGGGGCTAAGTATTTGCGGGCTGAAAGTATTACAAATGAGAAGAAGAAATTAGGAAACATTTAAATTATTGCAGCCTACTGCTGAAGGCGGGAAGGGAGGAGGAGGCAAGGCGACAAACTCAGACCACACACCAGCTGTAGGAAAGAAGGCCACAACTTTACTGGAAAAAACAGCAAGTAGGAGCATGGCAGCCATATGGATTGGATCCCCCAAAAGCATCGGCTGACTTGCCGGCCAGCCGATGACCCTTCCTACTTCAGACCCCAGCTGAGGGGGGGAACCAAGGAGTGGCATTAAAGGGGGAGATCATGTGGGTGTACACCCCTGAATGATTCCCCTGCCACCAGGAAGTGAGTATGCCCTGGCAGCCCCTGAGCTGGGCATGCACCTCCATCACTTACTCCAAGATTCCTTATGGGAATCCCCTTCCAGGGAACTGGGGCACGCAGCCCTGGTTCCCCCCAAAGAGATCTGATCCAATGACCCACCACCACCAGAGACACGGAGAGGCTCCCACCAACGCTCCTACAGCCCCAACCATTCCAGCAAGCCATCCCTCAGGTCCTGCAGCCAAATGTCCTGTCCCCAACTGGACAAGTGAACCCTGTCTGGGCGGTACAACGCTCCCAGGTGAAAGGAAATGTCCGGGTGCATAATAAGCAGGCCGCCAGCCGCAGTGATGTAATGAGCCATGGCCCGTGCCAGCTGCTGCCTGATCCCGTCAACCTTCTCGGTGTGCTGTGCCCCTCGCCAAACGCGCTTCTGAAGCAAGTCCGACCATAGGAAGAATGTCCTTGGAAACAGGCCCCAGAGGTAATCCAAGGTCGATTCCACACTACCTTGTTTTAGCGCTAGTTTTTCGCTGCCGCCGCGCTACTCATTCCTCTGTTCACACGTTTTTTAAAAAAAATCGTTATGGTGTCGCTACGGCGTCGCAGCAGACCACCGCGATTTCATCGCGCTATGAGCTCATTAAATCTCCCACCCCCCAAAGCATCACCCAATCAGTACGCACCCCTCATCTCCGCGGCCCCGCCCACGCACTCAAAGGGGAAAAAAAAGAAGGGCAATTCATCGGTATGCCGACACCTTGACTCAGTCAACCTCCATGCACCTGCCCGGAATTAGAACGGACCGCTTAGTGACATTTTTCGGTGCAAGCTGTCATGTCAGCTTTCGGCTCGACTGCCCCGTCATGTTGCAAGAGTGGATCCCCAGATGAAAGCCGGGGAGAATGATGCATGGGATGGACAAGGATGTTGACTGCCCCTCACGGAACCAGTTTCATGTAGTGTGGAAACAGGTGTCCGCTGTGGGTGACGCCTCCCCCATCACAGGCGATCATCCACCTTAATCAGAAGATATATTTTTTGGTCATTGCATTCTGGAATCTGACGTTCCCAATGTCATTATCAATATGCCAACAAGCCGTTCTAGCGAACACATAAAAAGGCTCTAAAGGAAGATATAAAAACATCTTTCTAGCGCATGCCCCGACCACTTTCGGATCCGTTAATTCCCGCGTAAATTTCACCATCATCTCCCGTGATCCAATGCACGATGCAGGAACTCAGACTTTGAGCCTGGAGCGCGCATGCTCTGCTATCAGAGAATTACAATCAAGCGGGAAAACGCCGAGAATCAGAAGCTTCTGGTGATCAACAGTTCAAATGACTGAGCTCCGGCCACAGGTTTCAAGAGGGGTGGCATGGAGGGAGAGGGAAATCCTGGACCTTCTCTCGTTCTGGGGAGAGGAGAAAATACAGGATGCACTGAAGAAAAGTCATAGAAATATAGACTACTTTGAGCGCATCGCCGTTCAGATGGCCTCCCGGGGACATAAGAGGTCGGCGACAGAATGCAGATCCAAGACGAAAACAATGAGGCTAGAATATAAGAAGGTGGTGGCACATAACGGTATCTCAGGAAATGCTCCCATAACCTGCCCATATTACAGGGAGCTGAACAGCATTCTGCGGGGGGATGCAAGCGTCAAACCGAGGCGTGTTGCAAGGAGCCTCTGTGTCGAGTCTGTGGCACAGCATGTTCTCCCCACGGTGCCCTGCTATGACGGGTCAGAGGAGCTTTTCTCGCACGATCTGATAACCATTGATCGTGAGCAGGTTAGAAGTTCCACCCCCTCCCCCAGAGGTGAGTAAGGCTGAAAAAAGCATTTTTATTGGGGGGGACACAGCAGGATCTCACTACTGAGGATATTTGTCCCTTGTTTCAACTTTCCTCAGATGGCGGTGTGGGGTTGGCACAGGCGGCACCAGAGAATGACCTAGATGTCACAGTGGATGGCCTTGCTGACTGTGGTGAGTACCAAAATTTGGAACCTGTCACCAACTCAGATGCAGGAAGAAGTCTTTGATGAAACTGGACAAGGGGTTCCAATATAACTTTCTTTATAATTCCAGAGGAGTTAGCCGTGTTACTCCGTAGTAGCAAAATCAAAAAGAGTCCAGCAGCACCTTTAAGACAAACCAACTTAACTGTAGCATGAGCTTTCGAAAATCACAGTGCTCTTCGTCAGATGCATGTTTCTGCAACATGCCTCTGACGAGGAGAACTGGATTCTCGAGAGCTTATGCCACTTTAATTTTGTTTTGTCTTAAAGGTGCTGCTGGACTCTTTGATTTTCCTTATAATTATCACCACCCCATGGCCACCCAAGACCCATGTGTTCAGTTGGGTGGTTTGATTAAACGGAACACTGGATCTCCCAGCAAGCCAAACACTTTCTAATCAGTGTGCCCAGACAGTTGTCTTATTTTAAGCAATATTCACATGTTGCTAATTGTCAGCCCTGGAAAACATCAATGGTTAAATGTTGCAGACCATTATGATCCATGAGCAACATAGGTTTACACATGTCTCTCTAACATCGCTCATGTTCAATCATGTTGCTATGCACTCTCTTCAGAGGCGGAGGAACCGTGTCCTGATGCTCAGGAGGAACCACAGAGTGACGGCGACTCAAGCTCATTGCAGCAAGGTGGCGGAAAGGGTGAGTTTGGACACATGGAAGCTTGTGACATCTCAGTGACGAAAGTCACATTCATAAATCTGTTGTTTTATTAATCCTCATTTTACAGAAGGATAGAATGATGCTCGGTATTGTCTTTTTCAAATTTTTATAACGGAATAAGTGATTTTCTGAAAACAGGCAACAAAGGAGCATTTCATATTCACATGGTGCTTACTCTGCTCCTTATCGGAAAACAGAGCACGCGTGTGGTGGGTTATGAGTGTTTTGTTCAGGGAATGAGTGTCATGACTGAAGTGCAACATTCTCCCACTGTGGGTTTTTCTTCCTGTGCTGAGATTTTAACAGATGAGATTATTTTGCCACTGTTTGCTTCTAGAATCAATTTGTGCTCGATGGTTCTTGTTTCCCTACCAATGTACCGAACAACAGTGGTCCAGACCCTTGGTCCATGGTGATGCACTGTTCTGAGCTGACAATGACTGTTTTCTTTGTGTCTCCTTCAGATTCCACATCAACATCCATGGCTGAGGCTTCCCCAGGGTCACGCCTTGAACGTATAAAGAGCAGAAGACGGAGAAATGCGGGATTGTTTGCAGTCGCTGATAAGATGATCAGTCAGTCAGGGGAGGAGCATAAGGCCCAAATTGCTGAATGGCGCATTGACAGGGAGGAAAGCGTAAGGTGGCATGATGAGGAAAAAAAAATTCAAAATGATTTTATTGAGGCAACACGTCAGGAGAGCATATACTTTAGGCGGGCGTGGGATGATAACCTTCAGGTCATGCAGTCTGCTGTCCTGACACTGCAAACTCTTGGTGAAATTCTGGTCAATCAACAGAGGGCGAAATCTCCAAAGGCAAAGGCCTTGCAGGATACTGCCACAGAGAACATTGCACCGCGTTTGGGTGTAGCCAAACGTGCCTGTGTTGGCCGTGCCAGAGCTAGACTGACTCTCTAGTGTTTCATTGACATGTCAGAACAGCACGCTATCTTTGGCCTTCTGTCATATGTGTTGCATGCTCCAATCATTTGGTGGCTGATCGTTTTGTGTTTGTGGTGGGAAACAAATTTATCTTATTACTGAAAAGTTAACTGGAAATTAAAATTAAAAATGCATCACAGCACCTTGTTTTGACCAACAATGAACACAATAAACTTTACTGTTAAACCACATAAACCTGTTTTTTTTATTAAATGAGAGAAACTTTATATTTCAGGAAGAGGGTCTGGAAGCCTGGCAGGCACTCGTGTCTCCTCTACTTCTCGGAGGCGCCTCTCCACATTGTCCAGACGCCTGCCAAAACGCATCATGCGTCCCTCGTTGGTGGACATTCTTCTCTGGATGCTGTTCACTGAACAGTAAAAAAAGGAACCTCATGACTATGAGGATTTTTATTTCTTACAGGTGGGAGGGCGGGAATCCAAACTAATCCACTTACGTGTGGCAGAGAGGCGCCGGTCCATACTGTCCAGACTCCTAAGGACATCATCAATAGTGTGCGTTGACACTGGCTGCTCTGCGGTTTGCTGTGTGTCACTAGAGGGGCCGGGTTGTGGTGAGGGTCGTGTCTCGTGAACATCCTCAGTCTCCCCTGTGAGGGCCACAGGAAAAGAAATGTCACATTGAGGTCACGCACAACACGATTTTACCAAATAGCATCGTGATTCTTCAATGCACTGTTATCAAGTTCAAAGAACATGCCCAGTACCAACAGCGAAAGTGCCAATTCAAGGTTTCATGACGATATTGGTTGTTGATCACTGAGTGGAAGAAATAAATATTCTTTCGAGTGATGCAAAAGACGACACCCCATTTGGTTAACTTGTGCAGAGTTATGGGGGGGTGTAGCTTGGCAAATTGAACATGATCTTTGTGCATACATAGAGGTGGGTCCATAATTGAGAGATAATCACTTTTCATGCTCTCAATCACAGCAACTCTGATAAAGACTGGGTTTCAAATGCTTCAAGGGAGGAATATATATTGCATGTCTTCAGAATGCTGAGAAATAGTGTCAAGATAACAATTATATCAATTAATATATGGGTGCTGTTATGCCAACAAACCAAACAAACAATGCATGCAAATTTTTAAGAATTAGTTGTGGGTTTTCCAAACAATGACAGATGCATGAAATCTGATTGATTATGTCTGCTCACCTGCATGGGCGTCCTCTGGCTCCACAGCAGCGCTCCCTGGAGAGGCCTCCTCCTCAGTTGGGTGCTCTGTCGCCTCCTCTGTCTCCTCCTGCGACTCAGCCTCCACCTGAGGCTCGTCTTGGCGGCGAAGAAGAGCTTTAAACCAGGCAAAACAGAACAGTGAATCACCACCACCGCATTTTGGAGAAGGGCAGAACATCACATCCTGTCGTTTGAGGGGCATCAAGATTGTTCCCAATAAAGGTCCCCCATCGCATGATGCTGACAAATTCCCTGGGCATTTTGAGCACACGGTTTATTTTTGGCTAGGATCATGCCAATCATTTGCTGTCTGCCCCTCTTTCTCCAAATTTGCACCTTGACGGTAAGCACAAAAATGTCTACAGCATAGCACTGGTTGGATAAGCATGTATGAAGGGAATTTGGAGGGTTCTATTTGCTGAGGGTGGCATTCAAAAGTCGTGTCATAATATGGGTGCTATTCAGTCTTATGAATCGAGAGTCTATCAAAACCAGAGATGTGCTAACATTAACACAGCAGGTGCGATAGTACTGGTTGTTCAAAGGAGTTTTGAATAAACTCGGGATTGGATTGAACCCGCCACCCTCGTAAAAATTGTCTCCACAGCACTCACCAGCATGATGGCGTTTGCTCCAGCTGGGTTTTCCAGCCGCTTCCCAAAGCCTCATCATCTGCGCGAAGTGGGGTGGCCTCGCTCTCTGCCTGGGGATACCTTGCCATGCCTCCAAGGAGTCAAAGAAGGCTGCCTTTACTCTTTTGAATTTCGAGCGGCATTGCTCCGTGGATCGCTGAAACCCCATCTCTCGCATACGGGAAGATACGCGGCCAAAAAGATGACGGTTAGGGAGGTGGGTGCTCTTCATCACCTGTCCCGCTTTTCCTGATCGTTGAATGATCTTCAGGAGCGTGTCCACCTCCGAATCCGTCCAGAAAACACCCTTTCCACTGGAAGCCATTATCTCAGCAGGTCGGTATGCCGACTGTGTTGTAACACGACTGGGCGCGCGCAGGCGATTTTGATACTTTCGAAAATCGGCCGGTTTTTTGGGCGGGAGAATCAAGACTACGGATACTCGGATGCACATTTTCGCTGAATCAAATACACCTTTCGTTTTTTTAGACCCTTGCTCAGCCACCTAAAAATTGAAGTGCACTTTTCCTGCAAGTGATCGCAACACTTTGACAGATTTTTGAAAATCATGATGAGTCCTGTGGCTCCTTTCAGAAAAACTACTTTTATTGTGGAACAGGCGTCAGAGAATCGATTGCTATTCCTCAGGAGCTCGGTATTCGAGAACTTGATTCTCGAAAGCTTATTCTACAATTGAAATGGTTAGTCTGAAAGATGCCAAAGGAGTCTTTTTAAGTTCTCCACCACAGACTAACACGGCCAACTCCTCCTCAACTAAGCAAATCATGGACACTGTCAATGTGGGCTGTTCCAGAGAACAGTACAGTTCTATTCTCAGCCAGGGGCAAAAACTTTATTTTTTTTTCTTACTTTGCAGTTGGAAAAATATAGTCTTCCAACAATTGAATAAAAGTCCTTGAGAAACATTGACTTTTGGGGACCGGCAGAATAATAAATTTGTTATCAGAGCACCCTTGTTAATTGATTAAAAGGACAACTTCTTTGTGAATCGCAGCCATTCCCAGTCCCCATGTCCGTGACAATTCCGTGTCCACTAGCCAAAAACACATATTGCAATCTCATGGAAACAGTATTAATGAAGAGGCGCCTCCACCCGCCAACCAGCCCTGCTAGGCGGAGAAGACACCAGCACATTTAACTCCAAAAGAACGATGTGGCTGTGTGGTCGATTCCACTTTAGGGGGAGCATTCAACCTGCTGAAGTGTGCATAGTGTACAACATCCTGCAGTCCTGGGGTTGTTGCAACAGCGAGTACCCCTCACCCTGTTTTCACTCATTTTTCGATACTCCCACATCCATCTTCACAGCAAAGGGCGGCCATCTCTTGACTCGCATGAGGTGTCTCTGTTCTGACTTAGAAAATCCTTTCTTTGGCACCAAAAAGCACACGGACAAGCATCAGATTTTTTAAACAGATAACAAGCTTTATGGTTAAGTTTTGCTACAGAAGAGAAAAACAGCTAAAGAGAGGCATTGTTAAAACACAGGTGAGCATTATTTTTTACCAAGATACCCATATCCAAAGAGAACTACAGTGGTGTGCGGCCAGAAGCCATATGCCGAGCCAAGGCTTCACGCACCCGCTTCCCTGCCTCAAGTTGCCCAGCATTAGAGGCAATGTCCTCCTCCTCGTCACACTCAATCCTGACTTCGGCTGGTGACTGTATTGAAGACAGGACAGGATGTCCCTTCTCTTCGCAGATGTTGTGTAGCACAACGCAAGCTGTCACTACAGAAACCACGTTCTGCTCTCTCACTTGCAGACGTCTGGAAAGACACCGCCATCTTGATTTCAGACGACCGAAACATCTCTCAACCGTGTTCCTAGCCCGACATAATCGCCGATCAAAATTTCGATGATGTTCTGCAACCGCTGACCTCCCGTATGGCTTCATAAGCCAAGGTCGCATGGGGTACGCACCGTCAGCAATAACGAGTGGTGGGACCAAGACACCATCCAAGTTGAGGCACGGATTTCCTGGGACAAGTGACCCGGCGTCCATGGCCAGACAAAAGGCAGAATGAGAGAAGACAAAGGCGTCATGATTTTTGCCGCTCCAGCCCACCTCTGCATCAATGAAACGTCCACTGGCATCTACAGTTCCCTGAAGAAGGATAGATGAAAAGTTTTTGCGGTTTCCATATTGGTCAGGACGACCTCCTGGAGCGCATATCGGGATGTGGGATCCATCGATGGCACCAATGCAGTGCGGAAAACCCAAATTCCGAAATCCTTCCATTACCTGTTAAAAGAACGAAAAGAAGACACACAAGTAAGCAAATGACAGTGCTTCACATTGATTCCATCCTCGCAGCGACCTTGAGGAACATAGACTCCGTTAAATTTTTAAACGGTTATTTTTGGTGAAATGCCAATTGCTATGAGCCCGTGGGGCCACGGGTGAATGTGTGGTCTGAAATTGAGAATGTAGGTTAGAAATTTGATTTCTGACAGGCGGGGGCAAAGAAAAGGAAACAGTCAAATCCCAGTACTGCCTTCATTGTGCGCTGAAAGATTCTCTGGCGAGCATGTTCATTTTTAAAAGAATGCCAACATCGAAAAGACAGCCAGCCAAAACACACTTCAGAGAAAAAACTGATGGCCGTGGACTCGCACAGCTGGCGTCAACCACCCTTTTATTTGTGGCCTGCATATCTCGCCCATCATAAGGAACAGCAAGCTTAGAAGGGGCAAGTGTTGGCCGAAACGATTCGGTGGACGGTATAGCGGCAGCACAGCACAGTGGAAAAATAAAAATTCTAAGCACTCACCAACCCAATGTCGGGACCGAGACAGACGATTTTGGAAAACAGCTCTACCTCCACGGCAAAACAGAATTCCATCAAGGAGGCTGCCACTGTGGAGCGTCCTATCCCAAACAGGTCACTGGCCACTTGAAAGCTGCAGCCATTGGCAAGACACCAAACCGCTACTGCAACTCTTCTTTCTACCGAGAGAGGAGCGCGCATGGTGGTGGTCTGGCGCTGGAGACGAGGGCGAAGAACCTCCACCAGTTCAAGAAAGGTCGCCTTTGTCATCCTGAATCGCATCATCCAAGCATGGTCATCCCACTGTTCCGACACTATTCTGTCCCACCAATGGAGGCTCCTTGGGCATACCCAATGCTCCCTTGGCTCCTCCAGCTCCGCCAAAACATACCAGCATCGTATCTTGTTCCTAGGAGGAGCACGGGCCAGGCGACGGAATGTAGAACGTCGGTGGCGAAAGAAAAGAAGCATTGCTGCCGCACGTCTACGACGGGACATGTGCCACCTGTGAAATAGCATCATGGATGTGGTGCATCGCAGCATCATCAAAACTACCTGTGCCATAAGGAACAGGATGGTTTCACGAGGAGCCATGATGTGCAATCCGAAAACCCACCTACTACCCACAGAGATGAAAACTCCACGGACCCAATATCAAAAGACATTTCAAAATTGCCCGCCCAAACAGGGGACCAATCACTGCAGACTATCGATGGCGGGAGGAGAAAGAGCCAATCAGCGCCAAGTACTGGGGTGCGGTTTCGACAGGATATGATAGTATCGTGTCGGTATACCGACTGCCTAACAAAATTTTTTTAAAAAAAAAAACCCCCGACTTTTCAGAGCAGAACCACGCCCCCAACCGTTCATTGCGGGTTTTATTGAGGGGATGTGAACAAGGTGTTGCGCGAAAAAAACGGAAGTCGGAAGGTGATGTGAACACGCGCGTGATTGTTGCGACCTCAGACATGGTGCAATGATATCGGAAAACAAGCGGGAGGTAAGGTAGTGTGGAATCGACCCAAGTCACTGGACATTGAGCACTTCAGGTCTGGACACTCGCGCTTGCTGAGGTCATTCTCTGAGTTGGATGACAAGGGCATCGGGTGGGCCCAGCTGCTGAGCTTGACGAACCAAAGTGGGCACCAGTGCCTCCCATAGCATGCTGCGGAAAGGGCCTGGGAGGGGCGGACGGACCAGCAGGAAGGCATGCACTGTGGAGACGAGGCAGATGGCCAGCTCTGGGGAGGCCCGTAGGCAAACCGTGGCACCCCGGTCCCGCTGGTCCAACTTGGACTGGCATATGATAATAGTCAACTTGTGCTGTGACAGTGTCACATCGCCGAGCTGCAAGGCCCGGCCCGAGGGGTCCTGGCGAGACCCCGCCACCAGCTCGCTGACTTGGAACGCCCCAAAGAATGCCAGGGCAAAGGCCATATGGAAAAGCCGTGCTTCAAAAGAGGACCAGCAGATGTCTGGAACCACCCGCAAGATGGCCCGTAAGATAGGTAGAGTGATGGGCCTCTGCTGGTCAGGGGTGCGAGGGGAGGTCCGACCCCACACCTCTATGGCTCTGCGGGCTGTGAAGCAGTCGCAGGGGTCAGGGAGCCCATAAGCCTAGCTGAAGAAAGAGATGGCTGACAAATCTCTCTGCATGGTACTGGGTGCGAGGCCCAAACCTCGCAGATGGGCCAGGTATTGTAGCACCAGGGTCGGTGATGCCAGCCATGGGTCCTGTGCCCCTGCCCTTGCTGCAAAAGCCAGGAACCGTGCTGCAGTCTTGGAATATGCTTGAAGGGTCGATGGTGCCACCGAGTCGAAGATTCCCTGCATTATGGAGTCTCGCCAATTTGCCACAGGCTCAAGGGGAACGGGTCGGGTGTGGGACGGGCCTTGGGAGCCAGAGCGAAGAACCTCTCCATCTGGAAGTGAGATAGTGCATCCACAATGCCATTATCCAGACCTGCTATATGACGGGCTGAGAAGGAGATGTTAGCAGCTAGGCAAATCAACACAAAATGGCGAATCCCTTCCTCCCCCCAGGGGTTCTGGTCTTGGTGCCTTGAGTGGGTGCAGAGACCTTCCTGTTACCAGCCCGCCCCTGCTGGGGAGCCCTCTTCACCCCCCTTGAAGCCCCAGCCGAGCTTCCCTGCTTGGTTTTGATGATGGGCGGAGGTAGGGTTAGCCCAAAGGAGCAGCTTCACCGCTGTACAGACTTTTTTCTTGTGGTGCTTGCAAATGGGCATGGGTTGACACTGTTCCCCTTTTTCCTTTGGCTGTCTCTTGCGCTGATCTTCCTTTGTGGATCTTCATGGTCCATTCTACATGGGAGGAGGGGCATTATAGCAAAGCATGCCTTATATTCCATTTTCCTTTACATTTGTGTTGGACTACAATATCCCCTTGGAATGCCAGATACAGAAGCAAATATTGTAAATGTCTTGGTGTGTGAAAGCGTAAGAGAGCAAATAAAATGGCAGCTATAACATCACAACCCTACTAAAGTAATGAAGGAGAGTAGTCAACATCAGTCATTACTTGAGACTAGAGGTGGGCACGGACAGGGAAAACACCATGGACCGCCGACCTGTGGTCTGTCATTTTCATGGACCACGGACCACGAACTTTTCATGGACCAGCCTGTTCATGGACTGGTTCGTTGGTTCGTGATCCATCACTTCTGGGGCCCTAGGACTGCCCTCTTTGCACTTGCAACAAGGCTTCAGCAGGCTCTCTTCCAGCCACCCTCCAAGTTTGGCCAAGATTGCATTTTGGAAGTCCGAGTTACAGACCTCCAAAGCAGCCACCCCCAGGAAACTTTCAGTAGATACTAGGAGTTGCAAATGCCAATTGACATACATTGGCTTGCAGCACCAAAGAGTTGCAATGAAGCAAAATCAAACAGAAAAGGGTGGGGGAAGAGCCCCCTCACTCACCACATGGACACCTTCCCAGCCATTGCCTAGGGAATTAATTCTTGCTGCTTGCTCGCATAGAGCAGAATGGGAGTTCTCTGGTTGGCAGGCAGAGCAGCTTATCAAGGTTTTGAGGGCTAAAATTGGTGTTCCTATGGCTGCAGAATGTCCACCCCTCCATTGCGTAGGGAATTCATTCTACCTCCTTGCTCGTGTATAGCATAATGAGAGCTCTCTGGCAGAGCTGCCTATCGAGTTTTTAAGGTCTGCAGAAGGTCTGCAGATGTTCCTTCTGTTTCCTAGGAAATAGATAGATCGAAGCCAGGATGTCTGGACTCATGGACCATAGACTGATGGACTGGCCCAAATGGACCAAATTTCATGAAAAAGGTGAGTCCCACGAACCGTGTGTTCACAAAACACAAACTGGGCTGGACCGTGTCAAATTTAGGTCCATTTTCTGAACCATGCCCACCTCTATTTGGGACCTCAATGAGATATATTATGATAAAAATGCAACATAATAATATAGGTCAAAATGCCTTTGAGGTGGTTTCTTTTGCTATTCCAACTTTTAACATAGTTAGAAAAGGGGGGGGGGAATGATTAGGGTCTCTGATGTATTTTCTTCAGAACATCATAAAATGAAGGTAGGAGATATATTGTTATTTCCTTGTAATTACTTTCCCTTTTCCATGGTGTAAATCTATAGAAAAAGATTTGTTCCTTCCCAGATGTGCTTTAAAGATGTTAAACGGTCTGAATGATGGTGTCTAATTGAAATTACTATTTGTAGGTTTTTCTGTTCAGATGGCAGGAATCAAGCTCTTTGATTTGCGCCAGTTTGTTTATCTGGCTTCTTTTTTTAATGACAAAAATGAGATTCCATGCTCTGGAATATCAGCATGTCAAGATACGATGTTGAAGAGCCTCAGTTTTTAAGGTGCAGGGAACAAAGGGTATTTAAAAATCACCCTGGCTGGTTAATACATTAAGACTTTTTTGGTCACATGGAAGGCAAAAAAGTGAAGTGAGCAACCAATAATAATGAAGAAAGGAGTCTATGAAATAATATGTTGTGATAGTAAGCACAATCTAACCAGAAAGCTTTTTGATAATAAACAATGTTATCTCTCTGGGAGGTAGACAGTCTGAAGTGCCAATAAAAACTGTAATTACACTCTCAACAGGAAGCTGCATTGCAAACGACAGCAAGATACTCTCTAAAACCCTGCTTAGGTACATTAAGATTGCAGGTCTTCATTATACGCACTGGGCCTCTGGGTTCTCACATTTTCTTTCAAATGCAAAAAGGGGAAAAATCTTAATTATAACCTGGACCAGGAGAAAAAGGACAGTAACCAGCTAGGAAGTTTATCTCTTTGCTGTACATTTTGTTGCTTTGGTTTCATTAAAGAAAGGCATAACTACCCTGTAATATGCTCTTCCATAGCTCTTCAAGTGATTGAGCTTTCATATGCCTGGTGTAAAATAAAAACCAGCTGAAATGAATCCCTGCTCATCTATTCAGACACTGAAATGAAGCTGTAGAACAGTTTTATCTTGTGCCCATGAAACAGTCCGGGCTTTTATGCTGATTTTAAAACAAATGACGGTACAATTAGATCTGAAATATAATTTTATCTAGCACCATCTAATTGTTGATACTGTTTACTTATATAGTGGCCTTTCCATGCATGGTGCTTTTAAAGAGAGCAAGAAGAGAGGTACCTTTCTCAAGGAGCTTACAATGTCATATATGACATAAACAAATTAACAAAGAGAGCGGGAGCAAAGTAAACAGGAAAATAATATCAATCAGAAGTTTAATGGCATTCCAGCATCAGCTTTTGTGAATCAGAGCTCACTTTATCAGATTCATCAAGTGAACATCCGTAGCTGAAATATTTATCCTGAAAGTTTCAAGCAATAGGAAGATGAGAGTGGGGAGGGATATCAAGAGAGCCCAGCTTGAAACAATAGTCATCCAGAGTGGGTGAGAAGGACCACTACTATGTTCAAGGTGGGCAGAGTAGAATTGACCTTCAAGGAAGCTGCAGTGTGAAACGTAAGAAATAATAACGAATAATGAAGGACAGAGCCAGAGTAGGGGAGTGATTAGAATGTCAGATTAGGACCCAAAGATCCAAGTTCAAATTCCCATTCATCCATGTTTTGCTTAGCTTTGAACCAGTCTCTTTCTTTCAGCCTAACTTAACTCACAATGTTATTGTGGGGGCAAAATGGAGGAATGGAAGACCATACTCTGGATCTAGCCAACTTTTTGGCTCTATTTCATCCAGTTCCTCTCCTTACTACAGATCCTGTCCCACACAGGCTTTGTAAATGCAGGCTTATGATCCCTCCAACATACCCTTTTTTGGTAGTCAAAGGGAACCCATCCTTCCATTTTCACCACCAGAAAATCTGGCTTGAGCCAACCCCATGTTTGCTGCCTTTAGTTCCTTAGCGAAAGAGCAGGATGAAAATGAGAAATGGCTATTTGGTTCACCCAAACGCTGCTCATGAAAGTGGTTAGCTATGATAGTTAAATGGATGAGTGAGGTTCATAATTGTACTGGCCTACGGGTTCCTAGTACCAGGGCCAGAAGATGGTCAGTCCAAGGCTAGGACTCCAGAGGTTAGGCAAGTCATGGTAATTCAGTCCAAGGTCAGGTTTCTGACAATCAGGCTAGGCAAAGTCAAGCAGTCCAAGGTCAGGCTTTCAGGAAACAGACATGGCATGGCCATGCATGCAGTCTCTTGCTCGGGAAGGATCCTGCAACTACTCCTCATCATCAGATAGCAGCTGGCTCTGGCCCAGGAGGCATGCATATTGCTTCCTCGCCTGCAGTTCAGTTCTCAGCTTCCGTCTATGGCACTCTAAGGGTGGAGGTAAAGCTGGAGGACTGGGGCCAGCTAACTGGGTTTCACCTGCTGTATCAGAGCTGTAGGGTGTCAACTCTGCCCCAGCTGTTAGTTGTGCCTGCTGATCAGCATGCTGCTGGTCAGCTTCCATTAGCTCTTCTTTTCCTGAGGAGTCCTCAGCTTCTGGTAGTTCGAGGCTGGCTGCATGGGGCTCCTCTTCCCCTGAGGAGTCCTCACCATTACAGGATCCTGGTTGACTCATGACAATAATCAAAAACTAATTACAAGGCAGATGTGGATCTAATGCACCTTACCCTTTTGCTGCTGCTGCATCTATTGTACAGAAGGCAAACTAATGAGGTGGAGGGATAAACTAGCAGCAAACCTGACCGGCACTATTAGACCTGAAGGGGTGCAAGACAGGTAGAGAGGGAGGAAAGAGAGAAATTCTTGAGAATTTCACCCCAATGAGGGCAAGGGAAAGTGGCAGAAAATGTTGTATAGCTATATATTTGCCCCCCCCAAGTTGAAATAAAAGGCAGACACAAAGCTTGGGTATAAAATTGGGCCACTTTATTTATTTCAACATAAACTGTCAATATGGCAAGGGATCTAACTAACCAGTGGTACAGGTCAAGCCCTGGGGTCACCCATGACCTCCGCCTTGACCTGTCTGGGCGAGCTCCCACTGCCATGGGGGTGAGCCATACAACACGTGGCTGTGACCCGACTGGCCAAGCAAATGGTTCCCCCTCCAAGCCTACAGCACCTTGCCGTACAGCAGAAGGGCCTTACTTGTACAGGGGAGCCACGTGGCAGTCTGCCTTCACAACTGGCTGCCGTGGAGCCACACCAGTTGCTCCTGACAGACCCCAATTCCCCACCAATGGGGATGTGCCAAGGGGGTCACCGTCCCGCTCATTTCCCCATCCTAACCTGCCGGTGGCCAAAATATTTACAGCTCCACCGTACCAATTACTAGGACTCCATCCTGCAGTACAAGGTAGGAAAAAAACACCTCTCCTTATGCCAATTGGAAGAGGAGCAAAAAATTCCTACCTGGCCCTGATAAACAGCAACCAGCTAATCCTGCACTGCTATAGGGAGGGTGGGCGGGCCGAGCAACAAAGACAACCGTGTGCTGGAGAAGGGCAGAGCAGGCAAATATGCCTTTGGCTCTGCCCATCCAGCAAATCCCTCGGATGCCTAGGAAATGCCCAACTGCCTTTCCTTCTTCCAGGGCTGCAAACGCGGCCCCTGTCCAAGCTGCAGTGCTGCCGTCCACGTGGGCCGAATAATCTGTGTAATCTCCCCAAACAAGAACAAAATCCATGGAATGTCTTTTATTAGGACCAACCAAATTGACACCAAACATTTTGCAATCTTTTGAGGTCACTAGAACTTTTCTTCCAGCTGAATGCTTCAAAATTTAAAAATAGAAGGGTGAAAAAAACCCAGATTTTTTAGGCCGTGGTGTTGTTTGCCCTTGCATGTATCCTCTGAGGAATGCAAGTGGTCAACTGGCTAAACTTTATTGCTGACATGGAGTCACCTTACAAGACATTCTCTGACAGGCTGATTTCACTCCTTGCTGTCCATTCTTTGTTCTTTCACAGAACAATACAGAAACCACCCACCCAAGATTGTCCCAAGTAAGAAATTCAGTTCCTCAGCAGGCTATAAGCAATAGGAAACAGCTTATTGTATTTTCATTGACATTGTTTGATATTAGCGGTTCCCAAAGGCGACAGAGACATGCAAAGCCAAATTAGGTTGTTCTGAGAACACGGCATTTATCCAGGTCTGCTTTCATTCTGACAATTGCCTTTCTTGATGGAATTTAGGTATCCTTGAAGCAGAAAAAAGTTGTATGGCCATATTGGTCCATGTGAAATTCAAAGAGAAGAATGAAATCCAAGTAATATTTTCTATTAAGACCAACCAAATTATCAGAAACATTGTGCAAGCTTTCAAGCTCAACAGAACTCATGAGTGTTGTCTAGAAATGTTTCCCCATTGAAATGGCCCCCAGAGTAGTTTCCTGATATGAGTAGCTATCATTATGATACTGAATTACGTAACAAAAATTTCTAATAGGATATAACACCCTATTTGGAATCTGTTTTTTAAAAATGAGATGGCTTGCAGAAAACGAATGCGCATGCCATATCCGATCAATTAGTCTGTAAGATGTCACAAAATTCTTTTGTTGTTTTCACTGAAAAAGACTAACAGGGTTACTCCTGTGGAATTTTATCCAAAGACAGGAATTCATGTTATATATCTCTCTGCTTTCAAGACTCCCCCCCCTTCCCAATCATTAGAAAAAAATAAACATTAGACACCAAAAAAAGAAAAAGCTAATTCAGAGTCGGATCTAGCTCTTCAATCGTTAGTAACTGCCTGTCTTAAAGGCCAATTCTCACAGTCTGTTAACATTTTAGAAACAACACAAGTTGACATTTTCCATAGACTGGCAGGTAGCAAATAGCCTCATAGATGGGCCAATGCATCAACTACATTTTGATCACACACTTTCTCCAGTGACCTCAGAGTGATGTATATGGGTTCTCCTCTCTCCATTTTAATCTTAAAATCACCCTGAGAAGTGATGAGACAGAGAAAGGCTGCTTCTTTGTGGAGATTTTGCTTTGAATTCCCTTCCCAGTCACAGCAGATTTAAATTTGGTTTCCACATGACATCATGGTGTTTCTGCCAATCTTTTGAGTTTTCCCTGAGTTTGCTGCCATTTTCTTGACCCTTTGGCAAATAACTTACATTTTTGAGACTGGGTCTATAAAGGTGATGCCCTGATAGATAGATATGCGGTCCTGAACTGTCAGTCAGCCTCTTGGTTTAAACTCTGCAAGTGCAATCATTCTATAGCATCTTACTTAGTGAGTATTGCAAACTACAATCTTAGAGCAGCCTTCACATCCCTACTGTTTGAAACAATGCCAACCGCAGTTTTAGCAGGCCGCTACTCTAAAATATCTAAGGACCAGCACTTTTGTCCCTGTGGAACATCCGCAATTGAGGACATACCTCATTATATTCTTAATTGCCCGTCGTATGCCCAACCTATGACCAAATTTCTTTCTGAGATGTTGTCTGACCTTTGTACCCACTCAGATTCCGAGAAGATCATAGTTCTACTACCTGATTCTGATTCTAATATATCCCACAAAATGGCTTTATATGCCCTGGTTGCAAAAAAAATACAGGCTAATGCTGTGCTTAAGGGATTAAATTAACACTGAATATTGTGGATTTTTACTGTTTTTATTAACTGTGTTTACTTTTATTATCTTATCTGAATTTGGCAACTGAAAATGGTTTATTGGTTTTATTTAGTTTTAAATTTTACTCTTTTGATTATGTCACATCAATTTTATTCAAACACGTTTCTGTTTTTATTCTTGTTATTCGTGACTTAGCCTATGGCTAAACACAATAAACCTTTACTACTTACTGCCATTTTCCTCAAACCTGTTTAGTCTTTCCTGGAACACTGTATCCAAAGTAGGCTCCAGAAAGTAGAAAAGAAGGTGTAGATTTCCCGATTTGCCCACTTACATCTGGTGTCATTTCTCCTCCCTCTCATCATTTCCATCACTATCATGGATGAGCTTTTTGCTGTTTTTAAGACTAGGGCCGTGGCTTTTTCCCCACTCACTTCATATGTCTCCGTTTCCAAAGTAGAAGCAGGCAATGGTTGTTGTGGGTTTTCCGGGCTGTATTGCCGTGGTCTTGGCATTGCAGTTCCTGACGTTTCGCCAGCAGCTGTGGTTGGCGAAACGTCAGGAACTACAATGCCAAGACCACAGCAATACAGCCCGGAAAACCCACGACAACCATCGTTCTCCGGCCGTGAAAGCCTTTGACAATACAAGCAGGCAGTTTGGCTTCCGTTTGTTCAGCGTCTTTTCTGAGAACGGAATTTACCACTCTTTACTATGCTGACTAAAAGACAGATATACTGATATCCCAACTATTAATAGGTTTTAAAAAGGCAAAAGGCTTGCTAGACCTGATGTGGGGCAGAATGGCAGTTGGGAGGGGAAAGAATGGAGTAAATCTTTTTGGGAAGCAGCAGCAATCAGAGCACAATTAGGAATCATCCAATGCAGAAGCAATGAAAGGGCTATTTCCCCTGGCAAATGCATTCCCCATGCCATTTTCCCCTCAGTTGAATTCCAGCTTTGGACTTACACTAGATTAAGAAAAAAAATACACGCTGTTTTTCTCCCCAGTGAGTACCCAACATGGCCTGCAACATTTAAGAAGGCCTGTAGCATCTTAAAGAAAAGGAAAAGATGGAAGAAGTCTTCCCATATTTTAATGGAAACCCTAGTAGGCAAATAATACACAAAATCCTCATGCGGAGTCAGTCCTCCCACATATCCCATCACAGAAAAATTAACTTGAGGGGAAAGTGGAGATATTTCAACTTCAGAGGTTTTTTTTTTGTAAATCATGTACGGGAAAGCATTTACAGAAACATCCTTACAACATAAAAATGAACAGATCCTCAGATCAGTGACTAGCCTGAACATGTTAAGTGGCTCAGAATAATAATCTCCATTATTCTGCGGTTTTAGGAATTCATAGGTTTGGCTTGGAGCATGAACTAAACAGGAAGGGAAGGAACAGTCTTTTCCTCAAGATCGTTCATGACTGTAAAATTCCCCCTCCCTCAAAACTTAGGAGCATTTTCAGGGTTTTTTTTTTTGCTTGCATCATGTGGGCCAATTAAAAAATGATCTGGCCAGCTTTCTACTCTGATCTGTGTCAGTGGAATGGCATTTAAATATTTTGACTGAGATGCAGAGGAATATGTGAGGCAGAATTTAGCCAACTAATACAAAGAATGGTGGTCATATTTTGAAATGGTTGCTGTTGTCAAAGTGGGAATTCAAATACTGTAAGAAGAGTGCTTAACATAATGCTGCAGTGAAGCAGACATTTTCCTTCTAAAATTCTAATGCACAATAATGACTGAAAAGAAAGGGGTAATTTCAGACAGTGGGGTTAAAATGCTTTTCTGGAATGCATCTGGATCCTCTTGGGAACAAGCAAAAAGATCCCACCAGGGACCACTTCAAAGGCCATTTCCTCATGGCTTAATTATCATGCAAGAGCTTACTTTTGTAATGTATGATTTTGTATGATTTTGACTGCTCCTAAAATGAACAAACTGCACAATGTTTCATTTCTGATTTTCAATTTATACTAACCTGGTAGCATGCAGACTGTTCACTTTGTTGTATTTTCCTTTGTGTCCATTTATTCAAGGACTTTCCATTTCTTCATATCTATGCCATAACTAGAGTTTATTTGTGGGTTAGATACAGGCTCGGATCCACACCTTTTCCACTGGTGGAATGGTACTTCCACTGGTGGTGGTGGGTGGGGGGGAAAGGACTTTTACTGATTCTGCCTCCATCTGCACACCTTTGCATCCTTCCCAACAGCGCTCAGTCCTCTGATATATGGTTGAAATGTTTGAATGGTTTTGAAGACTGTGCATATCTGGATCATCTACAATAAAATGTTATCAGTGCAAGCACCCCCAATGTGGTACTTGTGGGCACCATGGTGCCTGCCCATAGATTTCCTGGGCAGGCACCATCTGCTTATTCCCCAAAGCATCTCTTTGCCAAAGCAAATAGCCAGTCTCATCTTTCCTCTACCTCATTGAAGCAGGAGGTGCACCAGAAAAACCTGGGAAGCACCACTTTTTTGTCTGCAGGGAACAGTCATTCAAAAACAGCTCTGTCCAAAAGTGCCTACAGGCTCCACAGGTTTGGGGACACCAGTGCATGGTGTGCAAGACTAACAAAAAAAAGCCCCTGGAAGGAAAATCAGCTGGTGTTAGTCAATGTTTTGGCTACTGTTCTCCTGAAACTATTTTGTTTCTAGCATTACCACACTGCTTCATCTGTCCTTCATAATATTCCATTGTCTCCAGTAATCTATAGTCTATCTACTTTCACTATTCCAATTGGTGTGAGAGCTAGTTTGGTGTAGTGGTTAAGAGTGGCAGGACTCTAATCTGGAGAAATGGGTTTGATTCCCCACTCCTCCACTTGAAGCCAGCTGGTTGACCTTGGGTCAGTCACAGCTCTTTCAGAGCTCTCTCAGCCTCACCCACCTCACAGGGTGATTGTCATGAGGATAATAATAACACACTTTGTAAACCGCTCTGAGTGGGCATTAAGTTGTCCTGAAGGGTGGTATATAAATCAAATGTTGTTGTTATTAATCCATCATTCTATTGTTATTGAGGTCAGTTAAGGGGACATTGAAATGCTGATTGTCTTCTTACAAGGATAATTATGACTGAGGAAAATGTTCAATCAATTACTTATTTTTCTTAAGGGGCAATAAATCTTGCTAGTTACAGAAACAAGGAAAAGTTTGCTTAAGACAGAGGTCTTTCATAATCATCGTAACATCTATTGTATTAATAATGGAAACTGGCAACATTTAGAAAATTGAGAAAAAAGAATCATAAACACATGGGTTTGGTGGCCTTATGGCAAGGGTATGCAACCTTTTTGACTTAAGTACCCAAGTCCCTGGGTTGTCTACTCATTAAGATGTTGGAATGTTGGCAAAGGGAATGCGAAAGTAGAGGAATGGGCTTGGCCAGACATACTGGGAGGTGAATGGGGCTTCCAGTGTCATATAGTCTCTCCTTAGTCCCTTGACAGGGAATCAACCCTGCATATCAAGCAAAGAGTTTACCTCTGGAGGGATGACCCCCACCCCCGTAAAAAAGTCTCATGGGCGCGCCCTGTTGAGTCACTCTCTGAGTTTGAAACGACAGAGCCGTCTGAGTCAGAAATGTCTGAGGATGAGAGCTATAGGATTCGGAGCCTTAGGAGCAGAGCGGCAAATAGGGACCCAGCGGGTCGTTTTTTAGGGGGAAGCCTCCCACGACCTTCACGTCAGGGGAGGCGGAAGACATAGTTCTTAACATCTCGAACAGGCAGCTTACCAAGCTTGAAAGGATTGTGTTGAATAAGGGGCTAGGATTTGTTCCGACTCCCCATTATGATTCTTTCAAAACAAGAGCTGATGTATTTAAATTGGCGAGACTCATCAAATTAAAGAAACTGTTTGGCAAACCTGGTGCATCTGGCATGTCTGTTCTTCGACACAAATCTTCCTTCACACCTGACATTCATGACCCCCTGATTGATGCCTTTGAACGAGTTTTACTCAGGGACATTGAACAATTGGAAACTGATGTGGGACGCCCTCGGTTTAACATTTCTAGATTGGAAAGGGAAGCTATTAGGAATCTTTATAATGACAGGAATATTGTAATAAAACCCGCTGACAAAAGGGGTAGTATTGTGATACAAAATACGAACGACTATCTTTATGAGATTGATAGACAGCTTTCTAATAGAATGGATTTCATGCCTATCACACACAACCCTTTGTCGCAAATTCAGCAGATCATTAAAATCGTGGTTGATGAGGGCTTGATGAATTATGAGATTGATGATCAGACACATAGGGCTTTAATCAACCCTGCACCTCGCACCCCTGTGTTTTATATGCTTCTCAAGGTTCACAAGGAGGGCCACCCACCACCAGGACGCCCCATTGTGTCCGGCTCAGACTCTGTGTTGGAACCACTAGCAAAATTCTTAGATTGGTTCCTGCAACCATTAGTAGAAAAGACCCCAGCTTATTTAAAAGACACCATGACCCTTATTAATATGCTGGAATCTTTGGATATTTCTAAGAACACCTTTCTCATGACATTGGACGTGAGTGCCTTATATACATCCATTCTGCATAAGGGAGCCCGGAGGGTAGTAGAGCATGCTCTTTACTCCAGAAGGGAACAACATCCCAGTACCCCTTTTTTGTTGGGCTTATTAGATATCGTCTTAGAACGAAATTACTTCAAGTTCGGTACTCAGTATTATTACCAGATTAAGGGGGGTGGCAATGGGGTGCGCTGCGGCCCCCAGTATAGCCAACTTATACATGGTATCTTTAGAGGAAACATCGATTCTGAATAAGCTGGCCAACTCCTTCTTTAATTACATCATCTGGTATCAGAGATACATTGATGATGTTCTGGTCATTCTAGAACATGAAAAATATGCGGAACCCTTAGCTCAATGGATGAATAGTATAGATATAAACATCAATTTCACCTGGCAGGGCAGTACCACGTCTGTAAACTTTTTGGATGTCACCATCTTCAAACTTTCCGCCTGCTCACTGGAAGTCCGTCCATTCAAGAAACCCATCGATAGATCTTCATCGATGTATTTTGAGTGCCTGTGTGCACCTTTACATTGCTTAATTTGTGGATGCCTACGTTCTTTGACTTCCTTTGAGTGCCTATGTGCACCTTCATATCGTTGCACCTTTATATTGCTTAATTTGTGGATGCCTGCGTGCACCTTCACTGTTGGATACTTTGTATATTTATATATATTTTTGGATGGAAGTGTTATGTATTTTGCTGCTTAATACGTTTGAATTTTTGTATGTTAATCTGGACATATTTCATAAGACACATTAGATTGAATATATATTTTTGTACATTACCATTAGATGACTGGTGGTGATTTCTTCTCCATATTTTCCTGTTGCTGCTAGTTCACTCCACCGGAGAAAGCCCCCCTCTTTCCCTTCTTGTATCAAGCAAAGTAGTCTGGTGTGCTGCTATTCAGCATCTGTGTTAAGGGTTGTCTACCATGGTGAATGAGTTTAATTATTTGTGGTTGGATGGTGGTGTTTTATGGTGCATTATGGCTTTTGCATTGAGTAGATTTACTCTGCTTTGTAATTTATTTTTTAATGTGCAAGATATGATATTGATGTAAATTGCCATAAGATCCTATTGATTAATATATATTGCACCATTCCCTTGTGGCTCAAGGTGGTTTACAATTAAGACATCCAAAATAGAGTACCCCATTAACTCCCCTCCCCAAGAACATTCTTGTAGTTTAAGCTGCATGAAAAGTCCTCACAAATAAAATGGACTTAGAACACTCCCTAACGATTTCTACAGATGGTGCCCCTCACTTTCTCTAGAAACAACTAGAAGGTGGCAACCAGAGGACTCAGTTGGCACATGGGGACATCTTGGGGGAGACAGTTGAAAAAGATGAGCATAAACATTTTACTAAAATAGATTGCCATCACTTGTTTATATTCCAGAAAAGACACAACCCTGCTCTTGCTTCATGTATGCTGAAGGGCAAAGTGTGGAGGTCCTATACATGCCCAAGTAACAACAACAACAGCAACAACAATAACAACATTCAATTTATATACCACCTTTCAGGATAACTTAACACCCACTTAGAGCGGTTTACAAAGTGTTATTATTATCCCCACAACCATCACCTTGTGAGGTGGGTGGGGCTGAGAGAGCTCTGAGAGAGCTGTGAGTGACTGACCCAAGGTCACCCAGCTGGCTTCAAGTGGAAGAATGAGGAATCACTCTTCATTCCGTTTCTCCAGATTAGAGTCCTGCTGCTCTCAACCACTACACTATGAGCCAGATCAAGGAAGAAGGGTTGGGGCTGCGGCTCTGTGCTTTGCATGCAGAAGATCACAGCTTCATTCCCTGTATTTCCAGTTAAAAGGATCAGGTAGTAGGTGATGCCAAACACCTCTGCCTGAGACCTTGAGAGCAGCTGCCAGTCAGGGCAGACAATACTGACTTATGGTCTGACTTGGTATAAGGCAGCTTTTTCTGTTCAAGCATTCAAGCTGTGTTCATTGAATAAGAACTGCTTGCTTTCTCTGGCTGATTCTGCACACGTTGGATAATGCACTTTCAATGCACTTTATCAATTGTTTGAGGTGGATTTTTTGTTCCGCACACAAAATCTGTTCCAAATGATCTATAAAGAGGATTGGAAGTGCATTATCCAACGTGTGCTGGATCACTTTCTGATTGTTAATGGTGGACTGGCTTCTGCACAAAAGGCATGATCCTAAAATTGAACTGAATGGCCTGTGCTATTGGGTTGCTTTCATGCTATGTGAAAATCCCTCTCTGTCATAGCCTGATTTTAAACAGCTCATTAAGTTATGTCCCCTTGATTCAAGGAAGCAGAATAATTACATGATTCAGCATTAGGAGACAATTTCCTACATTCAAGTTTGCGCCTCTGTTATTTCAACATTTAAACCAATTAAAAATGAACTAAGTGATTGAATAGTTGCTTTAAATGTGGTAGAAGAAATCTGACACTCCGATTGTAGAGCCCTTGATGAGTATGTTCAGTTACTAAAGCAACCCGCAGCTGGTATTTTAAATGTCAAATTAATGAAATTTAGTGGATTTGTGTTTAGTGATGTAAAAGTCTAGCAATATTTTCTAGATTACAAAAATAACAACATCTCACATTGGTTGAGTTGTCTTGATGGAAGTGAAGTAAGTTTTTAATTATCAGCAATTATCATTTAGGGAGATTTTCCATTTTATAAAAAAATTAAAGAAATAACAAGAAGTCTACTGTGAACCATAAGGGAGGATGCAAAGATCAAAATATAACATTTGCGCTGGGAAAATAAATGACTTTATGGATCTCTGGTGTTAAGCCGATTACCGACCAAAAGCACAGGATACCAACATCTGCATGTCACAGAGAAGTGTCTGCTAGAGTAACTGCAAACTTCTCCCATCCAATTTGGATCAGGAGAACAAAGCAAGAGTTAACCCTTTCTTGCCCAGCTCTCATGATCTGACCACTCCCCCAATTGGTACTTTTTAGGGCCAAAATGTCAGGAGATCCAATCACAGATTTCCAATAGAACATGGAATTTGACTGTCAGTAAAGAAAGAGCATTTTGACTTTTAAATGGACATTATTCTATCTTCTGATTGACCACAGATCATCACAGAAGTCTGTAGGGCTACCCCTTTCTTTCACTAGATGCAAGTATTGTAAATATAGCCCAAACAAACAGTAAAAAAGTAAAAGAAAAACACAATAATCTTTTTGCTAACATGACTACACAAAGAAACTTTAGAGAGAAACAATTACTTAAACAGAGACAGGTTACAGGGCATCCTAAGCAGAGTTACACATTTCTAAGGCAATTTATTTATTTGTTTACATTATTTATAGTCCATCTTTCTCCTTGGGACTCAAGGTGGATTACAGAGTGTAAGTCAATGTGATCAACAGTTGGGGCATTCAATAATGAACTTAGAAGGTTGTTTGGAGCTCTGCTTATGATGTCAACCATTTTGATGACTGCCACTGTGTCTTTTCATGCCACTATGATTATTGACATGGCTGTGAATGCCTTTCTGTGAGCAGCCAGTCTCTATTAATGTTTACCTAATCTAATAACTATACAAAGCATGGTGTGTGTGTCTTAGGACAGAAGTCAGACTTTCATGTGTTTGACATGGCATGTTTATTATAACCCAGAGCCAAGCTACAAGTGACACCTGACACAGGTTGGACACTTGTCAGCTTACCTCATGTTTTGATGGGAAATGTAGGCATCCTGGTCTTACAGCTTGGCTCTCCATTTAACTGAAGTTTACAGAACCCCCCCCCCACACCCAGTGGAGGGGAAGGGGGGATGCCCGGTGAGAGCCCGACGCCTGCACTCCCCTCCCAACCGCATGTTCTCCCTCTCATAGACTGCGGCTGTGTACACTTCAATTAAATGGAGAGCCAAGCTGCAAGACCAAAACACCTACATTTCCCATCAAAACTTGAGGGAAGCTGACAAGTGTCCAACCTGTGTCAGGCGTCACTTGTAGCTTGGCTCCCAGGTTCACTACTGCATAGATTTCTGCTTTTCCTTTTCCTTCTCTTGGGAGATGATAGGATCAGAGAACTTGGATGGATCGCACATATACTTCTATCCCTCAGGTCCCCCATTATTTCCTACCCATCATAGTGGGTATATGCCATCCTGAGATTTATTCCTGAGATGTTACTACATTTAGGATAGTATAAGCCCGGTCAATATTTGAAGGACACTTACACTCTTCTCGTGGATGGACCTTCATCTCATACCATGTAATAGTTATAGGGGAGCTTATGATGTACAAGTCTCTGGGGTTTTAACATTACGATCAATGCAAATTTTGAGCTTCTGATCAATTTTGGATGAAGAAAATAGCTGTCATGTCCTCAAAAGAAGAAAAGAGATTGGCAAGCTACTTCCACAGTAAACATTTAGCACAAATCTGTCTATATAAAGCATACATTCTGTCTATATTTGCAAAATTCCTGAGGTTAGAAGATGAAGCTTCAGAGTTAACAATATTGATTAATTGGGGTAACAAAGGTCAAGCTAATTTTTCACTTTCTCAAAAGACTTCAGTCGTGCACAGCAGCATTACTGAAAATTGTTCCAGAGTTTTAAAAAAGGGAAATAATTAGAAAGCAGAATGCAATGAAGCCCAAGTGCAACCTACTCAAAACATCACTCAGGAAAAGGTTAATGGAAGCTTGATTTCACACAAATACTGTGTTTGTGTGTACGTGGGGGAAAGCAATTATTAAGGGCAAAATTGCGCAGAATGTACAAATGATGAGCACTTTCATTGCAACATCACTCCAAAAAGGTTAATTGCAGCTTGCGATGAAACTGATATTTACATAGTTTATCCTTCCTTTATATTCTGTTCCCTGAATAGATCTATTCTTTCCAAAAGGATAAGAGGATTTTAGTGTTGGGGGGAACAAATCCAGTGATTAATTGGAACCCTTTACATTTTCAAGGGTGGATGCACTGGTGTTGACTCCATTGTAAAAATAAACCAAGTTCTATAATGAGGGGAGACGTATCTCAGTGTGTAGCATCACAGAAGGCCTTTTCAGTCATGGTGCTCCTATCTCATATATCAAAAGAGTGTGCTATCCATGGCCCTCCCAATATGCACGATGGATCTATTGTGTGAATAGGACAAACATACATATTTTCAAGGTTTGGTATGCATTAATATGTGCCCGTAACAAATCTGGGTTGTCAATTGCTTGTACTGAAGCAGAAAAATACACACAATACCCTATTCACATAAAAAAGTAATTCTGCATACTGAGGATCACGCACTGCACACTGTCCTAGTACATGAGGTAAGAGCGCCACAATCGTAGAGACTGAATAGAGCTTAAGAAAGAAGTTTGTGAATATGTCTGTTGGAAGGAGCAGGCAATTAACTTCAAGTTTTAATAAGCTGTGGGAAATAAAACCCCAATGACGCTGCAGCCCAGAGAATTGTCTAAGAATCAATTCACATTGAGAGTCACTCTACTAATATTGTGGTTTAGTGTGCCACGTGTATCCATTCCCCATGGATCTTTTTTAGTTGCTGTTTCATTTAAACAGGTATGCTTAGCTCCTTCCTCCTGTTCGTTGTACTGTTCTGTTTCCTCCTGTTGGTTGCATTGTTGTTTTTACTTTCCCTTTGTTGGTATATCAGGAGTTGAGTTGAGCCGATTCTTTTTCAGTTCCTCTTTCATTTTAAGCACCTTCAGAACCCAACTTAGAGGCTCTCCTTTCCTCTGTTTCCCTGTATGACTGAAGCATAGGTAATAATGTAACCTTCCTTGAGTCCACATCGGAGATCATATCAATTATCACTGTTATATTTCGGAACCGACCCAGCCCTCCCCTCCCTTTGCAAGCTAACTATTGTTCAGTACTTTGAAAGTAATCCAGGTGGACAAAGCTTTATCATTTTATTATTATATATATGACTTCTCTGAGATCTAATTGAATTTTCCTCTTTACAAAAGAGGAATTGATTCAAAACTGACTCAAGTTCCCCCAAAGAGAATCGAAAAGGATTGCTGGATTTCAGAGAAATTTGGCAAAAAGGAATTAAGAGAATTCAGCTTAAAATCTCTAACTTCCCCTCCATGTTTTCATCCTATCAACTCCCATCCCAGTTCCATTTCCTCAGGGACTGTCTCCCATCTCCTTTAGAGCCATATTGGACGACAGATATAGCCACCCTAAGCACAAAACAAACTTAAGCAGCAAAATAAAATAGCAGCAGCAGCAGCAGCAATAATAATAATAATAATAATAATAATAATGATGATGATGATGATGATGATGATGATGATGATGATGATGATGATGATAATGATAATGATAATAGTAACAACAACAAAACAACAATAATCATTTATAGTTTGCCTTTCTTGCTGGGCCTCAAGGTTGATTATAATACTTTTAAATCCATCAGTAAACAGATTACAAAATCTGATATTTGAATCTAACAACAAAGAATTAAGTATTGAGCCTTGTGCTCATAGTGATTTCAGCCAGGCAGTGATTTCAGCTCATGCGAGTAACTTTATTGCAAATACTGTATATGAGCGCTCCTGAAGGAGCCAGATATATACACCCCAAACGATGCCCACTTTTAGTAACCCCCCATGATAACACAGACAACTAGGATCTTTCATTTTCATGTGCTGACAAAAGTTAACATGTATACAAGACTGCAATTGGTTCATATCCCAGAGGAATGATTGGCTGCTGCTAACCCTATTTTGCAAAAGGATTGTAGACCTGAGGAGCCCCGCTTTACTCAAAGCTAGCCCAATACATAACAATTACCACTAAGATAAAAAATGGAGTTGGCATGGAATTGTAGAACAGAGCAGAAAAAAAACCCCAAACAATGCATGAAAACTTATTTGTTTGAGGTAACAAGACATAGCAGTGTAGGAAAGCCTTTATTCCTAATAAAAGTCACCTCTTCAGCAGACCCATTGCATTGCAGCTTTTCTCCTATGAAAAGAAACCCCTTCTGGTGCACACTTTGCAAAAGGATCGAAATCCAAATAGCCTCAGGCAGACTATTCCCACAATGTAGCAGCCTCTTCAGAGAATGTGAGTGAATGGACAGTTGCTGCTTTAACCTGCTTGCAGGCTGACACCTTCAGAAAGCTTTGATCAGATGAGCAGAGGTGTTGCAAGTTGCAACAGAACATAGCAGGAGATGCAGTCCTGCAGGTTTGTGGGTTCAATGCCTTTAAGAGCTTTGTCGGTGACAGCTAGCACTTCAAACTTAACCTGGTAACTGGTCAATAACCAATTGATATATCTGTCTGCAGAAAGGGAGTGATATGCAGGTTCTGCTTGGCACCTACTAGTAGCTAAGCTACAGCTCTCTGTACCAATTGTATTGTCTTTAAGGATAGACCCATGCAGAGTGCATTACAGTAGTCTAACATCGAAGTAACCAGCAAAACAGCTGATTGTTAAAACTTCTTTGTCTGGAAGACCAGCCCCCCTCCTCACTCTAGCAGAAACCATGTTAAGTAAAAACCAAAGAGCAATATGCTTATATGTTCCAGATTCTTTCTACAACTCCCTTCATGGAAAGGGATGCTGAAGGACAGGCATACAGTAGCATACGGACACACAGCGCTGTAAATTTCCCTTCCTGTTATTCTTGCCCCATTTTTCTGAAAAGACCAGCAGAGAAATTTTGCCATGATAAACTTACTAGAAAAATATTTAGTATTACAGTTAAAGATTAGTATAACACTTTTCAAGGGTCTCAAATGGAGAAAGACCATCAACCCGTAGTACATACATTAGAATATGGTTACATAGCAAAGGCTGAGCATCTTATGAAAGTTCAAAGTCACTTTAACAATGGCAAATACAAAGTGCCAAGTGCAAGAGTAAACATCACAAATTTCCTGTATAGATAAAGTGCCTGTGCCTGAAACTTGACAACAATATTGTCTAATAAGTAACCATAATACTGTACAGAATCAGTCTAATTATTGACGGTGCAGAAAAATACAAAGATTCAAATGATCCAAGGTAACAATTTTGAGTAGTATTTGCTCTATTTACAAAAATACATAAAGAGCACAGGTGGAGGCATTGTCACTTCTACAGGAAAACAGACACACTATTCTACACCAGATTCCTAGACAGAAAGATGAGCACATATAGCTGCATTGTACAGGGTCAGACCATGGGTTTCTCAAAGGCAGAATGGTCTACTGTTCTGGCAGTGGCTTTCCAGGTAGATGCCTTTCACATCATCTACTTGATTATCTTTAGACTGCAGATGCTGAGGTTTGAACCTGAGACCTCCTGCATGCAAATCACTGCTTATTGTCTATAGTGCTTGCTAGTTTCCTCGCATCTGCCTTGGAATAAGAGAAACTGTCCCTGAGAATTTCATCCCAATCAGATAGGGAAAAGAAATTACAACTGGAATTGAATGTCCTTGAAACCAAATTGGACTGAACACTGAATACAAAAGTGACAATGAACATGTGTAACAATAAAGAAAAAGATTTTTTTTTAAAAAATGTAAATGAATAAAAAATTAATATAATATTTGTCGTGCACATCCAAAATGGGGATTTGCAAGGGAAAAAATGGGAATGTGCATTCAGACAACACATTCAACATAAAGTAATAGAGTATAGAGTATTGATTACAACATCAGAGCCGCAACATGCATCCCATTTATGTTAGTTTCCTGAACTAACAGATGCTGATAATGATGCAAGAATCTTGCATCAGTCTCTATATTTAGCTTGCAGTGTCTTATTTTGCCTCTTTCCTATAGAAGAAGCTAATAAGACAAAAACAGTATATGGAACATCTTCATATATTAAATGAAAGGTTATGAAACAGTTTAATCATATGTTGCATGATGAGGAGTCAATTTGGTCTTTGATTGATCACAATGACAAAGCTTAATCTGCAGTGCTGTAAATTAGACTGGAAATTGTAATCAGTGTCAAGATAAATGGAATGATCTTGCAGATGAAGTTAGTCCACAGATTAGCTGTTCTGTTTAAAGATGGAAAACTAAACAAAGAAGGTCAAATGAAATCTTGGATGACTAAAGAGCTTACTAGTTCTTCATTAGATTCAGCTATCACTGAATCATCCTTCTCAGCTTGATGCTCATATCCTATCCCTAGGTATTCTGGATTGTCATCTGGTGATTCACTGTTCATGCCAAATCTTATTGATGTAATACTGGGTGGGTGGAGTGTAGAATAGATCACCGCAGCACACCATTTATCAGAACATGAAGGAAATACTTCAAAATCTGCATACGCATGAAGAGATGCAGCTTTACATTCTGTCTCAGTCACCTCTCTCTGCGGGAGAAAAGGTTATGTTGGAAATGGTGGCTTCATTAGCAAGAACATATGAGGTAGCAACCTAATGAGTTGCCTTTTGCTGCTGCTGCTGCTGTGAAAAAGATAATTTACATTATGAAAGCCAGAGACAACTGCACTGGCATCACTTGTAGCTTAGCTCGGAGTTAGGTGGCATGGGATGGCACATTTGTTCTGTCCTCTGAGGTCAATTACCAGTCACTGGAACAAAACTTAAAGAGGTTCTGTTCAGTTTTCCCATGCCACGTGGCCAAGAAGTGGCATAGTGGAATGAAATTTGCAAATACAGCAGGTGAGCCAAATGCTTAGTACTATACTGTTGCAGGCACCAGAAAAAGGAGTTGCTCAGGTACATCCGCTACACTGCATGCTTTACTGTGGTAACTATTTATTTATTTAGGCATTTTACCATGCTTTTCTCTCCAGTTGGGATCCAAAGCAGCTGCCAAAATACCTAAATACAATTCAGACAAACAAATGGGGAAAAAACCACAGTGTCATACACCGCATCCTAACCTAGTTCTGAAATCTCATGGCCTGGCCCATTCAGGGACACAGGGGATAAGCGATGGGCTAAACACCAAGGACTGAAAGCCCTTTGGCTCTTGAAATCTTTGACCATGCCCAGGTTATAGTATCTGTATACAGGAAGGGAATCAGAATTAGAGGTGGGCACGATCTAACCGATCAAGTCCTGTTTCCGATCTGGAATCGGGAATCGGGGAGGCCAAAGCAGGAGATGCCCCGCTGTTTCGAGCAATATAGGAATGGTGGTTGGTGGCAGCGGCCGCCAGGCCCGGCGGGCATGGGGAGGTGGCGATGAGCTGCCTCCCCTCAGGGAGGGAGGGGACATTCACACACACACACACTTAGAGCAGAGGGGGGGAGTTTTTAACCTGGCAACGAGCCGCCTCCCCTTAGAGAGGGGACATTCACACCAGGGCTGGATCTACGGTAGCCAGCACCCAGGGCAACCGTACTCAGGCTCTTGTGCGCGCACGCTCCTGGGTAGCCCCCTCGCCCATGCAGCAAGCCGGCTGTCCCGGTGCGCTGCGGAGCTGGCGGCAGCGGCTCGGAGGCTGCCCGTGCCATTCACCTGTCCCGCAAGACAAGGGGTGGCCGGCTTGCCCACGTGCCCCTTGTCCTGGGGAAAGGTGAATGGCGCAGGTGGCCTCCCAGCCTCCCGCGCTGCCTTTTACCTTTCCCCAGGACAAGGGGCGGCCGGCTTGCCCGCGCGCCCCTTGTCCTGGGGAAAGACGAATGGCGCGGGTGGCCTCCCAGCCACCTGCGCTGCCTTTTGCCTTTCCCCAGGACAAGGGGCGGCTGGCTTGCCCGCGCACCCCTTGTCCTGGGGAAAGATGAACGGTGTGGGTGGCCTCCCAGCCACCTGCACTGCCTTTTGCTTTTCCCACAAGCCGACCGCCCTTTGTCCTGCAGGAAAGGCAAAAGGCAGAGCGGGTGGCTGGGAGGTCGCTTGCACCATTCAACTTCCCCCAGTCAAGCTCCTGGGGCTGGCAACTGCACCCGGTGCCCCCTCTTTGACGGTGCTGGGGGCAGACTACTCCCCTGCCCCCCTGTCGATCCAGCTCTGATTCACACACACATACACACACTTAGAGTAGAGGGGGGGATCTATCCCTGCCTCTCCAAATAGAGAGAGACACCCCGTCAACATGTTTCAGCCAGCTTTTTTTAAAAAAGCAGGGACAGAATCCTCTGTTTCTCCCCACCCGATTTTAAAAGCAAGCAGCCAGTCTTCAAAAAGCATATTTTAAACACACACACAGAACCGTGAATGAGGTTTTCCCACAAAATACAGTGTTTTAAAAGCAGGTTAAAAACAGAGAGTGACAGACAGAAAAACAGTCATTCCTCCTACAAAGCCCCGTTTTTTTAAAAAGCAAAAAACGTTTGGAGTGCCCATGGCTTCAGAACACCCCCTTCCCCCTCCCTCCCCTGGGTTGCTGCTCCATGGTTGGAAGGAAGCCTGCTAATCAAGGAAAGCTGGGCTTCCATTTGGTTTTCTAGGGTGACAGAAGGAGGGCAAACACAGCTCAGGCATTCCCCTGGCTCCGTTGCTAGGGGAATAGATTATTGGTGCCTGTGTGTCTGGCTCTCCGATTAGATCACGATGGCCCCCCTGATGAAGCCTCCCCCCAATGCTGGATCGGTCACCGTGGACGGAACCGATTAGCTGAGTCCCGATGGCGCAAACGCCATTATCGGTTTTTTTTTCACATCGTGATTCCGATCGTGCCCATCTCTAATCAGAATCTCAGTCCACATTACCTCTTTTATTATAAGATGATAGTAGATGGATCACTTTTTCAGTCGCAAAATTGTATCTGCTTGTGATTGATCTTTGCAACAGTTTAAATGTGGTCTAGTTTTTTATATTTGGTAATCTGCTTAAAACTGTTAAGACAGCCACAGAACAAACAGGAGTGAGCACTTCCCGCAATGACCAAGAACAAAAAGAAAGGGAAGGCTGCAACTACCATACCAAGCATTATGAAAATATGATTTATATGCTTATAGTAATGTATAAACGGCAAAATGACAATACAATTGAATAAACAGCATATGTGAAAATTAATCAAAGATGTGAGTCATATATACAAAAATTCAAAGGTTAGAGACCAGAAGCTGAATATATCTAGGCAAAGACCCAGGAGACACTGTCTTCTCAAGTGAAATGCCAGGAAGACGCTGTTATCCAGGAGTTTTTGTGAAATCATGCAAAACTCCCAGATAACAGCATCTTCCTGGCGCGATTTCGTGTGAGAAGACAGGGTCTTCCGGGTCTTTTGCGCAATGTTCCGCAGGCAGGTAAGACGTGTGGAAACAGCCCCTGTTTCTCTGTTCAGATCTTAGTTGGCAAAGATGACCCCAAGATTTTCTTCCTCCTGCTAAAAGAGGATTGGGCCATGCTCAGGTTAAATACCTGTAAGAGGAAGGGAAACAGCAGCTCAGCTTAGATGTTACGTAGTTGGCAGAAATGTTTTCAAAGTCCCCTTCCCTCTACTGCTCCACATGTATATGGCAATTGGAAACCCCTTTTGAATCAAGATACAGGCAGGGAGTTCACCCATACTAATGGCAATAGATATGTAAAAAGAGGTGGAAATCTGCTCCCCAAAAATCCAAAGCAAGCCTCATTACCTATACACTACTCATTATTGGACAAATCTAGGGGCAGTTTTCTCATGTGATGAAGTAACTAAGTGTCTCTCTACACAAGACATCTTACACAGGGATGCTCAAGTGACTTACTTTCAGTGTGGTCTTATATTCAAGTGTACTCTGTCTCCCTTGCAATGCATGTGTATCCACAATGGGAGAACAAGCGTAAGATCTTTCACTTGAGCGTCCCCATGTAAGGTGTCTTGTGTAGAGAGACTCTATATCACTGTCATGCTTATCTACTGCCCTATAGACAAACCTTAGCATCTAAACCTGCTTTATGTAAGCATTTCATAACAGAGATGATTTCAGTCCGAATGCATGCATCCAAGAATTGTGAACATATGGAAGAATGTTACTTTCCTGTGATGTTTTCTTTGTAAAATATTTTGTTTCCTCTGCCAAAGTGATGATAGCACAGATGTCGGAGAAGAAACAGGAAATATTCATCCAAAAGGGAGATTTAACTTGCAAATTAATAAATAGTTTTAACTTTTGGCTTCCTAACATTTCAAAGTTCAAAGCTGAAAGACACTCATCAGAGAAAATACATTAAACACACATTCACACAGTATCATTTTTTTTAAAAAATTCCTGTCTTAGATGTCATCATGACCATTTTCTGAATGCAAAATAAAATAACCAGCCCAAAATAACCAGAAAGTATATGTCTTATGGTTTGGAAAACTATCAATGCAGAAATTAATTTTCATTAAAAATATATAAACCATCTTAATCCACCAGTCAAAGACAACCACCTATAACCAGTAAATTGAAGTGTATTTTTCTTAAGACAATAGTTTGTGATGTACCTATTCAGATAAGTAATAGGGTACTGAGGGATAGTTTGTAGGTGGTGGACATACAGACAACATGCAAGAATTTAATTCATCCCACCCCCCTCAGCTGAAATGGTAAAGTCCAAGATTGTTATACATAGCAGAGAGGTTCTTTTATTTGTAGAACAATAAGTACAGACCTTCACATCTGGTATGAGTGTACTTTGAATATGCTTTTGTTATGATTTTCTGAACAAGAAATAGGTTTTTTAATTTTGTCTTTCAAAAGACCTTTATATATAGCTGTTCTGGCAAGCTAGAAATCAAACTGACAATCTGCCTCAGGAAGCCAATCCAGTCTCCATTCTAAAGCGAGAGAGTGACATTTTGCAGGCTGAAGTGTATGAGGCCAACCCACAGTTGCCTTCATTTTACACTAATTTCTCTTTCTTTGAGGCTTCATTGTTAGACAGGAGAGGGCCTGAGGTAACAAAATCCAGAACCCAAGAGGTAATATGGACTGACAGAGTGTTTAGATATTTTAGATCGTCATATGTGACAGGAAGCAAAATTTAAAATACCCTGTGAGAGTCTGAAAACACAAACATAATTTTTGAGATATTTTCCACACTGTGATTTGAAGACAGACTTTGGCACAAGTTTTCGATTCCACCTTGTCACTGGAGACAAATGGTGAAGCATTCAAATAAGATTTTCTTTCATATCATGCATAATGATGATTCATCATCTGGAGACACCCTCATTGTGTTTGTAATCCATTGAGAACATCTGAACTGAATATTCTTTTAAATCTGGTTACTGAGAAATAAAGCAATTATGAATGTGTTCCAAAACACAGCTCTTATTATAAAGCAATGATATGAAAGAATGAGCTGCAAAAACACTCCTGTTTTAAGTGCAACACATTTTTATTCAGAATATTTCATTGTTCCTATCTATATTTATTGTTATAAATTTGTCTGCTCCTATGAATTGATTTGTTTCTAATATTTTACCCCCTTTATCTACAAAACTTGTGCTGCATAATAAGTGAAAAAAAATTACAGTATGCCTCAGTGGATTGAGATGCATCTTGTCCACACTATTATTTCCAAAAATAACAATCTATATGCTTAAGGAAGTAAGAAAGGTCCTGTGCCAGAGAGGAAGCATCTCCAAAAGTTTGCCCTGCTATCACAATAGAAGGGCTAAAATAATTGCTATAAGCCACAAGCATCTTTAAAAAGGGAAGACAGGAGGGAAAATACAAGAATGCAATGTCTGGGGAGAAATGTCATCTAAGCCTTTTGGAAAAAACAAGTTAATGAATTGTGTCAATAGTGAAGAAAAATGTAGTGTGAAAGTACCCTATGGACAAATGGAATTACAAGCACTGATGAAACTATATCTAACAGCTAGTGTACGTCTTTGCTTGTAAGGTAGAAGGGATATAAGCCTCCATCCCATCCTTGTTGATTGTCCCTACTGGGATTAAGAAGGGTAATACTGCCCTTTGTCCTGGATACTTCCTATGATATCTCTGTTTATTTGGTCCTGAAAGTGAACAGCATCATTAAAAAAAAATGTGGAAGGCAAGTGCCTAGTCTTGTATTTCTAACAGTAGGCCAGCCTGCTAAATAGTTCCATTGGCTGGGGGCATCCAGTGGGCTGCTTGACACACGATGCTGGAACACTTGCTTTGCAAGAAGTCCTTTGCAATATAGGTTGTTTCCTTTAGGAGAGAAATTAATTGCAACAG
Source organism: Eublepharis macularius (assembly GCF_028583425.1). NCBI lineage: Eukaryota > Metazoa > Chordata > Lepidosauria > Squamata > Eublepharidae > Eublepharis > Eublepharis macularius. The sequence continues at coordinate 184,888,260 of NC_072791.1, forward strand.
GTACAGGATTGCCAACTCCATTTGGGACCTGGAGATCTCCCAGAATTACAACTGATCTCCAGATGACAGAGATCAATTCCCCTGGAGAAAATAACTGCCTTGGAAGGTGGACTCTACAACATTATACCCCACTGAGGTCCCTTGCTTCCCCAAACTCCATCCTCCCCAGGCTCTGCCATCAGATCTCCAGGAATTTCCCAACTTGGAGTAGTAGACATAGTCATGTCTGAGCCCCATCCATGCCAATTTTAATGATCTTTTTGTTCTGAACCAATGTATCCTGCTGTAACTCGATGTCATTTTACCAATGCCATAACTATTTCTTTCACAGGCTTTCACAGGTGTTTATCTAACGAACTGCACCAGCTTCCAGTGTTTCTGACCTTGTATGCTACTCCCTCTCAGACTTTGCTATGTTTTGTTTTCTAGTGACTCAACTTGATATTACACATGTGTGAAACATTCTTACACAAGAAGAGCGCCAAATCTTGTTTATGATTGGGAAGGGGGAAAGGAGCAGACTTGAATGTTAAAAGAGAAGTCTCTCTCATATGATGCCATTCCTGTCAACTTTTACTCTTGCTGCTTAGATGCTTACCTTGCTTCTGAGTAGTCCTATGGACATATATATGGAAATGATCTGATTTCTGAATAAAAGCCATTTATCCAAGAACCTGTGTCTTGCTGCAATGGTCCAGGGATCTGTCTACCATATCCTGTCATCCATAGCCTGACAGGAAACAGTGGGTGTATCGTTCCTTCTCCATCTGATATTCTTGGTAAAAGGAACTAGCTGGACTGGCTCTTGATATGACAACATGGGGCAGTGAGTCATGGGTAGATCTACTCAGAGGTAATTCCTCTAGTCTTTCATTTCAAATTTTTGGAGGCAATGTTTCCAGGAAAGAGTATAGCAAAAACATTGTAAAGGAAATAATTGATCTCATTAATGGAGATTAATTTCCCGCACATCACCAAAGCAGAGATGGAATCAGGGCTGAAACATGTACCTGGGAGATATCCCCTCCTCTGTGGTTATGTAACACTTGTCCACTAGAGGGGGATAAAGAGTTGGGGTATTCCTTATAAGGAAAAAAAGGCGCAATCTTCCCTGAGAGACTGGAGGGCCTGAAACTGCAGGGAGAAGCACTCTCTCCTCAGAAGCGCCCCTTTCTATGATTTTTCTATTAATATTGTAGACACCTGGGAAGAACAGAAGACATCCCAAAGCAGAGCACAGCCAGCATTTCGACTGGCTAGAAGATGTCAGAAAGACTGAGACCTGGGTCTGCTTGAGCAAA